>NC_091117.1:189025187-189340187 GCF_040183065.1 Periplaneta americana | reverse complement strand
TGAGTAAGTGAGTGAGTGAATGAGTGAGTGAATGAATAAATAAATTAATTAATAAGTAACTAAATAAATAAATAAATATATAAATAACTAAATAAATAAAATGAATGAGTGATTGAGTGAGTGACTGAGTGAGTAAGTGAGTAAGTGAATAAATAAATTAATTAAAAAATGAATGACTAAATGACTAAATAAATAAATAAATGAGTGAATGAGCGAGTGAGTAATAAGTAAGTGATTAAATGAATGAATGAATAAATAAATAAATAAATAAATAATTAATAAATAAGTAAATAAATAAATAGTGATGGCACAGTTCTGTAGTTCACCCAAGAATTTTAGGATCTTGTTAACAAAAATCGACAATATTTATTTGATATAATTTACATTTTT
This sequence comes from Periplaneta americana, assembly GCF_040183065.1. Classification (NCBI taxonomy): domain Eukaryota; kingdom Metazoa; phylum Arthropoda; class Insecta; order Blattodea; family Blattidae; genus Periplaneta; species Periplaneta americana. The sequence goes on along the minus strand of NC_091117.1, from coordinate 189,339,797 downwards.
CTATACTTAGCTAAGCAATGTATAGGTTTCAGAGGACATAATGAATGTTTATTCTTTCATTGTGTATGTATTGTCTACTGCTATGAAATAATGATTAGCATTTTGACTGTGAAACCAGCGAGCCCGGGTTCAAATCTCTGTTGGGACAACTTACATGATTGCGGTTTTCCCTTGATTTTCCCATAACTGATACTAATTGAAGCAGAATTGCTGGTTGGACCTCGGACTCATCATCAATTCAAAATAATGTTAAATTCACAGTGCAGCGTACTATATTTGTACAAGAGAACGAGAAAAATCGCGTTTATTTATCATTTAACATCAATAATGTTTTCCACTACGTTTGTGTTTTTATTTTGTTACTATTTTTATTGTGTGCATTTTGTTCAATTGTCGGTTTCAGGATTAATTATGTGAATCCTACTTGCTTGTAATTTAATACAAATATGTATTCCAATGTATTTATTTTTATTTTTATTGTGTACATTTTATTGAATTATCGGCTTTAGTTTTTATGTGATTCGTATTTGATTATAACAACATTAATATGTATTCCATTGTGTTTATTTTTATTTTATTAGGTAAACTTTTATTTAGCTGCCTCTTTTGATTTCATTATGTAAATCGTATCTGTATGTAATTACTTAAATCCGATACAGTTGTATGTTGAACTGTGTAAGAAAGTTTTAATCCTGGTTGAGTGTAAGAGAAGGCCCTACGCCTACGGCCTTAAGTCTGCCAGGTTTAATAAATCCATTATTATTACACTTACTTACTGGCTTTTAAGGAACCCGGAGGTTCATTGACGCCCTCACATAAACCCGCCATTGATCCCTATCCTGAGCAAGATTAATCCAGTCTCTATCATCATATCCCACCTCCCTCAAATCCATTTTAATATTATCTTCCCATCTACGTCTCGGTCTCCCCAAAGGTCTTTTTCCCTCCAGCTTCCCAACTAACACTCTATATGCATTTCTTGATTCGCCCATACGTGCTACATGCTCTGCCCATCTCAAAAGTCTGGATTTAATGTTCCTAATTATGTCAGGTGAAGAATACAATGCGTGCAGTTCTGTGTTGTGTAACTTTCTCCATTCTCCTGTAACTTCACCCCTCTTAGCCCCAAATTTTTTCCTAAGCACCTTATTCTCAAACAATCTTAACCTATGTTCCTCTCTCAAAGTGAGAGTCCAAGTTTCACAACCATATAGAACAACCGGTAATATAACGGTTTTTTTAAATTCTAAGTTTCAGATTGTTTGTCAGCAGACTGGATGATAAAAGCTTCTCAACCGAATAATAACAGGCATTTCCCATATTTATTCTGTATTTAATTTTTTCCCGAGTATCATTTATATTTGTTACTGTTGCTCCCAAGTATTTGAATTTTTCCACCTCTTCAAAGGATAAATTTCCAATTTTTATAGGCTATTTCCATTTCGTAGAATATTCAGGTCATGAGACATAATCATAGACTTTGTCTTTTCGGAATTTACTTCCAAACCTATCTCTTTACTTGCTTCAAGTAAAATTCCCGTGTTTTCCCTAATCGTTTGTGGATTTTCTCTAACATATTCACGTCATCCGCATGGACAAGCAGCTGATGTAACCCGTTCAATTCCAAACCCTCTCTGTTGTCCTGGACTTTCCTAATAGCATACTCTAGAGCAAAGTTAAAAAGTAAAGGTGATTATTATTATTATTATTATTATTATTATTATTATTATTACTAATATTAAAATCATTCACAGAATAGGAGTGGGACACACAATAAGCCTCAGGCTGCGGTACAAACCTTCGAGCCCCTCTTCCGTGAAAAATGTATGTATTTGCCTTTTTATGCGTGTGGGCTCATTTGAATGCTCATGATAAGAATATGTAACTAATCTGTGAAATAACTTGTTTCATCGTCCTATTGTGTCCTCCCTCCAAGGAAATCGTTCTATATCCGCCTATGATCTGCACTAAATATCCTGATGATGAAACTGTAGAGAATTTTAGAAACAAGAAAGCATTTTATACATACTGTAAAATAAGTGACAGTTATTTTATTAATTGGAGAAATTTGTTGTGAGATGATCTGATACCGTTCATGATAGAACTATTTTTCAGTATTGTAAAGAAGATGCCAATTCACTAAAGCTTGAAATACCATCAATTCAATTCAATTCAATTTATTTGGCCATTAGACATACAGTTTTAGGCTTCGTCAGAAAACATTGAAAAACATATAAATACATTTTAAAAAACACTAATAAAAGAAACAGTAAAATTTAAATAATACAATGAAAACATGAAATAATTTGAAACTTTTAAATTAAAGAAAACTAACTAAATTGCAATTAAAACTTATTTATTAAAATACAATTTCATACAAATTTGTGTTGAAAAACTCAGCAACAGAATAAAAATGATCATTTAATAACCAATTGTAAGATCTAGTTTTGAAGCTATTGATTGGTAATTTATAATATTGACTTGGGAGCTTATTATATAATTTCATCCTCATAACTAAAACGTTTGTGTTGCTCTTGTGTAATCTACAATCTGGAATATTAATTTGTTCACTATTTCTAATTTCATGATCATGTATATTGGCCACTAATGAGTAATTGTCGATATTTTGTCGAGTGTAAAGTACTAGATCATATACAGTATATACAAATCTATGATTGTTAAAAACCGTGATTGTCTGAAAAGTGGCCGACAATGTTCCAGATAGTTTGCTTTACATAAAATTCTAATGGCTTTCTTTTGTAAAATCAAGACGCTTCCAACTTTGGTTCCATTTCCCCAGAAAATTAGGGCATATCGGATTATCGACTGAAAGAAAGAAAAGTAGGCATATCTTAAATAATTTTAAGAAACGCAAGTCGTTAATTTCTTTAACAAATATAAAACTCTTGATAGCTTTGTGCATATGTATTCGATGTGCTTATCCCATGTTAAATTGGAGTCTATAAAAAGTCCTAGAAATTTTGTGTAGTTGAGTCTGTTGTCCTTATTTATTAGATAATTTAGGCTGAAAGTTATGTTGATAGTTTTTTCTTGATTAAGCAAGAAACTATTAGATTCAAACCATAAAGCCATCTGTGATAGAGTGTCGTTGTTGAGAGCGTGTAATTGATTTAGAGCAGAGGAACAACATAAAAGTTTAGCTCAGGTTCGAACTTGGGTCCCCATACATGAAAGTTATTCATCTTACCACAACGCCACAGAGAGCTGCACTGGGTGTATTGCAAAATAGTTCTGTCAACGAAGGAAGATAATCCACCTGATGGTATGGAATTTGGACTCTTACTGGAAGAGCTGCGACAAATCAGAGGCCCTAACATTGAAGTTAGTTGGGAGGCCGGAGGGAAGAAGACCTTTGGGGAGGCCGAGACGTAGATGGGAGGGTAACATTAAAATGAATTTGAGGGAGGTGGGATATGATGATAGAGCCTGGATTAATGTTGCACAGGATAGGGACCAAAAGCGGGCTTATGTGAGGGCGGCAATGAACCTGCGGGTTCCTTGAAAGCCATTTGTAAGTATTTTAAGTACTCGATGAGTCATCACTTGATCCCTTTTTGTATGCAGCCAGGGTCCCTACTTCACGTATCACATCTAGTGGGAATATGTAATCTTTACAACTGCCCAACTTTCTTGATTCTTGATGAAGAAAATGCACTGGATGATGTAATGTGTTTTGGGTTTCCAATGTTTCCATATATGGATCACGTGAATCACGTCTCCTCAGCTAGAAACGGAAAGAGTTGGGAGGGAAGGATGATAAGCAAATCATATGTTCTTGCATGATGGAACATATTTCAACTTGTCTCTGGATTACAACACATTATTACGTGCTTACCACGAATAGCCTGAGATAAATATTGATACAATAGTAAACAAATTTATCTAAAATTGGATTAAACCAATGAAGCTTCCCTCCTGCTAAGCGAAGGAAATAACCTAGATTCCCCTCTAAGCGAGATGGATTTTTTTTGTCTCTAAGCTAAACACGAAAAAGCTAGATTTACCTTTAGCGAAATTGGCAACACTGGTCACAATTCTCATAAGCGCTCTTTCTCTCTTCTCGTCTTCTCTACTATAACCAGTGGTTACCATCTCTACAACCAGCAACATCTATTGTAAATAGTGAAGGAGAATATATTGTTGATGATTAACTTCTCTCTTATGTGTTTCTGATGTGAACTTATGAAAAATCGCTACGGAATTATGCACGAACCCAACGAGTTAGATACTATAGAGAGGCTGTAGACCTCTGATAAGAGCTCCCTGCGGAGGCCAACAGTACTATGGATCGTTCCCTAAAAAACATGGCGGTCTATAGTACCGCCAGCCTACGCAAGGAGTGCTTATCAAAGGTACACTGCAACGAGTTGGTACATGTATTATATTTTTCAGATACATCAATATTTAATTTAAACATTTCGCTATAGGTTTTGTAAAAAGCTGATTTATAAATGAAAAAGTGATAATTAAGATTTTTAAAATTTCCAAAAATGTCTCATTCCCTCAGATTTAAATGAAATGTACCGTAAATCATAATATTCGTTGCTGGATAATTAAACCCTCTCAATACAGGTACCATTGCCGCAGAGAATTATAAGATAAGACGGACTGAGCATAAGCGAAGTATCTGTATTAATAAGTTTGTACCATCAGTGGTTTAGTATTTATTGTGTTTATAGGGCCTACTCCAATTTTTTTTATTAATGCGTAGGGCTCTTTTTGTTAACAAAGAGGAAAGTTAGCACTTGCATCACACACAATTTGTCATTATTGTTCAAAATAATGTAAGAACAGTTTTATTCTGCAAAAGCCTCTGCTTAGTTGCGAGACACGTGTGAGATCAATGTTTGTTTCAAATTATATTAGACTACACGATGTCTCCATCACGCGACAATATTTGTTTCAAATTATATTAGACTACATGATGTCTCCATCACGCGAAAAGAAGTGTACCTAGCTTTGGCTCCTGTTGTTTCTGATAACAATGTTAATCGTAAGTATCTTATCGTTTCAATCAATGTGGTGAGTTATGATCACGAGTAACTTTCTATTAGTGTCATTCTTTAATTATTATGTTGCATGCTAAGAGGTTATTTGTAGTTTTAATAATTTCAGTTTTCAAAAGTTCTCTGTGTTAATTCCAATTTCAAATGAATTTTTCTCAATAACTTAATTACTGGATATATATATATATTTTTTTTTTTCATTTTCCCCACTACCTTTCCTATATTTTACTCCTATTGGTTACATACGTCGTCTCTCTTGAAATCACCTGGTGAGCACTGAACTACATAATTTCATATTAGGTTAGATTAGCTGTAAGGTAATTAAATTTGCGACGAAGTCAAAAAATTATTTATTTTTCTTCTGCCGATTAAATTCATCCGTCTTTAGGTGCTTTGCTTTGGTTGCATCGAGTATAGCTTGTCATTTAATATCTGGGCTATATTTAGTGAAACTAATAAAACATAGGCCTACAGCTGTTATAAAACGTAAAGTTTTGTGTGTATTTTACTTTTTACTTATTAACATAGTCTTAATATGTAACTCAATTCACAATAATATTAACTTCATCACAGTCATTTCCTACAACATCCGAGCCACGCCCCTTTGTTTTGACTGACCGAAACATGGCGGGCCAATGTTCAATTGTCTTCAACTTTCTGAGGTCTTTGTCCTCTCTATAGTATCTAATACAAACCGAGGCACAGTTACCAGTTGAAGCACAGTTAACTATAAAGATAATAGGTTTGTTCGTACAGCAAGTTTGTGATGGTTTGAGAACTGTTTGCAACTGTCCCAACTTCACCTAATGCGCATGATCGGTTTGAAAACCAATTTCAAACCATCCGTGATTTGAGCTGTACGAACGCATTTCCAAACTGGTTGGAATCACTGCCGTCTAGATACTTATTTGAACTTACGACAGCATAATCAATTAATTAAAATATTGTGATACTTCAAATTGTTGAGAAATTCTCTGCTACATGGCGGGTTACACGGAAATAATAAATTCGCTGTTATTGTACTTAGGGAAAATATGTTGAAAATGAGATTCATTTTTAGGGCTGTCTCTTTCCTCAGATAATTCCACCAAGTCTAACTCATCCCCATTGGATATACATTCCATATCGTTATCATTAGAAGTGTTTGAATCAGACATCTGAAAGAACAATATTACAGGCCTAAATTAGCCTAACTTCTATTTTAAACCACTTCCGGAAAATAATTTTGTTACAATAAATCTGGAAACGACTTCAGAATAATACCGCATATGTCGTTATTTCATAATTGGTGCAAGATATCTTTTTTATGCACTTATTTATTTATCTACCCTTATACCATCAATAAAAAAGCACGTTTTTAAATTATTTTCAATTTGCACAGTCATGCTACATCAGTACTTACGCGGTATTCTGAAGCACAGCTCTAGTTTTAATTGACACACTCACTGTACGTACATAAGTAGGTACTTACACGGTATTCTGAAGTATAGCGTTAATCTTTATCAAGAGCATAGTCATAATCACAAACTGTGGATTTTGTTTTAAAAGTGAACTAAATTAAAAACATTAACTTCGTCTATACTATATTCTTTCTTTCGTTCTTTCTTTCTTTCCTTCTTTCTTTCTTTCTTTCTTTCTTTCTTTCTTTCTTTCTTTCTTTCTTTCTGTACCTTAGTTTAACCTCTCCCTTTTAGGTTCATTTACACGACCCACGCCACCCGGGCCTTACAGGGCCGCGACCTGTCGGGAGAGGAATTAAGCTATGGATCACATACATACTTTTTTGACCACACAAGGACATGGAGGGCCTCAACGGATGAGGGATCAGCTCAATGCCAGGGCCATCTCCGATACAACACAAACATTTAAGACATTACACATAATTCACTCACACATATGAAAGGATTAAGGGAAGGATCGCCGTCCATGGCCGGACTTTCAAGAGGTATAATCCCGGAATTAGCCTGGAAATAACTGAGGAAACCATGAAAAACCTTAGTTAGGATTGCCGGCCCCTGGGATCGAACCCCGGGCCTCCCGAATGCAAGGCCAGCCCTCTACCACGCCGCTAGCGCGCTCGGTCTATACTATATATTGGTTTTATAAATTAAATAAAAACAGCTTGATATGACGTACCGTACCAAGAGAATTAAATGTTACAGCTATTGAATAAAAAATAATAGTACGCTTATAACTTATGCCGTAAAACTTTCGAATAGTACGCACGCTTATATATAGTATTACCTACCTGAAAATGGCAATTATGCGAAGACAACAGCACTAAACTACAAATGATTATTTATTTAGAGCATATTCGTAGCCTATAGGTTATATTGTAAATAACATGCAGAAAACAATGGCAAAACTATCTTGATGCGCATGCGTCATCTATGATTTGATATTGGTTTGCACTTCATTCGCAAATCAATTCTGACTGTCAGGAATCGATTTGAGATCAGTTTGACATGCTGTACGAACGCGTGACTATTAGTCAGAAACAGTCAGAGTTTGAAGTTTGCGCTGTGCGAACAGTAAAAGCCATGTGCGCATGACCGGAACTGTTCAAACCAGTTTGGAACTGCTGTGCGAACAAACCTAATAATAACTGTTTTTCCGGAAACTCATTTCAAACATATCAGCACGTTAAATCGCAGATAATTCTGTATGTACAGGTAACTGTCTTTCCAGAAACCGGGCATTAGTGCAAATGCATGTCAATTATGACGCAAATTTCATGTACTAGTTTTGTTGTATTCCTCAGAGTCGAAATAGTGTCACAATGATGCATAATCCATTATTGCACTCACTATGTCTATCTCGTTGCTGGGATACAAGGAAGGCTGCACCGTCTGCTGAGAAGTGTTTTGACAACCTTTCAACATTATCCAGGGAATACGCCGCAACTCTACAGTATTGCGCTTGCTTGTGGTTGCAATGAGGGACAATTTACTCAATATATACGCTCACGCTTAGTATGACAGCAGTTGTTGAAAGTGTTATTGATGGTTTAACGCATGGAATTGGTTGTCTATTTGTCATGTAAGCGTGGGATGCCGAAAAGCGTTCTGATACTGTAAGAAAATTGAAATTATGTAGGCCTACATTTAATGGGGAAACATTTCTACATGTTTATCTGTTGTTTATAAAATTTCAAATTCGTTGCGATTTATACACAGTGTTAATGAACAACTCCTCAGTACTTGAAGGGTGCTATTCATAGACATTTCTCTAGCCCACGCTACGAGCGTGCTAAACTAGCCCCGGCTATCGACTGGTTACTTGTACAGGATTCATATCATATCATATCATATCATATCATATCATATCATATCATATCATATATCGTATCGTATCGTGTCGTGTCGTGTCGTGTTGTGTCGTGTCGTGTCGTGTCGTGTCGTGTCGTGTCGTGTCGTGTCGTATCGTATCGTATCGTATCATATCATATCATATCATATCATATCATATCATATCATATCGTATCGTATCGTGTCCTATAATATATCATATCATATATATCATATCATATCATATCATATCATATCATATCATATCATATCATATCATATCGTATCGTATCGTATCGTATCGTATCGTGTCGTGTCGTATCATATCGTATCATATCATATAATATCAGATCATATCATATCATATCATATCATATCATATCATATCATATCATATCATATCATATCATATCATATCATATCATATCATATCATATCATATCATATATCATATCATATCATATCATATCATATCATATCATATCATATCATATCATATCATATCATATCATATCATATCATATCATATCATATCATATCATATCATACCGTATCGTATCGTGTCGTATCGAATCTTATCGTATCATATCATAGCATATAATATCATATCATATATCATATCATATTCATTCATTCATTCATTCATTCATTCATTCATTCATTCATTCATTCATTCATCCATTCATTCATTTTATTCCATAGATCTTACATGAGCAATGAAGCTTTAAGATGTGGAACAAGTAAAAATTTTACAACATTACTATTACAATTTTTACAAATTTTTATAGTTTTAGAATTCAGTAATTTTCTACAATTTTGTGCAATTTTTTACAATATTTTGGCGAGATGTAGTGAGATGAGCTGAGGTCCGAGGATTCGCCAAAATATTACCCGGCATTTGCCTTTTGGTTTGGGGAAAACCTCGGAAAAACCCAACCAGGTAATCAAATCAAAGGGGGGTAATCTAATCAAAGGAGTTGATGCCAAGGACTCGCCATATCATATCATATCATATCATATCATATCATATCATATCATATCATATCATATCATATCATATCATATCATATCATATCATATCATATCGTATCGTATCGTATCGTATCGTATCGTATCGTATCGTATCGTATCGTATCGTATCGTATCGTATCGTATCACATCACATCACATCACATCACATCACATCACATCACATCACATCACATCACATCACATCACATCATATCATATCATATCATATCATATCATATCATATCATATCATATCATATCATATCATATCATATCATATCATATCATATCATATCATATCGCTAACACTGGTTTATGAATACGAAAAACTTTAGTTCGCTGATCATCCACCGGAAGCCCGCGTTAAGAATGTCTTAGAGTTTAGAGAGGTTCTAAACAAGCAACCTGAAATACGAAACCCATGGTTTATGGATTCAGTCTTCCATGTTATGGGATAAAATCTTCAAAAGTTATGCACGCCACTGACTTCTACCATTTTAAACTATACGAAATAATAAGGAAAGTTATTGTTAGTCATATCGTCTCCAACAATACATTATACCTTCATTAAAAGAGTTACATTTGAATCTGGTGCACTTCTGTAAGGTTTTTAACACAGTAGACATGGTACCAGAGCTTTTTTGAAAGAGGAGAATATAGACCTATCTTGTTTGAGCCTCGTTACTGATTTTTAATTATTTCTATTGCAATTCGTGATTATAATAATTAAATACAATTCGTAATGCACAGCATGCGCTTTTGCTTGTAGATGCTTCGAATTACGTACTGTATGTAGTTACGTTTTAAAGACAAGAAACTTAAAATGGCGTACATTGACATTCCTTAAGAAAAATAAAGAAACAAAGAAATGAAAGTTAAATTAAAGTGCACAGCTTTTACAGAAATTGCTGAACTGGTGACCTCCAGCAGCAATACAAAGAAGACATCAGAGCAGATAAGATTATCGCACCCTATCAAGAGAGAGTTGGTACATGTAATATCACGAATAAATTCACAGTTTATAATAATTATGCTGGAACTAATTTCATTATATGTCACCAAACGATCAATTCTTACATAAATTCACGATAAATACCTCACAACATCGAGAAAAATTAGAGTTACAACATTTTTTAAGAAATGAGTTGCGAACTATGAAGTCATTCTAATCCACTTCTCTTCACCAGAGTAATGCACTGTAGCCCACAGCTCAGCACTGCCAGTCCGCACGCGTCAGCAGCCTAGCCCACCCAAGATCAACACTGCCTGACGCGATCGTATCCTAGCCGACGCACTGCGCTTCGAAGCCCAACGTAGTCCACCGCACTGCTCAGCACTGCACTGACATCAACCCACCAGTTGGTTGCATTCTACTGCTTTTTCACTTGCGCACATTGGTTGTGCTTTCGCTTGGCATGTGGCATGAGCATACAGTTCACAATACACCGGACAACATACAAAATAAAATTATTTTTCACAATTGTCACACACAGATTTAAAAACGTCCCAATGGCACTTTTTTAATTTCCATAACATGACTGGAATTGAACGGGTTACAACAGCTTCGTGTGTATGCGGAAGACGTGAATATGTTAGAAGAAAATCCACAAACGATTAGGGAAAACACAGAAATTTTACTTGAAGCGAGTAAAGAGATAGGTTTGGAAGTAAATCCCGAAAAGACAAATTATATAATTATGTCTCTTGACCAGAATATTGTACAAAATGGAAATATAAAAATTGGAGATTTATCCTTGGAAGAGGTGGAAAATTCAGATATCTTGGAGCAAGAGTAACAAATATAAATGACACTCGGGAAGAAATTAAATGCAGAGTAAAAATGGGAAATGCGTATTATTATTCGACTGAGAAGCTTTTGTCATCTAGTCTGCTGTCAAAAAATCTGAAAGTTAGAATTTATAAAACAGTAATATTACCGGTTGTTCTGTATGGTTGTGAAACCTGGACTCTCACTTTGAGAGAGGAACAGAGATTAAGAGTGTTTGAGAATAAGGTTCTTAGGAAAATATTTGGGGCTAAGAGGGATGGAGTTACAGAAGAATGTAGAAAGTTACACAACACAGAACTGCACGCATTGTATTCTTCACCTGACATAATTAGGAACATTAAATCCATACGTTTGAGATGGGCAGGGCATGTAGCACGTATGGGCGAATCCAGAAATGTATATAGAGTGTTAGTTGGGAGGCCGGAGGGAAAAAGAGCTTTGGGGAGGCCGAGACGTAGATGGGAGGATAATATTAAAATGGATTTGAGGGAGGTGGGATATTATGATAGAGACTGGATTAATCTTGTACAGGGTAGGGACCGATGGCGGGCTTATGTGAGGGGGGGCAATGAAGCTGCGGATTCCTTAAAAGCCATTTGTAAGTAAGTAGTAACATGATACGCTGCTTACTGGGAGTATGACTATTCATAAATGAATTAATTACATAAATAATAGGCCTAATTGAACTCTACGAGTGAGTATATAGTAACTCTGTAGAAGAAATGTTATGGTTTATTTAACGACGTTCGCAACTGCAGAGGTTATGTCAGCGTCGCCGGATGTGCCGGAATTTTGTCCCTCAGGAGTTCTTTTACATGCCAGTAAATCTACTGACATGAGCCTGTCGCATTTAAGCACACTTAAATGCCATCGACCTTGCCCGGGATCGAACCCGCAACCTTGGGCATAGAAGGCCAGCGCTATACCACCTCGCCAACCAGGTCGACCTGTAGAAGAATGTTACATACATACATGCATGCATACATACATACATACGAGTACATTCATACATACATACATACATACGAGTGCATACATACATACGAGTACATACATACATACATACATACATACATACATATATACATGGAGTGTGGATAATACGCATGATAGTAGCTACACTGATTTTTTAGTTTATGGTCAGTATTATGAAGGAAAGTAGGCTACGAGTTCCATCTAAAACTCGTTTCTCATGCTGAACGACCGACTGTAAACGAGGTGAACGACGGCTAGCAAGGGCGAGTGCCATTGATTCCTCGTCTTATCGCCGTGTGATTGTGGCTTTCTGGGCTTTGAGAGGACGAAGATCTGTAACCAGACTTGCGCATCAACCTCAGATCGCACTCCTCTGGTTCAAAGTGCTTGTGACCCGGCAATCAGTGTTTCCACCTCGTGTTATTGTGGTAATCCAGCGCCTACCGTACAATGTGGAGAAGAAAATGAAGAAGACAAGGCAAATAAGAAGCAATAGCAGGAGAGAATGAATAGAAGGCAAATGTGTGTCCCATACATTACAGAATTAGAAAATGATCACATCGATTAGCAGTGTCTTATTTATCATTCTGCTGTCACGCTGACGATTGACATGGAAGACTACCACTTACCGCATTTGATTACGCAACACCCGGAGTTGATATGCATCAGGAGGAACTTCCGAATATGGAACTGGTACGTCGCAGCCACCGCCTCTGAAAATGTCAGGGTGAAGTAAAGCGTATGGTCTGAATAGCACACATTATTTAAAGGGATAGTGAGAGACTACATAGTATCTCTGACACCTTGAGACGTGTAGCAAAGAAAACCGGAAGTGTCAACGCTAATATCAGTTTTATTTTTATTAGGCGTTTCCACTTTTCATCGTTTGTACGCAATTCTCTTTCCCCTCGACAAATGGGAGCACTCTCAGCCATTTACGATACTGCACGGACAGAAAAGACAAAGTTTCACAATAGAAAATTAGAGAAAAACGTTGTTATGTACTGCAATGCCAATAATGAATAATGTGTTAATTGTAAATTCATTAGGAAATTAATTAATTTAATTGTAATATGAGCACTTATACAGAGTGAATCTTCTCATCCTGCGGATTGATAACTAGGCAAACCTGAATTTTACAGACGATGCGAAATGCAGGTGCTCACAGCATATTCACCCGCCCGTCCGAGAAGGCTTCGATCTTCACCTGTGTTAAACTAATTACTAGGGAGCGGATTTTTATGTGCTAAAAAATTAAATATATTTATTTTTTATGTGGTAAAAAGTACGAAAATATTTGCTAAAAATAAAAAAAATATATATTTTTTTAAATATGACAAAAATACCTTACTTAGTTTGAAAAAAAAAAATGTTACTAAGTACTCACCAAATCACACTTGAGTGCTAGTAGTTGGCCGAGAATTGCAGTGAACAACAAAGGTCATGTCCAAATTCTCCATCACAAATGCATGCCGATTATCTCTGAACAACGACTTATACTGTGAAAACGTTTTTTCCACTTCACAGGACGACAGACATGCATATTTAAAGAGAGGAATGTCACGAACACAAACAGCGTCAATTTCACCTACAGGCACATCCTCCAATACTTGAGCAACTTTACACATTTTTTTATATCTACTGTTTTTCCCAAACACATTCTGGAATTTGTCCCTTAGTAATTGTGCTTCTGAACCTGGTAGCGAGTCTAGTTTAATTTCCACGGCACGCACCTCCCTGTTTCAGACAACAGGTTTTTGGATGTTTCGAGTTTTTTATGGTATCACACAAAAAGCTTAAATTTGCTAATAGGAAAGCCAGATCGTTTTTTAAACAACCATCTTTCAGTATAACTTGAAGGATATCGATTGACGAAGCCCAATAACAGGGAATCACAAGAAGATATATTGCCTTACTTGATAGACATGAGCGAGAGGTGAGAGATTTGTTTAAATTAAATAATGTTCATACCCGAGCTCTTATCTGTTGTGTTTCACAAAAAAAGCATGGAATGAAATCATCTTCAGCAACAATAAACATTCCTAATTATGTGTTGCAAGATCTCTCCTCTTTGTCCATGTTAATTTATTCTCTAATAATAACACTGATATGCTGCCTAGCAGTTCTCAGAACTTGATGCGATACTATTACGAAAATGGATCACAGATACACCACACAGGGCTTAGAAACACGAAGCAACCAAGAACTCTTAAAAAAGATAACGTACTTCTGAGTGATATAATTGATTTACTTTTAAAAAATATATATATAAGTTATAGTAAAAACATTATTTAAGTAAAAAAACTCCAAGATTTATGTGTTTGTAATAGATTTCCTGAAAATATGTATTTACATTTTTTTTGTGAAAATATGTGTTTTTATGTGAAATAAAATTCGGGTTTTAAACTTGAAACTTCATGTTCGGAATTTTTAACGAAAAAAGAATATTTAATTACATAGGAATCCACTCCTTACTAATTACGTTAAAACATATGACAGAAGAACTATTATTAATCTGTTCCATGACAAATTATCCGTTAAATTACCCTAAATAAAAACTATCTTCAGGTGTCAGTACTTGAACGTAAGACCTTCATCGCTAATTTTTTTAGTTAGTTATTTAACGACGCTGTATCAACTACTACGTTATTTAGCGTCGATGAGATTGGTGATAGCGAGATACCGGTAATATATTTGGCGAGATGAGGCCAAGCAGTTCCGGACAATTGGCCACAGAAAATTGGTAACTGGGACAATTGGCCACAGAAAATTGGTAATAGGGACAATTCGCCACAGACAGACAATTTGCCACAAATAGACAATTTGCTACAGATAGACAATTTGCCACAAATAGACAATTTGCCACACCGTCTATTATCCAAAAATGGGACCGTAACAATTTATTTAAATGTGAATTAGTGGCAAATATGATAATTTCACGTTGTCCTCCGGTTCAAAATACAACAACCACCTTTCTCCTTGTACGGTCTTGGTGTATCTGCCAGCTATAACGTTCAGTTCGTCAATATTCCTTGGTTCAGGTGGTAGGTGCAGCTTCCTGGCACGGCGCACAGTTTTTTTAATAGATGGTTTCTTCGATAGATTCACATTGGCTTCGCTTGCTATACGCTGCAACTCATTTTGAATAATGACAGACGTTGGTTCTCGGGAAATCTCCCCCTTGCCTTCATGTTCTCTACACATTCCTTTGCCTTAATCCTTCCCCAGTCTGCAGAATGATTCTTGTGTTCAGACGGTTCTTTGACGACACTGCTTCCATCTTCTGATAACGTGACTGTTGCATTACACCCGCCACACATGTCACTCCATTCTTATTTTCTCTAAGTCTCGTGTACATGTAGGCAAGATATATTTTAATTTGTCAGAGCCTCTTTCTGATTTTGTGAAGCGAATTTCTTCCGCCATAGTTCAGAATTAGTTTACAGCTTCTGGATTTGTCTTGTGTTACCATAGAAATATATTATAAATTGTTACGAATTTGGGTATTCCCTTGACTTTTAATGTGTGGCGAATTGTCTTTGATACGAATTTAAATTATGTGGCGAGTTGCCTCTGTGGTCAATTTTCTGTGGCCCGAGGCCAAGGATTCGCCATAGATTACCTTGCATTAACATTACGGTTGGGGAAAACCTCGGAAAAAACCCAACCAGGTAATCAGCCCAAGTGGGGATCGAACCCGAGCACGAACGCAACTTCAGATCGGCAGGCAAGCGCCTTAACCGACTGAGCCACGCCGGTGGCTTTCACCGCTGAAGACCAGCGTGTACACACCTGTGCTAGTGGGACACCAGGTTATGTCATGCTGAGCTGTACGTAGCAGTCAATTCGGCCGAAAGTTATACGAAACGCCGGTACTGCATAACTTCTCAATCCACAGGATGAGAAGATTCTGCCGGTACATTAGCAGCCTTAGAGCAATGAGGCCAATGAATTGATTAAAAATTACGTATCGGCATTTATAATTTAAGACATAACAAAAATAAATTTTCTAACGGGAATATTTTGTACTGTTTTTTGTCACTGTATACCCTAAAGGCTGGTTCACAATAAACCGGAAACGAGAATCGGAACGAAAACGAAAACGGTAAAATTGTTAAAATGTGTACATTTAAATGTGAGCATTCACAATTAACGAAAAGCTTGCCGGAGCCCAGGATCGGGAACTGAGAGTTGGCCAAGTTTCAACTTTGGCGTTCACGTTTCCGATCACAGCCCACTAGATTCATTCTATTGCCATCTAAAAGCTATTTTCTCATATATTTTGTAGCAAGAAGACCGTGACATAACCTATGCATTATTTTGTTATGTGCTGTGCATCATGGAGCAAGTTTTATTTGATGAGATTCTAATATTGAGTGTTGAGGAAAATCCTCACGTTTACGATAAGCGGCGCGCCTCGTATAAAGATGAGAAAATGAAGGAGAATACTTGGCTTTCAATAGCTGCATCTTTGAACACCGATCGGAAGCGAATCATATTTTATTACTGTATTGGTTGTATTACACACTACATATTCACGCTTCAATTCAATAACGACTGTTGTGTTCATTTTTGTTCTATTACAAATGTTTCTTCTCTAATTATTTTACGTTATGGTAGACTTAAAATAGGTTGTGATAATAAAGATGCATGGGCATATTTATAGTACAGTACATAATGGAATGTTTCAGTTGAAATTTCGAAGTTGGTTAACCTGTGTTTATATTGGCTGTCTTGTACTCATGAGAGATTGCCATTGGTCAATTATACACAAATAACATCAGAATGCGTAATATCGACTTTTCATATTCACGTCCTCTGTTTCTCGTTTTCATTCTGGTTCTCGTTTCCGGTTTATTGTGAACCAGCCTTTATGCTTAATATTCGCTAATTAATTGCATTTTTATAGTTATTTTGTTTGCGTGTATAGAAATTATATTTTAGCTGCATAAAATTGTATTTTTAGATGCCTAAATCTATGTCTTTAAATATCAGTTCAAGGGCCCGTGATATTCAGAAGGTTAGGAATCACTGTAATAGACAATTTAATAAATTGAAGAGCAGAGAACAATAATAAATTATATTCAGGACCTTAGTATGAGGAGACAGAGATTTAAATGCCTTTTCTTTGCTCTCCGGAAATCGAGCAGGCGTGGCTACATCACGATGACTTGCAGGAGAATTACCTGAGCAGACTGGATTTATGTGTGATAGCGTCCGCTTTGTCCGTCTCTGTGACAGGGCAATATATCGCTTCCCGCCACAGCAAGAAATTGAGTGGCATCGCAGTCTAAAAAGGAACTGCTAAATTTTATAGCACGGATTTATTATTTTTTCGGTTGATTTAAGTTGCAAAATCATCTTGACAATACAGATATATTAAATTGGCAGGGCTTTAGAGTAAAATGATGCATGTTAATAAAATATTTTATTTTAATTACAGAAAATTAGTATGGCGCTCCAACTATGAAGTTAAAGTTATGTTTATTTAAGACGCTCGCAACTGCAGAGGTTATATCAGCGTCGCCGGATGTGCCAGAATTTTGTCCCGCAGGAGTTCTTTTACATGCCAGTAAATCTACTGACATGAGCCTGTCGCATTCAAGCACACTTAAATTCCATCGACCTAGCCCGGGATCGAACCCGCAACCTTGGGTATAGAAGGCCAGCGCTATACCAACTCGCCAACCAGGCCGACCCCAACTAGGATCTTCTATGCAAATTAAAAACACTCCTATAATGAAATCGGTCATTCCAGAAAGGAAATGAGTCAATTTTAGTACGAAAATGTATTTTCATTGAAACGTATAATTTAAAGGTAGATTTTTTTTCTGTTTATTTCTATTATTGTATTTGTATTCATGGTGTTGTGGAAGAGAAGGCCTGATGGCCGTAACTACACCAGAATAAATAAATAAATAAATAAATAAATAAATAAATAAATAAATAAATAAATAAATAAATAAATAAATAAATCATTTTGCAGAAGAAGGGATTCAGTCACGAATTTGTATCCAATATTTCACGGCTTGCAAATTTCTAGTCCTTTTAGGAAAATTATAAATTAGTGATTCGTGTTCTATCTGCAGTGAATGGATATACAGTAGACTCTCCTATGTTCGACTGAACAGAATTAAAAAGTTCAGTTCAATAAGGGTAGTGTGTGTGACAGGTGAAATGAATAAAAATTCTCATTGGTTATCCATCAACGAATACAGTACTGTACTTGCATTTCCTGCCCGCCCCGAGACTTGTGTATGCGCTTCTAGTACCACAGTGGGTTTCGACAGTTCCGTCTCACAAACGGCACAATTCTCAAACAGAAGAAGAATTCATTAATTTAAAATCAGTGATTAAATATGGATGTCCTAATCAATAAAATATTCTGTTTTCCTTGAACAAAAGCATCACTACAAGACACAGAACCAATTCCCATTCAAATGGCAAACCCATTTCTTAGTGCCCGAATAGGGGCGTGTCTAATTCTCTTACGTAAGCAGTCGACTATGGGATGTCGAACTTGATTTCTGTCGAACTTAAGAGCTTCCACTGTATCAATGATGAAGCAGAACTGATGTTTCCGCCTTTAATTCTGCTTGTTTTAATTTTTTATATCTTTTCAAATCTCAACAATCCTATTAGTTCCCATGTTGTAAGATAATTTTATTGTAGTTTCGTATGATAATTACAGATCCGAAACGATAAGCCATTTATCGTATACAAAAATCCCTAAAATTTACGATAATATTATGTAATTATCTCTTTTTCACGTGTAACGTGCTGTACTTGTACAAGAGCGCGGCCGTTCGGCCACCCAGTCATTCACTGAAAAGGAGTGGTAAGCAAAATAAGCTTCAGGCTGCAGTGTAAGCCTTCGGGTCCCTCCTCTATACAAAGAGAGAGAGAGAAAGAAAGAGAGAGAGTCATTATGGTCACAGTCTAGTACAGGGACATCACTTTATTTTTACCAACATTTTTAACATTAACCTGGCTATACTCGGAAACACTGTTACCCCCTTCCATTACAGGAGTTTGATGTTACTAGTGCAATATGTAAACAAATCATTTTACTAGGTATAGGAGGAGAGAAAAGTAGTGTATCCATTTATGTTGTAGGGAAATACGATATTACGATTTTCAGTTTGATCATCACTTTTACGGAATTTATCAAAATACAGTAGAGTAGTAACATTAAAAAAAAAAAAAAACTCAACTTTTCAGGCGGCTATGTTCGTTATGTAATGTCTATTTTATTTAGCACATTAATTATTGGTGTTAACATACAATATAGAGAGTGCATTTAAATTGAGGGGCTCATAAGTAAAGGGCTGTAAGTGCACTTAAGTTACTTTTGAGAAAATAGGGTTTAAATATTTAAGCTTTCGTAAAATCGGTGAAATTTTTATTTAAATTTTAATGTGTGATGCGATTAAAATATCCCTTTGCCACTAAAATTTTAGATGCTTTTTCTTACACTGGATGCACTTAACTCATGTTATTACAAATGTCACTAGCATTCCTTTGCTTCTAGCCACCTCAGTTCAAAAAAAGCTAATCTGAATTTTTAAACAAGTTGCTGAAAATGGTTGCCGTTCATTACAATGCAGGCTTCAATTCAGTACGCATATTATTAAAAACATTTTGAAGCATATTCTATGAAATTGAATTTATCGTTTCTTGAATATAATTTTTTAGTACGATATTATTAATATAGGTTCTTTTTTCTATAGAAAACGCAATCATATTTATGAAACACACTATACACTGCAGTGTTTACTTCACTGCTTGAAGACTTCGAATGCAACAGCGACCGTAAGTTTGTGTGTCTGACGGGAGCAAGGACATTAGTGAAGGGGTGAGAGTGAAGTACATTCAGAAATGCAGGTACAATAAAAATGCAAGTAAAAATAAAATGATGTCCCTGTATATGTTTTACTAAAAAATGCTAGGCCTACTCTTCTTAACTACAGTATCTAACTAAACATGCAGTAAAAATGTCATGTTCTTAGCATAGAAATTGTGAGAGTCTTTAAACTTTGTACATGACGAAATGTGCTGGGAAAAAAAGTGTAAGAAAACAGCTTGCAAAGTTTGCATGGGAATTCAAATTCAAGAATGCAGTCATTTAGTCACTTAAATATGACGTAATTTTTATTCTTCTAAACGCAGCGCTGCAGAGCGCTGAAACTTGCTCAACATACAAATAAGAGACTGACAATCCATTAAAAAAACAGTTAATATGGTTTTTAGGTTAAAAATGACCCAAATTTCACCCATCTAACCCCCTACAAGCATAGAGACTATTCAGAAAGGCTGAAATATGGAAATTCGACAAGGGTGGATATTATAATAGCAGGGTAGACCAAAGTACTCGTGTGAAATGAGATTTTAGCCTTTCACGGTGAGTGTATAAGTAAAGTTTTGCATTTACCATTCACACTTCAAACGTTTCGAACTACTAAGCCTACAGATTTCACCATCAGGGGGACATTGCAACAGACTTGAAGATTTGTTCCCTTTCTGTGCAATTTTTTTATGCCTGGCAGATGTAGAAAACCTAAACCTTTTTGTATATATTCGGACGAAACTCGGCTGAAACCGGATTTGTTTACTACAAATATCTGAGATGTATTAGGAATTGGTCCCAGATGCAAAACGTTTGACAACGACAATCTAGATCAGGAGTCGTCATCTCAGTGCACTATGGTGCAGGGACAGTTTGCTCGCTGCTCAGTTCTATCCCTTACGGCTGGTTCACAATAAACCGGGAACGAGAACCAGAATGAAAACGAGAAGCAGAGGATGTGATTATGAAAATTTTTGATTCACAATAAACCGAGAAAGTTAGACGATTATGCATATCGATATGTATGTCAATAACGATACGTAAAGTCGATATTACGCATTCTGATGTTATTTGTGTATAATTGACCAATGGCGTTCTCTCATGAGTACAAGGCAGCCTACATAAATACAGGTTAACCAACTTCGAAATTTCAACTGAAACATTTCATTAGGTACGGTACTATAAATATGCCCATGCATCTTTATTATCACAACCTATTTTAAGTCTACCATAACGTAAAATAATTAGAGAAGAAACATTTGTAATAGAACAAAAATGAACACAACAGTAGTTATTGAATTGAAGCGTGAATATGTAGTGTGTAATACAACCAATACAGTAATAAAATATGATTCGCTTCCGATCGGTGTTCAAAGATGCAGCTATTGAGAGCCAAGTATTCTCCTTCATTTTCTCATCTTTATACGATGCGCGCCGCTTATCGTAAACGTGAGGATTTTCCTCAACACTCAATATTAGAATCTCATCAAATAAAACTTGCTCCATGATGCACAGCACATAACAAAATAATGCATAGGTTATGTCACGGTCTTCTTGCTACAAAATATATGAGAAAATAGCTTTTAGATGGCAATAGAATGAATCTAGTGGGCTGTGATCGGAAACGTGAACGCCAAAGTTGAAACTTGGCCAACTCTCAGTTCCCGATCCTGGGCTCCGGCAAGCTTTTCGTTAATTGTGAATGCTCACATTTAAATGTATACATTTTAACAATTTTACCGTTTTCGTTTTCGTTCCGATTCTCGTTTCCGGTTTATTGTGAACCAGCCTTTAGACATCAACTGTGCAGCAGGAGGTGGGGGGAAGGAATCAGGTGATGGCAGTGGTGTCCGTTCACTTGTTCAACCCTTTTAATCAGTCTTTAATAATCATAATAAATACGGAAGAAGCATGTACTTAATTTATTTTAAGAGGAACTGTGTAATAAGTAAACCGTTTTTCAGTTTAAGACAAGAAACAATATGTATTTTGCCGTTATGTATTGTATCGGTTTTGAAAGTAAATAGTTTTTTTATATTAAAGTAATTGAGAACTTACAGACCTACAGGCCTAATGCATTTTCATTATTACGAAATATTAAACAAATCGAATCCATTAGTAATATTTAAATCATGTCATCCTATTCCTTTGTTCATGTGTCGTCAATAAAATAAAATTAATTATCCATTTTTTTATCTGACACTATATATCACAAAACCAATTATTTGGTATTATGTATAACATAAGAAACATATTATCGTATCTGTTACAAGGCTAAAGTAGGCTTAAATTATTTTATTACAATGTAAATAACAAATTATAAAATTTATTTTCGCTTTTCGTTAGCATTGGTTTTCCTGGATTTTTAAATCACTTTTTAGTTTAAGACAACAAGCAAGTTGTACTTTTTCGTTATGTATTGCAGCGGTTTTGAAAACAAATAGTTTTTTTTTTTCATATTAAAGTAATTGAGAACTTACAGATCTATAATGCATTTGTACTGTTACAAAATATTAAACAAATCGAACCCATTAGTAATATTTAAATCCTGTCATCCTATTCCTTTGTTTAAGTGTCGTCAATAAATTAAAATAAATTATCCATTTTTATCTGACACTATAGTATATCACAAAACCAATTATTTGTTATTTTGTTTCTGTTACAAGACTGAAGTAGACCTAAATTATTTTATTACAATGTAAATAACAAATGATAAAAAATATTTTCGCCGTTCATTAGCATTGGTTTTCCTAGATTTTTAATTCGTTTTCCCCTCACTAACTGGTTTATGTCAGGTGTCAATGCTCGTGTAGAAAACAATCGAAGAAGGCATTGTAAATTATGGTCAGAAAGTTGGCTCTGTGATGGCTTGGCTCGACACACTGCACACTACTACCTCCTCAGCCAGCGTCTCGGCGCTCCGAACTAGTATGCAGGCCAGTTCACGATGGCTGATCTAGATTTTCCAGGTCTCATTCAGAGAAAACTGACACAATTTCAAACATCCCCCTGATGTGTAGTAGCTTTCGAAGCGTCCTATGAATTCTTGTTTTCCCTCCACTTCTTTTTTACTTCGCCTACAACCTTCAAGTATTGGGTAGCACTACCTGAGCCGTGATTGGTTACTTTCGGTCACTGTGCATAGCACGCGACGTTATCAGTCGAGAGTAGTGAGTTCTTCTGTGATGTCCATTATATTTTTGCACAATCTTCTGATTATTTCGCGGTATAAAATCTCATTTATATACATATGATACTACAACAAATTTTGTGAATATCTTATTTATAATTTTACATAATATTATTCCGTGTGTGTTTTAGTGGTTTATCAATATGAGTAAAGTGAAGGATTGTGGATATGAGCTGATACGGAGTTGTGGAGATCCAGCGGACAGCTTGGAGGTAAATTATACAGATTGTCAATAATCACAATATATCTGCATGATCAAAAATGCGATAATTTTCGTCATGTAACAAGCTGTTATAGTTTAGAATGTTGTATGTACTTGTGTTTCAAGAATGACAGGGGATTTGAGGAAATCGTTGTGATCTCGTGTAAAGTCTATGCAGGAATTAGAGTAATGGAATTAGCGTAAATAAATAAAATTTGCCGTAAGATTTTATTGTGTCTAATGAACGGAATGAAATAATCTATGAATAGCAATAAATACTCCAATAATAATAATAATAATAATAATAATAATAATAATAATAATAATAATAATAATAATAATAATGCTAAACTAACGCTGAGATAGTTCCCTTCGTACTCTGCTTATACATGTTTCATATATGAATCTATGACAGATTAGGTTGGTTAATATAGGATTTTATTACGCCTTGCATATACGGTGAACTGCATCTCTACAAAAAAATCCGATGTAGCTTTAACGATTTTCACTCCCGAAATCACCAGAACTATTTCAGTGCTAGTTTCACCCCACTTTTAAAACCACATTTTAAAGTATTCGTGTTCACTGGTTAATTTGCTAATCAATTTATTTATTTGTTCCTTCATCCGTTTTATCGTTAATTAATTTATTTGTTCATCTCTATATGTTCCTTCCTTAATTTTATTGTTCACTCATTTGTTCTTTCAGTAATTCGTTTGTCCATTCATTATTCGTTCGTCGATTGACCTGTTCGTCCATTCACTTCTTCTTCCATTTGTCTGTTAGTCCATTTGTCCATTCGTCTCTTTGTTCATTCACCAATTCTATCATTCTCTGTTTGTTCATTCATCAGTTGTTACATTTGTCTCCTCTTTCATTCGTTTGTTCGCTCATTCATCAATTCGTTCATTCGTCTGTTTGTTAATTCACCAGTTCGTCCATTTGTCTCTTCTTTCATTCGTTTGTTCGCTCAATCATCAGTTCGTTCATTCATGTGTTTGTTCATTCATCAGTTGTTACATTTGTCTCTTCTTTCATTCGTTTGTTCGCTCAATCATCAGTTCGTTCATTCATCTGTTTGTTCATACATCAGTTGTTACATTTGTCTCTTCTTTCATTCGTTTGTTCGCTCAATCATCAGTTCGTTCATTCATCTGTTTGTTCATTCATCAGTTGTTACATTTGTCTCTTCTTTCATTCGTTTGTTCGCTCATTCATCAGTTCGTTCATTCATCTGTTTGTTCATTCATCAGTTGTTACATTTGTCTCTTCTTTCATTCGTTTGTTCGCTCAATCATCAGTTCGTTCATTCATCTGTTTGTTCATACATCAGTTGTTACATTTGTCTCTTCTTTCATTCGTTTGTTCGCTCATTCATCAGTTCGTTCATTCATCTATTTGTTCATACATCAGTTGTTACATTTGTCTCTTCTTTCATTCGTTTGTTCGCTCAATCATCAGTTCGTTCATTCATCTGTTTGTTCATTCATCAGTTGTTACATTTGTCTCTTCTTTCATTCGTTTGTTCGCTCAATCATCAGTTCGTTCATTCATCTGTTTGTTCATTCATCAGTTGTTACATTTGTCTCTTCTTTCATTCGTTTGTTCACTCATTCATCAGTTCGTTCATTCATCTGTTTGTTCATACATCAGTTATTACATTTGTCTCTTCTTTCATTCGTTTGTTCGCTCAATCATCAGTTCGTTCATTCATCTATTTGTTCATTCATCAGTTGTTACATTTGTCTCTTCTTTCATTCGTTTGTTCGCTCATTCATCAGTTTGTTCATTCATCTGTTTGTTCATACATCAGTTGTTACATTTGTCTCTTCTTTCATTCGTTTGTTCGCTCAATCATCAGTTCGCTCATTCATCTGTTTGTTCATTCATCAGTTGTTACATTTGTCTCCTCTTTCATTCGTTTGTTCGCTCATTCATCAGTTCGTTGATTCGTCTGTTTATTCATTCATCAGTTGTTACATTTGTCTCTTCTTTCATTCGTTTCCTCAATCATCAGTTCGTTGATTCGTCTGTTTGTTAATTCATCAGTTGTTACATTTGTCTCTTCTTTCATTCGTTTGTTCGCTCAATAATCAGTTCGTTCATTCATCTGTTTGTTCATTCATCAGTTGTTACATTTGTCTCTTCTTTCATTCGTTTGTTCGCTCATTCATCAGTTCGTTCATTCATCTGTTTGTTAATTCATCAGTTGTTACATTTGTCTCTTCTTTCATTCGTTTGTTCGCTCATTCATCAGTTCGTTCATTCATCTGTTTGTTCATTATCAGTTGTTACATTTGTCTCTTCTTTCATTCGTTTGTTCGCTCATTCATCAGTTCGTTCATTCATCTGTTTGTTCATTCATCAGTTGTTACATTTGTCTCTTCTTTCATTCGTTTGTTCGCTCAATCATCAGTTCGTTCATTCATCTGTTTGTTCATTCATCAGTTGTTACATTTGTCTCTTCTTTCATTCGTTTGTTCGCTCAATCATCAGTTCGTTCATTCATCTGTTTGTTCATTCATCAGTTGTTACATTTGTCTCTTCTTTCATTCGTTTCTTCGCTCAAACATCAGTTCGTTCATTCATCTGTTTGTTCATTCATCAGTTGTTACATTTGTCTCTTCTTTCTTTCATTCGTTTGTTCGCTCAATCATCATTTCGTTCATTCATCTGTTTGTTCATTCATCAGTTGTTACATTTGTCTCTTCTTTCATTCGTTTGTTCGCTCAATCATCAGTTCGTTCATTCATCTGTTTGTTCATACATCAGTTGTTACATTTGTCTCTTCCTTCATTCGTTTGTTCGCTCAATCATCAGTTCGTTCATTCATCTGTTTGTTCATTCATCAGTTGTTACATTTGTCTCTTCCTTCATTCGTTTGTTCGCTCAATCATCAGTTCGTTCATTCATCTGTTTGTTCATTCATCAGTTGTTAATTTGTCTCTTCTTTCATTCGTTTGTTCGCTCAATCATCAGTTCGTTCATTCATCTGTTTGTTCATACATCAGTTGTTACATTTGTCTCTTCTTTTATTCGTTTGTTCGCTCATTCATCAGTTCGTTGATTCGTCTGTTTATTCATTCATCAGTTGTTACATTTGTCTCTTCTTTCATTCGTTTCCTCAATCATCAGTTCGTTGATTCGTCTGTTTGTTAATTCATCAGTTGTTACATTTGTCTCTTCTTTCATTCGTTTGTTCGCTCAATCATCAGTTCGTTCATTCATCTGTTTGTTCATTCATCAGTTGTTACATTTGTCTCTTCTTTCATTCGTTTGTTCGCTCAATCATCAGTTCGTTCATTCATCTGTTTGTTCATTCATCAGTTGTTACATTTGTCTCTTCTTTCATTCGTTTGTTCGCTCAATCATCAGTTCGTTCATTCATCTGTTTGTTCATTCATCAGTTGTTACATTTGTCTCTTCTTTCATTCGTTTGTTCGCTCAATCATCAGTTCGTTCATTCATATGTTTGTTCATTCATCAGTTGTTACATTTGTCTCTTCTTTCATTCGTTTGTTCGCTCATTCATCAGTTCGTTCATTCATCTGTTTGTTAATTCACCAGTTCGTCCATTTGTCTCATCTTTCAGTCGTCAGTTCTTGAATTCATCAGTTCGTTCATTTCTCTGCCTGTTCATTCGTCTGTTCGTCCATTGATCTGGCCATTCATTCATCGATTCTTTCGATTGTTGGTTTGTTTGTCTGTTAGTCTATTTGTTCTTTCATTCGTTGGTCCTTTCATTTTCTCATAGTTAATTCGTAGTTCATTCGTCTGTTCGTCTATTTGTCTGGTCGTTTATTCGTTGTTTCGTTCAATTGTCTGTTCCTTCATTTGTTCGTCCATTTGTGTGTTCATTAATTGATGTTTTCGTTATTCGTCTTTTCGTAAATTCGTATGTTAGTCAATTCTTGTGTTGGTCAATTCGTTTGTTCATCCATCATTCGTTTGTTCGTCCATTCGTTCGTTCGTCTATTCGTTTGTTCGTTCATTTGTCTGTTCGTTAATTTGTCTGTTAGTCAATTCGTGTGTTCGTCCATTTGTCTGTTCGTCAATTCATTTATTCGTCCATTTGTCTGTTCAGTTCGTCCAATCGTGTGTTCGTCCATGCTTATTTTCTTTTATTTATCTATCTGTCTGTTAGTTTATTGATCTACTCGTCCATTTGTTTGTTCATTTGGTCGTTCCTCCGTTCATTCATGTTCTTTTTTTCCGTTATTTTGTTTATTTTTTGATTCGGCCGTTTGCTCGTTCATCCTCCCCTTCTTTCATTTGCTCTTTATTTTGTTTGCTCGTTCATTCTTGTTGTCGTCAGTTCATTTGTTAGTTCATTCATTTCACCACCATTAATTGATAATCATCCCGTCGTTTACTGCAGCTGACTGCACAGAAAGAAGTGACTCGCTCACTATATGGTTAGCAGTCCAGGCATCTCAACTGGTAGCGACTATGGATGTCGCGTTAGCGGGGATTAAACCCTCGACCCGCAGTTGCGGTGGGCACAAAGCCGATTGGCAGCGCTCTCTGCTCGTGATTTGTGTGAATGTGAAAAGTCGTGCGCAGGATGCTAATGCAGCCACGAGGAATCGCGCTATTCATGTCGTTGTGCTATTTATTATACCGCTTCAAATATTCATGCGACAACAGCGATGTACAGCTCTCAAAACTAGCAAGAACACATGAGTCCCTTGGGCCACTTGTGGTGTCAATTTTGGTATCGGAAACTCCATAAACACAACGCTGCAAAACAATATTTAAACAAAGGTTTAATTTTAATCCTCATCAAGGTGAGAACATTGAACCAGCACTATAAAAATGTTAAATTACGAACAAAATGATTATGACATTTATTTTTAAATGCTACATATTAATATGAATTAACACCGTGCAATTTCTTAACGTTTAACAGCTCCTTTCTGACATCAAGAGCAAGAAGTGAGCACAGCTCCTTACAAGAATTTCCACAAAACTGTTCCTGAAACGAAATTCTTTGATAAAATTCTAAGATAAACTATAGTGGCAAAACACAACATACTTACTTATTTACTGGCTTTTAAGGAACCCGGAAGTTCATTGCCACCCTCACATAAGCCCGCCTTCGGTCCCTATCCTGAGCAAGATTAATCCAGTTTCTTCATCATATCCCACCTCCCTCAAATCCATTTTAATATTATTTCCCATCTACGTCTCAGCCTCCCCAAAGGCCTTTTACCTCCGGTCTCCCAACTAACACTCGATATGCATTTCTGGATTCGCCCATACGTGCTACATGCCCTGTCCATCTCAAACGTCTGGATTTAATGTTCCTAATTATGTCAGGTGAAGAATAAAATGCGTGCAGTTCTGTGTTGTGTAACTTTCTCCATTCTCCTGTAACTTCATCCCTCTTAGCACCAAATATTTTCATAAGAACCTTATTTTCAAACATCCTTAAACTCTGTTCCTCTCTCAAAGTGAGAGTCCAAGTTTCACAACCATAAAGAACAACCGGTAATATAACTGTTTTATAAATTCTAACTTTCAAATTTTTTGACAGCAGACTGGATGATAAAAGCTTCTCAACCGAATAATAACAGACATTTCCCATATTTATTCTGTTTAATCTTCTCCCGAGTATCATTTATATTTTTTACTGTTGCTCCCAGGTATTTGAATTTTTCCACCTCTTCAAAGGATAAATTTCCAAATTTTTATATTTCCATTTCGTACAATATTCTCGTCACGAGACATAATCATATACTTTGTCTTTTCGGGATTTACTTCCAAACCTATCTCTTTACTTGCTTCAAGTAAAATTTCCGTGTTTTCCCTAATCTTTTGTGGATTTTCTCTTAACATATTCACGTCATCCGCATAGACAAACAGCTGATGTAACCCGTTCAATTCCAAACCCTCTCTCTTATCCTGGACTTTCCTAATGGCACACTGTAGAACAAAACACAACATAGACCAACTAACACTAGGTAAAGTGTAAATTAAAATACAACTGATAAAATAGTGCAAAAATAACAGACAGGAACTTACATTACTTGCGGGATCTTTCGCTCTAACTTGCGACTACGTCTTCCTTGTTGTATACTCAAGACACTTCTCTCCGCGAATTTCGTGACACATCATTCCACTTATTAATATTAATTTGTCTGGATCCTTTTTTTCTTTTTTAGATTTATTTAGCCGGCCAATATCTACGTAGAAATCGTCACTGTCTTGCAGTCGTCTATTTTACGTAATAGATCCACTGAAACCTGATACACAGAATTCAAGTACCCAGTATTCGTAAAGAGAACAAACTCCCGTGCAATAACTCTCGATGCGATATAAACAACTGGATATGCTAGAAGTGACTAGTGACATAGACCGTTGTTCCAACTAAAAAATTCATGGTTGTAACCCATGTAGAAGCTCTTCTGATACAGATATTGAAAAACAGTTCTGTGGTCGGGAAGAAAAAGATCTTAAGTAAAAATTATATACTTTTTAGGAGAGCAGTAGAAAGATTGAAATTGGTGTCAGTTATAGAGTTCTTTTAACTAAGAGGTTTTTCCTGGATATTATTTGTTTATATTCCTTCTAAAATGGGTAATGTTACTCATTTAACAAGTGTCTTGATTATTTCCAAAAATAGCCGCATTTAAGCCCTTTTAAGACTACAACCCAAACCGAGAAGAAAGGACTAGTTAAACATAAGACCTTTTTCATGACAAAATAAATGGGAAATGTAAATTATTAGGAATATCACAACAGGTCTTAAACAATATAGGACTGTTTACCTGGTGCTTAAAGTTTTAAAAGGAAAGGGCATCAGTATATGATAAAATAGCTATAATACAAGTTACACCTTTTTAATAGGGAAGAATGGAAAGTAAACACGTGATGTTTGTAAGGAATAAACTATTAAATATTCTTAAGTCCTTTATTCTGTGTGTGCTCGATTCAAAAAGTACTTAGGACATTTGGTAACGCCCTATAAATCCAGTCAGAAGTCTTATTTGATTTTTAACCGATACCAGATTGTAGAGAATTGAATAATTCCGAGGGAAGGATTGTACCGGGGCCGGGTATCGAACCAGGGACCTTTAGTTAAACGTACCAACGCTCTCCCAACTGAGCTACCCGGGAACTCTACCAGACACCGATCCAATTTTTCTCTCTATATCCACAGACCTCAAAGTGGGCTGACAACCGTCAAGTAACCAACATTGAGTGTACACTAATTCTGTGTGACTTAAATTGTGGTTTTCTGTTAACGAACAGTGACGTGTATTATGCAAATCAAGCTTTCAGGTATAACTCTCTGTAAAGATGATTTGAATAATTTCGAGGGAAAAATTGTTCCGGGCCGGGCATCGAACCCGGAACCTTTGGTTAAATGTACTAACGCTCTCCCAACTGAGCTACCCGGGAACTCTACCAGACACCGATCCAATTTTTCCCTCTATATCCACAGACCTCAAAGTAGGCTGACAACCGTCAAGCAACCAACGTTGAGTGCATACTAACTCCGTGTGACTTAAATTGTGGTTTTCTGTTAACGAATAGTGACGTGTATTATGCAAATCAAGCTTCCAGGTATAACTCCCTGTA
Source organism: Periplaneta americana (assembly GCF_040183065.1). Classification (NCBI taxonomy): domain Eukaryota; kingdom Metazoa; phylum Arthropoda; class Insecta; order Blattodea; family Blattidae; genus Periplaneta; species Periplaneta americana. The sequence goes on along the minus strand of NC_091117.1, from coordinate 189,308,887 downwards.
CAGTTGATTTGAATAATTTCGAGGAAAAAATTTTTCCGGGGCCGGGCATCGAACCCCGGGACCTTTGGTTAAACGTACCAACACTCTCCCAACTGAGCTACCCGGGAACTCTACCAGACACCGATCCAATTTTTCCCTCTATATCCACAGACCTCAAAGTAGGCTGACAACCGTCAAGCAACCAACGTTGAGTGCATACTAACTCCGTGTGACTTAAATTGTGGTTTTCTGTTAACGAACAGTGACGTGTATTATGCAAATCAAGCTTCCAGGTATAACTCCCTGTACAGTTGATTTGAATAATTTCGAGGAAAAAATTTTTCCGGGGCCGGGCATCGAACCCCGGGACCTTTGGTTAAACGTACCAACACTCTCCCAACTGAGCTACCCGGGAACTCTACCAGACACCGATCCAATTTTTCCCTTTATATCCATAGACCTCAAAGTGGGCTGACAACCGTCAAGCAACCAACGTTGAGTGCACATTAACTCTGTGTGACTTAAATTGAGGACATCACCCGAATATCGGCGTATACCCTTATACGCCCGTTTTCCGACGATCAAGGGATTAGATAGTTGAATGCGTATAGTACACTGTAGTAAATTTTCGTGAGTGTAGCTTCAATACTTAACACAATATTACACGTTTACGTTGAACAAGTGAACGCAACTACTACAGCGGCGGTCACATGCTGTTGCAAGCCAGTCTGTAGTAGACTAATATTCTATGTTTAGGCCTACTTCAGGTTGTCAGATGCAGCAGTGAATCATGACCGAAAATATGGGAGAAAAGAAGCTTGTGAAGAAAACTAAATGGAAAACTGAAGAAAGGAAAATAAATAGAAACAGTGGCAAGTCATATACAACTTGTACAGACAAGGAAATGGAAGAGAAGTCATTTACACCGGTAAGAAGATGATGTATGAAGATGTGTACACATTAAATTTCAAAGGACGATCAACTCTCTATTTCCAAACGCTTTCGGGACATGGGTTCGAAATTAGAACACTGTCATTTTATTACTTCATGCCTTGAAAGAGTGAATCTAAGAACTAAGAAACTTCAATCATTCAGGAATAGGGATAATTTGTGGAAATAGGCCTATAGTGTTTTCTATAATGGGGGTAAAAAATCAATGTGTGTCTAAAATTTCTATTGACTCTATTGCAAATGTTAGAGAAACGATTAACAACAGTTCAGAATAAACTGGATTCAGGTGACATCCTCAATGATAAATCGCCCTCATTCAATCATGATGCAAAAGTATAAACAATTTCAATACAGCATATGAGGGCTATTTTCAGCTTGAATCTCATACTCGGCGAAATTTGTTCCTCTCAACATTTGGAAGACGGAAATGGAAATGTCGCAGCTGAAACTTTTGAGTCCAACACAAATGAACCCAGTGCCTTTGGAACCCTCCAAGGCGAAGAACTTAAGAGAACTGTTACAGTTTTTAGATGAAGATGGCCAAAGTTGACTGAACTCAATTCTGAATAAAGCCGGGACATCATCACGCAATGGTGAAGATGACGCTAACAACAATAGATGATGCACAAAGAAGAAAAGAACATAATATAAGAACAAGAAAACCATAAACTGAAAATGTAATGTTATTTTGCAGCCTACTTGCGTAATTATTCAATATTTTTATTTAATATGTTATAGTAAATGTATATTTTATTTTGTTGAATTAATTTTATTTTACTTTTTAAGACAAAATTATTAATAAAGTACGAGATGTTATCATACATAATTAATTTTCGTCCAACGTTAGACACCTAGAACATCAGAATAATTAAAAACAATACAGAAATATATTGTCGTCGGAAAAAGGGCTTATACAGAGTTCCATATTATATTTATTTACTAATAGCAGAACATACTACTTGTTGTTATGTTTCAATAATTTTGTTTTAAATATCCTCCAAACTATTTAACAGTAATTAATAATTTTTTTCGACGCAACTATGATGAACCTGACAGCTTACAAAAATTGAAATTAGTTTATATCAGAACTACATTTTGCTGTATACGCCCTTATTCGGGTGATGTCCTCAATTGTGGTTTTCTGTTAACGAACAGTGACGTGTATTATGCAAATCAAGCTCCCTGTAAAGATGATTTGAATAATTTCGAGGGAAAAATTGTTCCGGGCCGGGAATCGAACCCGGGACCTTTGGTTAAATGTACCAACGCTCTTCCAACTGAGCTACCCGGGAACTCTACCAGACACAGATCCAATTTTTCCCTCTATATCCACAGACCTCAAAGTGGGCTGACAACCGTCAAGCAAGCAACATTGAGTGCACACTAACTCTGTGTGACTTAAATTGTGGTTTTCTGTTAACGAACAGTGACGTGTATTATGCAAATCAAGCTTCCAGGTATAACTCCCTGTACAGTTGATTTGAATAATTTCGAGGGAAAAATTTTTCCGGGGCAGGGCATCGAACACCGGGACCTTTGGTTAAACGTACCAACGCTCTCCCAACTGAGAATTGTTTCCGCTTTCAGAGTATATAAAAATCTCATTTTCACAAAAAATTGACTTTAGACCTTTTTCCTCCCGGCCACAGAATTTTTGTTACAGTTGTGTAAGATTATACAGAGCATTATTCCATTAAAAATTCGATTTTTTAAAATTGTAGCATAGACCGTTATTCGGCCCAACGCTGTAAACTTATATACAATTAATTTAATAGCCATAATATGTCCGTTTTGGTATCATGGCGCTTTGTATCCAAGCAAACACAGTTGTTTCTAGCTGGAATTTTATCGATCAATAGCCACCTGCACTTCTCTGCGCTGGCTGTATGCCCTGTGTCTGTTAGGAACGTATACTGACAGGTGTTGATCGGGACCGAAATGTGTCAGCGACTGCTGACAGTTTGCTGCTGTCAATTTTCCTGACGGCGGTTCACGTCCGTCAAACTGTCGTCTAAAAACTTGCACGTCGTTTGTCTCTTCATAGACTCATCCTAATTAATGTGGTTTTGCCTCGAGCTGGTGCTGTTATTGTGTCTACGTCTACTTACGAGTACAATGTTCTGTCGTTAGTGTTAAGGGTACAGTATTACACCACCACCGATTACAACACCTTTGAAGAAGTACATGGTCTCTCCGTCACTGGTAGTACACGGCGCATAGATATAATAGCTTTCAAGGAATCTACAAGATCTGGATTCATAATTGATCCCACTGTGCGTTTCGAAACGAATGAGGAACAGCCAGCAGAAGTGGATAAGGAAAAACAGAATATCTACAATCCTACCATTCCATATTACCTCCAAAAGTACCTGCTAGAAGAGCTTGAAGTAATCGGACTTCTGGTTGGAGCAAGAGGTACACAGCCACCGGCGTGGCTCAGTCGGTTAAGGAGCTTGCCTGCCGGCTGAAGTTGCGTTCGGGCGCGGGTTCGATCCCCGCTTGGGCTGATTACCTGGTTGGGTTTTTTCCGAGGTTTTCCCCAACCGTAATGTGAATGCAAGGTAATCTATGGCGAATCCTCGGCCTCATTTCGCCAAATATCATCTCGCTATCACCAATCTCATCGACGCTAAATAACCTAGTAGTTGATACAGCGTCGTTAAATAACGAACTAAAATAAAAAGCAAGAGGTACATCTGCTCTCTTCATGAAATATGTGTTTAAGAGGCTTGGAATACCTATATCTATTACTCCGATTGTAACTTTAGCTGCATTGAAAAGATCAATTGCTCTCCTGAAGCATCACCTATATTCGAAATGAAACCAAGTTCATTAGCTTCTTTACTTTTTTGTAACATATTTCCACCAATCATAAAATGTATTTGCAGCTATGTACTTGTAGGAGTTTCATTGTCAAAACAAAATTAATGGTTCACTGAACTTGTAAACATTTATATGGTTAAGTACTCTTTGTATCTTGTGGCAGCTCACGAATAGTGAGATTTCTAAATTAAATTGTATTATTTAGACCAGTGAAGCCAATTCTCATGATGTGATATAGACTACTGTAGTTATGGTTCAGTCCTGACTGAGTAAAGATATTTTTCTGTTATTGCCTACTTTCAAAAATAAAAATCAAAGTCACTTATGTAGCACAGAGAATATTACTTTCTCAGCCTTACACGCGGAGTACTGTCAGGTTCAACGCTTGTGTCTTAAGAGGTTAGGTACAGCTTACAGCAGTAAAATTTTGGAAACATTCAACATTTTTTCCTCCAATACTGTATATTGTACAATAATGAAAATTAGTATGTGTAAAATACTGTTCTTCTGCTGTATGAAAAAAAAAAATATTTTTACGATTTAAAAGAATATTTACATTTTTTTTTTTAAATTCAGTTAAGGCTCATTCACAATGAAAATTAAACATAACGTAAGCACTGCTTTCGCTTGAATACGGAGCTCGACATCAAACCAAATTGTAACTCAACCTGTTAGACGATCGAATTTGCATAGGAAATAGTGGGCAACATTGAACTCCAAAATGGTAATGTTAACATGTGGTTACGTGACAAGTAAAAAGTAGATAAGGTTTTATACAACAACAACAACACACAGTGCAAAAGTGAAATTAATAATCCGTAAGCTACCCCAGTTCACTTCGTAAAAAACCAAGTGATTAAAACAAGTGCTCTACAAATTGCTTCTTACACAACGATTCAGCGTTTTAGTATTATGAAGTTTATATAAAAACAAAGAGAGATCAGTTATAATCGCCCAATTAAAAGGCAAGACACAACAGAACTCAAAGACAGAATAACAAAAACGACCAAACAAGTGTTCTTTTATAAAAGTTTTTATATTGGTGTTATACTATAAGTTTCATATTGCATTTTAGAAATTGATTGATATTAAGTAAGCTTAGTATTACTATTAGCACTAATTACTAGCAGACACACAAGTACAAGCGACATCCATAAATTTATCACACACTTAATCACGAAAAGAAGTTCACAGAACACACACACCAATAGCTAGGTTTTCAATCATTTACAAATGTTAATTGTTAATTTTAATTATAATGCATCTGAAGATGATACAAAAAATAGTATCAAAAACGTTCATGTAAAAAATCTTATTCATGTAAATGACTATTATAGTAGATAAGCATTGGCGGCTTAATAAAGGTGTTACATATTAAATTATAGCAGCTTATCGGTAACAAAACAAAAATGAAGTTGATAACGTAAGCGTTAACTTAAGAATGTGAACGTTAAGGCCCATTCAAAATGAAAATTAAACATAACCGTAACATAAACACAGAAGTTTGCGCCCAGGCTAAGAAATGGGATCATTCACAAAGATTCACATAAGCATTGACAGAAACATTACCATAAGACGTTAACATGAAAGTTTGCAAACTCCAAACTTTCATGCTTATGCTTATGTGATTTGCAAACAGAACACAATCGTGGAGCGCTGAAGTATACGGTAAAATCAAGAAGTCATACTATCATTCACGATGGGGACATAAACATAACCGCAAACATACTTGGTAACCATGGAAACATAACAACAACGACACAATTTCCTCATATTCTGTCGTATACTTCAGCGCTCCACGATTGTGTTCTGTTTGCAAATCACTTAAGCATAAGCATGAAAGTTTGGAGTTTGCAAACTTTCATGTTAACTTCTTACGGTAATGTTTATGTCAATGTTTATGTGAATCATTGTGAATGATCCCATTTGGTAGCCTGGCCGCAATCTTCTGTGTTTATGTTACGGTTATGTTTAATTTTAATTGTGAATGGGCCTTAAGCAACGAAACGATAATATCCAATTTGGTTGTTTGAAGATTCGAACATGTAGGAATTAAGGCTCATTCACAATAAAAATTAAACATAACGTAAGTGTTAACTTAAGAATATAAACGTTACGGTAAAATCAAGATCATTCACGATGGGAAAATAAACATAACAGCAAACATAATTGGTAACCATGGAAACATAACAACGACGCCATTTCCTCATATTCTGTCGTATACTTCAGCGCTCCACGATTGTGTTCTGTTTGCAAATCACGTAAGCATAAGCATGAAAGTTTGGAGTTTGCAAACTTTCATGTTAACGTCTTACGGTAATGTTTATGTCAATGCTTATGTGAATCATTGCGAATGATCCCATGTGGTAGCCTGGGCGCAAACTTCTGTGTTTATGTTACGGTTATGTTTAATTTTCATTGTGAATGGGCCTTTAATCATCTTAACAGTAATAGCCAATGGCTCTCTGTTGATTTTTCTCAGAGCAGGAGACCAGCCAATTGGCTCTTTGATGTAGCTTGTCCAGACGTTCCCAATTTCCGGTGACAGTCCCCGGTTTTGAGTTGCAGTTCCCATCTAGCAAATGTCCCCGTTTTTGTCCCCGGAAATTAATATTGTCCGCACAAGCTTTGATTTTGTTTCAATAATATTTTACACAAATATTGAAGTATCTTGATGGAACTGCTGCGATTCATGCACGTTTCTGAACGGTTCTCAGTATGAGACAGAAGAACCAGCGAGCACAGTATGAGATATTCTGCACTCTTTGAGAAGAACATACCATCTTTTTCTTTGGTCATCTTAACATTTACATTGTGCGAAAGCGTTAGAACTGCCGCAATGTCCAATTTTAAGTAGTTCAAAAAATGAGGAATTTTGTGACAAACCAACAGGTGAAAAGTAGTATGATGTTTTTCAACATTTCAAAAAAAAAAAATCCATTCCATTTGAAAATTTTCTCAAAATAGTGTCATTAGTCATGTGTCTTTCGGTCATTAATTCTTCAGTTGAAAGACTTTTCTCCACAATGAACTCAATCTGGACTGATGAAAAGTCAAGAATTAAAGTTGAAATAGTTAAAGCTTTGTTACAAGTGAGAACAAACTTTCATTTCTCATGTGAAGAACTTAGTGTGAAGCTGTATGGGAATGAACAGATCCTTAAAAAGATACATTCCTCAGACAAGTAAGCTTACTTGTAAAATGTGTGTGTTAGAGTTCAGTGTGTACAATATTATGTGAAAGACTTCCATCAAGATACTTAAATATTTGTGTAAAATGTTATTGAAACAAAATCAAAGCTTGTGCGGACAATATTAATTTCCGGGGACAAAAACGGGGACATTTGCTAGATGGGGACTGTAACTCAAAATCGGGGACTGTCCCCGGAAATTGGGAATGTCTGGACAGGCTACATCAAAGACCCAATTGGCTATTACCGTTCTTCTTCTTCTTCTTCTTCTTCTACATTATGGAATTAGGCCTTAGGCCTGTTTCCACATCAAGAGATCGAGTCTCTCCACCTTGTCATCGGACGTCCAACATTCCTTCTACCTTTAGGTTGGTAGTGGAGTAAAATCAGTTGGAGCCAATTAGATCTTAGACTTTGAATTCTTTCTGTCAGGTTAAACATATTTAATTCTGTTCTGATCTCTTCATTAGGTACATTTCTTGTCTAATATTGTATAGCCTGCTATTGAACGTAAGAACTTCATTTCAGCTACCTTTATTCTTCTTTTATTTGATCTGTTAAGTGTCCATTTAATTTTATGTTTATATCGTTCTTTTGAGAGTAAAATACGTTGAATCCTAGATAATAGAAGGTATTTACCTGCTCTATTAATTTGTTATTAATCATTATTTTGCATCTTTTATGATTTGTACCTTCGAAAGCCACTGCTTTGGTTTTCTTCTCAGAAATACTCATGTTATATTCACTTGCGAGTTCATTCAGTTTATGAGCAGCAACTTGTAATTCGTCCTCAGTGTTACTAAAAATTACTTGATCGTCTGCGAACAATATGGTGTTCAAGACTTCCTCATTAACTTTAAAATGAGTATTTAGTTGTTCTTGTCATTGTCTAATGACATTGTCAATATAATATACTAAACAGCGCAGGGGACAGTGGACAGCCCTGTTTAACTCCTTGATTAGTTTTTATTTGTTTATTACTGGTGTAGTCTGTTCTTATTTTTATCTGTGTTCCGAAGTATGGGCTCTGAATTACTTTTATTAGGTGGTCTGGAAATCCTCTTTTATACATTATTTCCCATAATTTCTTTAGTGACACTTTATCAAAAGCTTTCTCGTAGTCGATGAAAAGCATATACGTTGGAAGATTAAATTCTCGTCTTTTTTGAATAATTTGTTCTAATATGAATAATCCGAGCATGAGCATGTCAAGAGACAAGCTATTACCGTTAAGATGATTAATTCCCACGCGTTCGAATCTTCAAACAGCCAAATTGGATATTACCGTTTCGTTGCTTAGACTTCGACCAGTTCTCCTCCTAGTTGGTACCTTCTCGTTTCTAACTCCTCTGAGTCAGCTCGTTGTACTTCTCCCCCTTCCCCCCCCGTATGTTGTAGCAAATAAGTTACGTCCATTTTCGTCTTTCCCCCTCGAAATTTTCTAGCGCTCCTTCAGTGGAGCGGCGAAACCCGAAGTGAGACAAGTGGCCAACAGGCTTAGAGCTCTCATATTCAGTTTTCCACAGCCCCAACTCCCTTGCAAGGACGTACCTTTAAAGTTTCTCCTCCCATTCCCCTCTCATTCATTCATTCTCAATGTAAAGGAAGAAACGGAAAAAGGCTGAGTGAGTGACAGCGAAGGTGGAGGAACTGATAAATATATAGAGAAGAAAACCGAAGGACGCGGAAGAAGTGGAAAGAAAATTGGATTATGAAGAGAACGAAGTGTGAGTGCAGTGTACGAAGTAAGGCAGGCAGTGCGGCAGTGATGGGCTCGCCTACCGCCTGCAAGGTTGCGTTGCAAGGCTGTCCATCGGTGCCGCTACCTACCTCAGTGCGACCTCTGTGAGCGTGCGGACGGACGGCAGTCTGTCAGTGTTACCTAGCCGACACGGTGATCGGATCGGGTGTGATTAGTGAGTGTGTGACTGAGGAAAACCTCTCGCCACAGCTGAGTAGGATAGCGGTGAGTTCAGAGCGGGCTCTTGTCAGGCCCAAAAGATCTGTGCGCGTGCGTAGTATGTTACATCTATGTTCTAACCAATGCTGAAATCTTACAGTCTTTACGGTAGCTTACGTAGGCATCGGAGTGGAATTTTGTTTACAAAATACGATGTCCGAAATTTCTGGTTGTGCCAATGAACCACTAGGGACAAACTGTAATAAGCTGATGTGTTAACATAGAGACCAATACTGATTTATTATTGTAGTTAATAAGACACAACATGAAATTGTCAACTACTTTCATCGCTTATAGTAGAATTTATAATCCAGAATGCACTTGGCTTATAGTAGAATTTAAAATCTAGAGTGAACTTCCTTATAGTAGAATTTATAGCCTATAGTGCACTTGGCTTCTATTAGAATTTATAATCTAGAGTGCACTTGGCTTATAGTTGAATTTATAATCTAGAGTGCACTTGGCTTATAGTTGAATTTATAATCTAGAGTGCACTTGGCTTATAGTTGAATTTATAATCTAGAGTGAACTTGGCTTATATTAGAATTTATAATCTAGAGTGAATTTTGCTTCTTTTAGAATTTATAATCTAGAGTGAACTTGGCTTCTTTTAGAATTTATAATCTAGTGTGCACTTGGCTTCTTTTAGAATTTATAATCTAGAGTGCACTTGGCTTCTTTTAGAATTTATAATCTAGAGTGCACTTGGCTTATAGTAGAATTTATAGTCTATAGTGCACTTGGCTTCTATTAGAATTTGTAATCTAGAGTGCACTTGGCTTATAGTAGAATTTATAATCTATAGTGCACTTGGCTTATAGTAGAATTTATAATCTAGAGTGCACTTGGCTTATAGTAGAATTTATAATCTAGAATGCACTTGGCTTATAGTAGAATTTATAATCTAGAGTGCACTTGGCTTATAGTAGAATTTATAATCTAGAATGCACTTGGCTTATATTAGAATTTATAATCTAGAGTGCACTTGGCTTATAGTAGAATTTATAATCTAGAGTGCACTTGGCTTATAATAGAATTTATAATCTAGAGTGCACTTGGTTTATAATAGAATTTATAATCTAGAGTGCACTTGGCTTATAATAAAATTTATAATCCAGAGTGCACTTGGCTTATAGTAGAATTTATAATCTAGAGTGCACTTGGCTTATAATAGAATTTATAATCTAGAGTGCACTTGGCTTATAATAGAATTTATAATCTAGAGTGCACTTGGCTTATAGTAGAATTTATAATCTAGAATGCACTTGGCTTATAGTAGAATTTATAATCTAGAGTTCACTTAGCTTGTAGTAGAATTTATAATCTAGAGTGCACTTGGCTTATATTAGAATTTATAATCTAGAGTGCACTTGGCTTATAGTAGAATTTATAATCTAGAGTGCACTTGGCTTATAATAGAATTTATAATCTAGAGTGCACTTGGCTTATAATAAAATTTATAATCCAGAGTGCACTTGGCTTATAGTAGAATTTATAATCTAGAGTGCACTTGGCTTATAATAGAATTTATAATCTAGAGTGCACTTGGCTTATAATAGAATTTATAATCTAGAATGCACTTGGCTTATAGTAGAATTTATAATTTAGAGTTCACTTAGCTTGTAGTAGAATTTATAATCTAGAGTGCACTTGGCTTATAGTAGAATTTATAATCTAGAGTTCACTTGGCTTGTAGTAGAATTTATAATCTAGAGTGCACTTGGCTTATAGTAGAATTTATAATCTAGAATGCACTTGGCTTATAGTAGAATTTATAATCTAGAGTTCACTTGGCTTGTAGTAGAATTTATAATCTAGAATGCACTTGGCTTATAGTAGAATTTATAATCTAGAGTTCACTTGGTTTGTAGTAGAATTTATAATCTAGAGTGCACTTGGCTTATAGTAGAATTTATAATCTAGAGTGCACTTGGCTTATAGTAGAATTTATAATCTAGAGTGCACTTGGCTTGTAGTTGAATTTATAATCTAGAATACACTTGGCTTATAGTTGAATTTATAATCTAGAGTGCATTTGACTTGAAATGATTTTGCAGACAATTCGTATTATATAAATATTTGAGCTTACTTCAGCTATCGGATGGGGAATGAATGTTTAATGTAGGTAGTGGGTTGTCTCCCAGTACAAATACGGTATTGCCACTCCTAGTCAATGCAATCGAATTCAGTCCGTTGCTTCTGTTATTATGTGGTAATCGGAAGGGAATAATATTGACAACACTGCCATATATTATCAGTATGAGTTTTAGCCTTGTAGTCAGACCTAGTCTGAGTTTGCGATTTGAAATATTTCCGTTTCTAAAAATGGGAGCCGGCTCGATTCGAGAATAATATAAATTCTACTACAGGGTACATACGTATTAGTACGATTTCGTGTAGTGAGATGACACAAGAAATGTTACATAGCTAGTTTATTAAGGTAATTGTACGACATGCTAAATGATTTAAAAATCGCTATTTTATCATTAACAAACTTTCGTATCCTAGCAACCTAATGAATTTAAGACAGTTGACATAATACGGTCTACCTCAAGGTTCCATTGTAATTAAGAACACAATAAAAGAACGTAGTCTTAATGGCAGTTCCATTACCGGCAAGTCAATTTCAGTATCGCTGCAAGCAACATAAAACATACGCCCTCTGTTTCGATATAAAAATGCGTAAGATGTTACTGATTTGTGCCTGTGTGGCATGAAATAATTTATATTTTAGTCTGACATTCGTAAACAACGCTAGTCAAGTGTAGTCTCGTACTTGTACGTAAAATTTTGTTACGAAATTGTAAATAATTAAAAAAGGTACGATAAATTTTAACGACTTGCAGCGAAGTGTAGCAACAAACAAAATGTTTTAGTAATATATAGTTCGGAGTGTCTGTTTACCTGGTCACTGTGTATACCTGTTTGCGCAATTGAAAGAGTAATCGTTGAACTTTGACGGAGTTAGTGTGGGGATTGTTAGCAGGTACAGAATATAAACACAGTCTACTATATACAGTCACGAAGCTTGAGTTTTGAGGGTGCTAGAAACAATAGACTGTAACGGTACTATTTTGCATTGCCTGTAATGAGGCGATATTAGCGATCCTAGTGGTGAGCAACTATCTAATGTTTGCATATTTAGTACGTATTGAGCTTCGCGACTGTATATACTAGACTGTGATATAAATGCAAGTTGTACGAATAAGCCACGAATTCTTAGGTTCGAGTCTGTTTTATTCCTGTATTGCTAATCTGGAAAATTGCTATTTTATTTTACACTTAAAATTACGTTCAACGAAATATGGCTATTTAATACGATCTAAAGCGGCGTAAATGGTAATCAGGATATACTACTCCCTATTAACGTATTTGTAGACTCATTTCATTTCATTTAGTGTTCTGCCATGTGCAGGCCTTTCACTGCAAACCCAGCTTTCTCCAATCTTTCCTATTTTCTGCTTTCCTCTTTGTTTTGTCATGATCCATATATCTTAATGTCGTCTATCATCTGATATCTTTTCTACTCCGAACTCTTCTCCTGTTCACCATTCCTTCTAGTGCATCCTTAAGTAGGCAGTTTTTTCTAAGTCAGTAACCCAACCAATTCCTTTTCCTCTTTCTGATCAGTTTCAGCATCATTCTTTCTTCACCCACTCTTTCCAACACAGCTTCATTTCTTATACTGTCTGTTCACTTCATACTTTCCATTCTTCTCTATATCCACATTTCAAATGCTTCTATTCGCTTCTCTTCAATTCGTCGTAATGTCCATGTTTCTGCCTCATACAATGCCACACTCCATACAAAGCACTTCACTAGTCTCTTCTTTAGTTGAACCAGGGATTGCAGAAACAGCACATGTTATGAAAACTAAATTTTTCAGTAGACACAGAAAACGGTATTACTGGTGGTACACCACAGAAGTCTAATAGATGTGTCGTTTTATACCAAATTTATTGGAATCTAATGAATTGCTAATGAAATAAATCAATATATATTAGCTTGACATGTGCTGTTTCTGCAAGGAATCAAAATTGTAGTATAATAATTTCAGTTCAACTAAAGTTTATTTGTCAAATTAGGGATATAATATATGCATAGGCCTACTGTGTACTTAATACAGGGACATCACTTTATTTTTACCAACATTTTTAACATTAACCTGGCTATACTCGGAAACACTGTTACCCCCTTCCATTACAGGAGTTTGATGTTACTAGTGCAATATGTAAACAAATCATTTTACTAGGTATAGGAGGAGAGAAAAGTAGTGTATCCATTTATGTTGTAGGGAAACACGATATTACGATTTTCAGTTTGATCATCACTTTTACGGAATTTATCAAAATACAGTAGAATAGTAACATTTTTTTTTCAAAAACTCAACTTTTCAGGCGGCTATGTTCGTTATGTAATGTCTACTTTATTTAGCACATTAATTATTGGTGTTAACATACAATATAGAGAGTGCATTTAAATTGAGGGGGTCATAAGTATAGGGCTGCAAGTGCACTTAAGTTACTTTTGAGAAAATGGGGTTTAAATATTTAAGCTTTCGTAAAATCGGTGAAATTTTTATTTAAATTTTAATGTGTGATGCGATTAAAATATCCCTTTGCCACTAAAATTTTAGATACTTTTTCTTACATTGGATGCACTTAACTCATGTTATTACAAATGTCACTAGCATTCCTTTGCTTCTAGCCACCTCAATTCAAAAAAAGCTGATCTGAATTTTTAAACAAGTTGCTGAAAATGGTTGCCGTTCATTACAATGCAGGCTTCAATTCAGTACGCATATTATTAAAAACATTTTGAAGCATATTCTATGAAATTGAATTTATCGTTTCTTGAATATAATTCTTTAGTACGATATTATTAATATAGGTTCTTTCTTCTATAGAAAACGCAACCATATTTATGAAACACACTATACACTGCAGTGTTTACTTCACTGCTTGAAGACTTCGAATGCAACAGCGGCCGTAAGTTTGTGTGTCTGACGGGAGCAAGGACATTAGTGAAGGGGTGGGAGTGAAGTACATTCAGAAATGCAGGTACAATAAAAATGCAAGTAAAAATAAAATGATGTCCCTGTATATAAGTTGAACATATAAATGAACTTATTTTCCCACAATAGGCCAATGAAGAACATTATTGTAAAATTCTTGATATTCATGTGGTATGTAACGCATTAGTTTGCGTATATTGTCAAGCTTCTCTCTTTGAATTGGCACGATTTTGTCTGGATATGCCAATGAAGAAGGTAAATTTGATATTCCCCTTTATAGTTACAAGCAAACATTCTCATGGGGGCAGATAAAAAAATTAATCTTTATCCTTCCATCATTTTAATAGTGTCAAAAGAAGTGCTTACACAAATGTTGGTCACTCGAGCGCAATTACGAAGGCCGTAAAAAAATAAGTTTCCCTAGAGCCGTTTACGGAAAGAGAACAAAATTTCATGGAAAGTTTTATTGGAACAGATATAGCAATTGTTGAGTTATTTTTCAACATATTGTCCACCAGAATTGTGACATTTATCATTCAGTGGGATCAGATTTTGTATCCTTGTGTCGTAGATGTCTGCCGTCTGGAATCGAAACCAATGTGTAGGCACATGTCTTTGACATGAGTTGTTTCTGCGCACTTCCAGGATTTCACATGTCTCCAAATGTGAGACGGCTATACCGACGTATGTGGTTTCTGCATGGAATGATAGCCCTATATCAACAGTCCATTGTGCTGTTTCTGCAATCCCTGATTCAGTTCTTTTTCTAGAGGTCCGGAGAAGATGCTCCTTTTTCTATTAAAAGATTCCTTGGTCATTGCTATCCTATAGAATCATAATTTGCCGTTTTAGCATTTGCATTTTTTAAATGTTTTAGATAATTTTATTGAAAGAAGAGATACAATAATTAAATAATCAATTAGTCTCCACTAGTATGTTTTTGCATGCATAATCGGTATGATTAAGTACATATTTAACTAATACTGACACATAATTACTCGATACTTCGATACTCTTAACCTGTCGCTAATTTTGTTTGTGTGTTGGAATGGCATGAATTTTATAGAGGGGTCACTACGACCCAACACGATCTATTGCTCAAACTAGGGGCATTTCCAAACCCACAATGGCGGACTATACTAAAGACTGGTTCACAATAAACCGGAAACGAGAACCAGAACGAGAACGAGAACGGAAAAATTATTAAAATGTATATATTTAAATGTGAGCATTCACGATTAACGAGAAGCTTGCAGAAACCCGGGAACGGTAACGTGAGGTTGCCCAAGTTTCAACTTTGCCGTTCTCGTTTCTGATCACAGCCTACTAGATTCATTCTGTTGCCATGATAAAGCTATTTGATCGTCGTCTATTTTGTAGCACGGAGACCATGACAATTTCTTCATGCATGGTTTCTAATTAACTCGAAAATTCAGTAGAATCACTTTCAATATATGCTACGTGTATACAAGGTGATTCACGAGGAAAGGTAAAAAATTTAGGACGTGAATTCTGAAGTCATTCTGAGTGAAAAAGTTCATATGAATATAGGTCCGTTTTCGAACGGTTACGGAGATGTGGCTCTTTGATTTCACAAAAACTTCTGAGATTCCATTGTACTAACTCGTATTTAGAGACAGATAACGGACAAATTTAAAGTTTATATTCACGTATGCATAGGCTACATACCTAATATTCTAGAAGTCGGGGTCGATGTTTTCGCACATTTTCAAAAGTACCTCCTTCTGCTTCAATGCACTGTTGCGCTCGGGCGTGAATTGCGCTGGTCGCTCGGGAGAGTTGCACGTGGCTGTTTTTATGCCGCATCGATTAGCGCTTCTCTCGTTTCCCCGTTCCTTTACTATACCAAGTCTTTCACCCAACCCCATAGACAGTAAATACTCTTCGATATGGTACCCTTCTGTTCGGAAAGCGTCGTTCATATTCAGCGACGGCATGCAACGTACTTCCATCGCACAAACCATAAACATACACAATATCGGCGTATTCTGCAGTCGAAAATTTATAAGGCATCTTCAAAAACACAACTTAACACTTCCGATAACTGTACCTGTATAACTACTGTACTGTAGGTAGCTGACTGAACTGCTGTGAACCGATAAGTGATAGAGTATTTGTTGTGACATTTGTAATGCCCCACCACCCGATCTGTTTCTCTTCTCTTATCTACATAGCTCACAATGCAGATTCCAATGTTACGCCATTCATCGGTGATCTTGTCTCACGTCAGCAGCATATGGTAACGTCTGATTCACATTGGGGCGAGCACGTTTAGCAAAAAAATGCATCTAGCTCCGCCATCGTTCGAAAACAGACCTATGTTCGTATGAGCTTTTTCACTCAAAATGGCCTAAGATATCGTATCCTAAATTTTTGACCTTTCCTCGTGAATCACCCTGTATGTGACCAGATTACCACGTGAATTGAATTCTTAAATATTCTGTGTCATAAATTCTGAAGTTGGTTGGCTGGTTATTTCTCATGAGAGAACGTCATTGGTCAATTATACACATATAACATCAGATTGCGTAATATCGACTTTACATTACCGTTATTGTCATACACATCGATATGGATAGCCGTTTCCGTTCTCGGTTTATTGTGAATAAAAAATCTTCACTTTCACGTCCTCGTTTCCAATTATCGTTCTAGTTCTCCTATTCGGTTTATTGTGAACCAGCCTTAAGGTTCGATGCGTACAGCTCGACCAAGTTAAGTCTGCGAGCCGAGAGGGGAAGTTGGAGGCAGTTCTGTAGTGAAAGGAGGCGGTAACGAGAGGAGACCAGTACAGTCTCATATGACAGCAAAGTTTTCGTACTGCGCTTCAGTTCATAGAGCGGTAACAATTTAAGACGCTTTGAAATAGACTGTACTTCTACTTCTGCTTGACAGTGAGGTTTGGCGTTCTGATTGGCAAGCGTGGAGAAAGTTGCATGAGGGGGGAGGCTGGGAGACAGCGAAACTGTTGCCTTTATCTGAAGACAAGGACAAAAAATGCGTGCGCTCCGTAGTGTATTTTAAACGATGTGCACACGTTGAAATCTGAGCGTCAAGTGACCTATGTGGCAACTGTGTTTTGCCTCTACATTCCATCCAGATATCCCCACTCGCAGACTTGACTTGGACAAGCTGTACCCATGTTTCGAGCAGACAACCCCACTTGTCCCTAGGCCAACCCCCTACAGCGTTGTGGGAATGCTATGGAATGATGACGAAATGGACAAATGTTGACGGAATGATGTGGATGCCTGATACGGGAAAGCGGAAGAACTCTGAGAAAAAAAAACCCAACTGCGACCTTGTCCATCACAAGCGTCACTAGCGATTTCTCAATGAAAAATCCCAGGCTTAACAGGGACTCGAGTTCGGACCGCCTGCGTGACAGACTGATGGTCTGGCCACTCAGCCATCGCAGGAGTCTGTATGTGTGTGCGTGCGTGTGTAAAGTGTGATGAATAATGACGCGAGGGTAAAAAAAAAAAAAAAAAAAACATTGCGCCAGTTTCATCTCAAAACAAAGCTATTATTACATTATGTCTAGTTTGTGGCTGTCACTAATAAGAGCTTCAGAAGCGCGCAGGTCAGAATTTAAGCATGATATTCACAGCCGTTAGTACAGTACCTGTTGTAACATGGAGCGTAATTTTTCAGTACAGTATTCCAAGCGCATTTTAACTGAAGAAAAAGAGTGTGTACCTCTGACATTTTTCATAGAGCTTTGTTGTGTATTATCATTGAAAAGTATGAAGCAAATGGTTTAAATGTTAGATATACCTAATTTCTAGCAACATATTTTCAGTGTCATTAAAGAAATATTAATGATTGGTAGAAAGGTTATCGTACACAGTGTTTTCAGACTAGGCAAGAAATGTGGTATTTTGGAAATGAATGTAATAAATGTCAGATTTTTGCTTTGTTTTTTAAAAACGTAAAACAGTAAATTTGTGGATAGGATATGATATGATATGATATGATATGATATGATATGATATGATATGATATGATATGATATGATATGATATGATATGATATGATATGATATGATATGATATGATATGATATGATATGATATGATATGATATGATATGATACGATGCGATATGATACGATGCGATATGATACGATGCGATATGATACGATGCAATATGATACGATGTCATATGATATGATATATGACATGATATGATATGATATGATACGACACGATGCGATATGATACGATGCGATATGATATGATATGGTATGATATGATATGATATATATGATATTATATATGATATGATATGATATGATATGATATGATATGATATGATATGATATGATATGATATGATATGATATGATATGATACGATGTGATATGATACGATATATGATATGATATATGATATGATATGATATGATATATGATATGATATGATATGATATATGATATGATATGATATGATATGATATGATACGATGTGATACGATACGATACGATGCGATGCGATATGATACGATGTGATATGATACGATATGATATGATATGATATATGATATGATATGATATGATATATATGATATGATATGATATGATACGAGCCGTTCAGAGCAGAAGTGGTGTAAATCAGAAATGGATAATGAGGGTTAAAGTTAACATTCTGTAAAATACAGTGCAAAGTAGCAATTAATATTCAGTTTATTTAAATTATTAATAATCGTTGGATAGCACGAAGGACATATTAACTGCTACTTTGCGCTGTATTTTATAACATTTCGGCTCAACTGCAGTATTTGTCCCGCTATGCTGTAACATCTGAAGGAGTGCCAACATATTTCTAGCTTTTTGCGGAACACTAAGTGCAGTTTCTCCAAACTTTCTACTTTAAACCTCATTAACCAATTTTGACTTACACCACTTTTGCTCTGAACGGCTCATATGATACGATGTGATATGATACGATATGATATGATATGATATGATATGATATGATATGATATGATACGATACGATATGATATGATATGATATGATATGATATGATATGATATGATATGATATGATATGATATGATATGATATGATATGATATGATATGATATGATATGATATGATATGATATGATATGATATGATATGATATGATATGATATGATATGATACGATATGATATGATATGATATATGATACGATATGATATGATATATGATATGATATGATATGATATGATATATTTATTCATCTATCATATATCTGTAAGACAGACCTGTTACAATTCCATATTACCTCAGATCTGCCTTACTTTACAATTTTAATCACCTATGCCAAGTCTCACAATTATAAGAAAATAAACAAAAACAAAACAAAAAACACACACACTCATACACACTACAAGATCAATTTAATACAACATTACTTTTAACTTTCTCTTCCCATTTCATCTTCACTATCATTAAAAATTAGCCCAATTTATTTAACTGTCTTATATTAGTTATATTACATATTTTCTTATATGCTACATATCTATTCATATTCAAAAATTTATTATTTATCCATTTTTTTCCTTGTATTGTCTGTTTCTTGACATTCTAATAATATATGGAACGCGTCTTCTCCTATGTCGCAAAGGGGGCAGATATCCTTCTGTATGTATCCCTCTGTTTTTCAATTTCCATATTCCTAGTCTCCACCAAGCTAAGCCCATCCTCACTTTCCTATTATTTATTCTGATATATTCTTCTTGTTCCCATGACGTTTTAATTACCTTATAATTACTTAATGTTTTCAATTCGTTGAGATTTTGATATAATTCCTGTCTCGTAGTTTCATTACACCTCTCTTTTACGATTTTACAAATTACATTTAAATTCATTACTCCAATTTCCTCCCATAACCATCTTAGACATAATCTACTCACCTTGTTCTTTAAATCTTCTAGCCAATTGGATTTCAAATTCGTGTCCCGAAGAAACTGCAAGCACTTCTTTTCAATGACAGTATCCTCCTCCTCCATAATATGAACTAAGAATTTTATTTCCCTTACTAGTATCGTTCTCATAATACTATCTACCCCCATTTCGAATCTTGCAGCTAAGTTGGAGGCGTTCCACGGGATTCCTAGAAATTTCTTACAAAATTTAGATCTAATTCTATCAATAAGCTGGCTAGATAAATCATTACCCCAAATTTCTATATTATACAATATTTTCGATTGTACAGGGACATCATTTTATTTTTACTAACATTTTTAATATTAACCTGTCTATACCTTTAGAGAACCGGAAACACCGCTTGCTCCCCCCTCCAAGACTGGAGTTCGATGATACTGGCGTAAAACACAAATCACTCTACTAGGTATAGGATGGAAGAAAAGTAGTTCATCCATTTACGTAGACTAGGAAATATCGCGATTTTGAGTTTGATAATTTTCATTAGGTTTTTCTTTGATCAAAGTACAGTACTGTATTAAGAATAAGTGTTTTTACTCACGAAGTGAGTTATCCATATTATGAATATTTAAACACAATTTTGAAAATGGTGGCCGTTCATTTCGATACAGGCTTCAGTTCTTTTGTGCATATTATCGCACTATAGACTATTGCATTTAATTCCAATTGCCAGTTTCGTCCTTCGTACTAGTAACTCATGTTGAAATAATTCTGTATCTACTCTACGTACTGTGAATTCAATCTTCACTTCTGCCCGACCCGAAAATATAAAATTACTCAGACATGCTATCTACTGTCCGTCCAAGTGGTTATGCCGCAGGATTGTAGAAAGGGAGGAAATCATGTGACAGTTAATTACTTAACGAGGCCCTTTCATTTAAGTTAAATTATACAGCTGTATAATATTACGTAAACGTCCAATTCCTAAGAGAAATTAATGTTTTCAGAAAAGAGCTAAGACAGCCCAGCTTTTACAGAGGGGCGAGCAGAAGCAGGTGGGGGAAATCGGGATGCGACGTAGGCAAACGGACAGTACCTGTGCGAAAATATGATTCAATATTGAAAGCTCTTTCGTCACTGAAAAGCGCGAACATATTTCTGGAACGTACTATACTCAGTAACTTAGTACTGCTTACTATCTGCGGTCTTGGTTCTGTGTGGAGTTGGAACTTCCTTAGTAGAAGGGATGGGAGTGAAGTACATTCAAAAACTCAGGTACAATAAAAATTGAAGTAAAAATAAAATGTACAATAGCTCTATAAATATTAAACAGGTTTTTTATCTCTATATTCTGTCATTTGTTCAAGCACTTATCTATCGCTATAAGTGCACCATTATCATTATTGAATGCCACTTCAAATTTGTGGATATGATACACTTATACAGAACGCTAAACTTAATACTGTACTATGCTGTGAACTTTCTTTTATTATTAGGAAGATAGAGTTTCCTGCATGCCATATGAAAAGTAACGGCACTCAGAGGTGGCGCTACTGTTCATAAAGGCGAAATAGGCTAGGACCTCGCGCCTACACTAGGTTACTTAGTGTCAGTGGAATTGGTCATAGTGTCGCGGTATTTGGCGAGATGAGGCCAAGGAATCGCCATAAACTACCTGGCATTCACCTTAAAGTTAAGAGGTTACGCCCATTTTCGGCTTTTCCCCTTCAAAATTTTCTAGAACTCCTTCAGTGGAGCAGCGTAAACCAGAGTGAGACTAGTGGCCAACAGGCTTGGAGCTCACATATTTAGTTTCTTACAGCCCCCAACCCCTTGCAAGGACGCGTTTTGCGTACCTTTTAAATTTATCCTCCCAATTCTCCTCTTTTCGATTCGATTCGACCTTAAAGTTTGACAAAACTTTGCAAGAAACCAAAACAGGTAACCAGCCCAAGCAGGAATCGAACCCAAGCCCAAGCGCAATCCCCGATCAGTAAGCAAGCTCGCTTCCCGTCTAAGCTACGCAGGTGGCTAACGGGATCTTATGTTGAACTACTTGAAAGTGCAGTATAACTATAGGCCTATTTATTAGTGTGGGAAGATAAAGCAACGTATTCATTTAATTCAAGGAAGACATAAACTATGGAAGCTTGTCTGTCCGTCCGTCCGTCCGTCAGCGATAAGTAATTGTTTCTAATCGTGGGGTTTTATGAAAATTAATGGCTAGCTTCCGATAATGTCATTTTATGTTAGCTGTGTGTGTCTGTGTGTGCGTGACTGGAAATGAGCGAAGTGAGTTCCTGCTAATGCCTTGCCTGTTTGCATTAATCTATTTCGACAAAACTGAGTCCACATTATCTTGGGTCAGGCCATATCAGCGCTCCAACTGTATTAAATGCCCCTGTTATGATACGGGATCCGCGATAGACTCTTTCTTCATGCATTGCGCGTTAGAAATTTTGTGCAAGCAATTTTTAAATATTTTAAAATCTCCTTCCTTATGATTATTTCGATGAAATTTGTGCGTGAATATGTTAATCCGTATGGACAGGGCGGGTATTTATGGAGATCGCGAAAATCATGACATAACAGATACAGCCTACAATCGATTTTTACTAATCTTTAAGAATTAAGTGATTCTGATTAATAATATACGGATAAAACAATCAAGACAAATCACGAAATAGAGTTCTAACAGCGAAATATGAACACATTCGAGAATTATTACTATTGCGTCGTTTTATAGCGAATTTCATATCCTGAGTTCTTTTTTTCGTTTTTTTTTTTTTTTACTTGAATTTGTTATACAGGAAGTTTCACGAGGGTTTACCGTCCTTTACGGAACTTATTTCCGAAGACATTCTGAGCAAAAAATGTCATATAAACATGGGTCCTATTCTCAATATTTACAGAGTTACGTTTCGTTATTGGAACGCATTGCTGTGAACGCGTGATCTTGGTCAGCGTGCAGTCAGCAACCAGTGCGAGCGCTACGGAAATCAAAGATAGCCGTATGCAGTTACGTAGAGCGACGAGTGCCGTTCACAAGTGTGCGGCCAAGTGTACTCAAGCGGACGGCGACATTTTTTAAAATGTGTTGTGAACTCTCCAAGACTGTAAATTAGGATGCAAAATTGAACTGCAAATAATTAAGTCGGTGGAAGTGGTGTGATTTGTAATAATTGAAGAGTCCACTGCAAGAATGATGGATGTAATTTGGAATACATTTTTCAGGAGAAGCAATTGAAAGTTTGAAATGCTTAGTGCTCAAAGCTTAACTGTGATTTTCCGATCATTACTGAACAATGACTATCAGTGTTAATGCCATATAATTTTCTATGTACATTCTATATCTTAAGCTATGCATTGACAGTCTTGGTTCATTTTCGACAAGAAAGTGACATCCATCATTCTTGCAGTGGACTCTTCAATTGTTGTGATAAGTGCGTAACAATAATGTAATTTTCTAGTTAAAAATAGAAAAAGATGTCTGTACGAAGCAACTAAGGACTTCACAGCACATTTTTAGCTTCATAATACTTGCCAATTAAACGTATTTTATAAACAGATTTAAATAAGTGTAACTGAAAATATTGAGAATAGGAACTATGTTTATATGATTTTTTTTTTGCTCAAAATGTCTTCAGAAATAAGCTCCGTAAAGGACGGTAAATCTTAGTGAATCACCCTGTGTATCCAAGTAGGCTACATTACATGGTATTTCAGGTGTTCTGATTACATTAGTGAACTCAAAAGACGGAGAATTCAACATTTCACTAATCATTTGAAAGTGTTAATTTGAGGGCTGCAAGTTTTTTTTCGTTTTTAATGAATGTGTGTTAAATACAGTCTCAATTCAACAAATATTGTTTATTGGTCATACCGCACCTTTACCAGAATCCAACGAACCTTTAATGTTAATTATTTGGAAAGTAATATTCATACTGAGTTAATACTCCAATTCCAAAATAATTGTATTTTCCAAAATTTCCATTAATCTCCGCCAAGAGTACAAATCAATCTCCAACAATCTCCGCCGACACCAATATTGAAAAATACAAATGATAAAATTAATCTCCATAAATACCTGCCCCTGCGTAGGGAGATCAATGTCGAGCGTTTCAATCTACGCAGAACGTCATAGAAAGTCGGCACGTTCCTTTGGAGTACGCAAGTCTGAAGTTTACGAAAATGATATAAATAACAATGGTGAGAGATGGATGAATGAAAAGATGGACAAACGGTTCGATGATTAAAGAGGCAAGAAATAGAGAAATAGAATAAGTTGAAGAATTAAAATTAAGAAGAAAAGAAAACGAAAGGAGGGAAAGAAGTAAGGAGGAAACTGAATGAGTGAGGAAAGAATGTGTTGCTTAATGAAAAATTAATGGTTAAAAGAAAGATATAAAAACCGAGCGTAAGAAACAGCTGTAGGAAAGAATTAATGAAGAAATGAAAATAAAAATTCAGAATGAGAGAACGATTTAGATCAATTGATTAAAGAATGAATGAAACAGAAAGCGAATAACAACACAGAAAGAACGAATTAAATGAACAACGACTGAGATAAAGGCAGAATAAAGTAAAGAACGAATGAAAGAATGACCGAATTAAATTAAATAGGCCTATGAATAATTAAATGATATAAGGAACGAATTAAATTAATTACAGACCATATGGCATAAGGGACTAACGACATAAAAGGACAAATGAAAAACGGATTGAGTTAAATTTAAAACATATGTATAAGAGACTACAAACATAAAAAACCAAAGAAAGAAGGGACAAATTAAATACTACAAAACAAATGACATAAGGGACTAACGACATGAAGGACAAATGAAAAACGGATTGAGTTAAATTTAAAACATATGTATAAGGGATTACAAACATAAAAAATAAAAAAGAAGGGACAAATTAAATACTACAAAACAAATGACATAAGGAACTAACGACATGAAGGACAAATGAAAAACGGATTGAGTTAAATTTAAAACATAATATAAGAGACTACAAACATAAAAACACCAATGAAAGAAGGGACAAATTAAATACTACAAAACAAATGACATAAGGAACTAACGACAGGAAGGATAAATGAAAAACGGATTGAGTTAAATTTAAAACATAATATAAGAGACTACAAACATAAAAAAACCAAAGAAAGAAGGGACAAATTAAATACTACAAAACAAATGACATAAGGAACTAACGACATGAAAGACAAATGAAAAACGGATTGAGTTAAATTTAAAACATAATATAAGAGACTACAAACATAAAAAAACCAAAGAAAGGAGGGAGAAATTAAATACCACAAAACAAATGGCATAAGGAACTAACGGCATGAAGGACAAATGAAAAACGAATTGAGTTAAATTTAAAACATATGTATAAGAGACTACAAACATAAAAAACCAAAGAAAGAAGGGACAAATTAAATACTACAAAACAAATGACATAAGGATCTAACGACATGAAAGACAAATGAAAAAACGATTTGAGTTAAGTTTAAAACATATGTATAAGAGACTACAAACATAAAAAACAAATGAAAGAAGGAACAAATTAAATACTACAAAACAAATGACATAAAGAACTAACGACATGAGTTAAATTTAAAACATATTATGTATAAGAGACTACAAATATAAAAAACCAAAGAAAGAAGGGACAAATTAAATACTACAAAACAAATGACATAAGGAACTAACGACATGAAAGATAAATGAAAAAGGGAGTGACTTAAATATAAAACATGTAATATAAGAGACTACTGTCATAAAGAACAAATAAAAGAAGGGATGGATTAAATACAGAACAAATGACATAAGGGACTGATGACATAAGCAACGAATTATAGAAGGAGCGAAGTAAATACATAAATGATATAAGGGAAAAACGAAAGAAGTGAACGAATTAAATCCAGAACAAATTACATATTGACTAATGGAATAAAGAATAACTGAAAAAAGGAATGTATGAAATGAAGAATTGAAGACGGAGTAGTGAAGAGAAGAGAGTTAAAGAAGGAATAGAGAGACGAATGTAATACAAAACGAAGTGAAAATATACTGAAATAAGAAAGAAACGGAAAGAGAACGGATAGGAAAAATGAGGAATAAAATAAAATGAAATGAATCGAATGAGGTAAAGAAGAAATTAACTAAATAACGAATTGATAAATATCAGACCAAAACAAGAACGAACTAAGAGTGAACGGATGTGATACTAGTGTAAATACGATGGGGCAAGTGGGATAAAAACGAATGAAACATAGCCTGGAACGAAAAGTGAACGGACAAGATTGTAACAGAACCGGTGGGATAAACTAATACGAGAAGGAACTTTTGATGGAAAGGAAGAGAGATGAAAGATGCAAAGGAGTAGAACAAGGGAAGAAGACCAAATAAAGTAAAGAAGATAGCAAAAGAAAGACCAGCTTGCAGTTGGAGCTCAGTATACTGTCCTTGACTTCACCCCCGCTTGGTATGCAATATTTCCTGTTAACTTTTTTGCAGGGAGCGGCAATTGTTATATGTTAAGTGTGGGAGGAGTTTGAATGTTAGGTCATAACCTAAGAAAATGAAATCAATGAATGTGCACATGGGAGTTATTCTTAAGAAGTACTTGTTAAGTAATGTCGCTCCCATTGCCGTCAACACCAACATAAGTATCATCACCAGCGTCATAACGTCATCAGTCATTTCTACCAATACCTTCAGTACAGATTTACATACTCAGGCGGTTGCTCTCGGGCGTGGCTTCGATTCCCCTAATGATGTGACTACCTGGATGAGCTTTTTCTGAGATTTTTACTACTGTAAGGCGAATGTGAGATAACTCCCAGCGAAAAAAAAGAAAATGGGAACATTCCAAGACATTTTCTTCAAAATTCTCTGCATATTGACACAGAAAGAATGGGATTTGTTGAACAAGAGAACGGTGGACGTATTCACATTATTTTGTTTCTTCAACACAGTGATAGTTTGTTTATTTTCTACCTCAAATAGTATGATATTTATAACGCTTTAAAGTCTGAAATGATTTTAAATGACCTTATAGTGTAGTAAGCAATATATATTTTTAATGTGTTTTAGATTTATTTATAGCTCAACCCACGGCATCAAATTGACAATAAATAAACATTCATGTCGTAGGCGGGATCGTAACTCACAACCCTTGTTTCCATATAAATTTAAACTGTGCACCTCGGTCTCTTCGGCCGGCTCTGTTACGCCTATATGCATATGACCTCTCATTGCGTATTCGTATTGAATGCTTTGGTAAATTTTTGTTAACATTAGATTTGCATGCATATTTTATTTGGTTTTGCATACATATCGGGTTTCAGTCACAACCGCACCCACTAAGATCGGTTTAGGAGCTCGCTCACATCAACTAACACCGGTACCGTAGAGCCTATGACGTGTGTTAATAGACAGGTTTCTTCCAAGTAATTCGGTTTCCCTGACCCTGGAAATACAAACTTGTTTCATCACCTCCATATTTCAATGTCGCCGTCTCTGAATTGCTTTATGCAGCTAAAAGAATTCATTATACAGTTGCTGAATCTTAATGAATGGAAATACATATCTTACTCGTCGGGAATGAAACCGAGGACTTTAAAATTTTGTATGCGCTGTACGGCAGCCGTGGCGAAAATGTGATCGTGCGCTGAGCCACTGTGTAATCTGCAACGTGCATAGCACCTAGGGAGGGAGGCGGACACCCGAAGGGGAAGTGAAGCAACTGTCTGACTTATTAACGGATTTTCATTTTACTTACATCAAACACTTAAATATAACTTTATGCAGTATAAAGTTACAAACTAATGTTCAGTACGTACAATGAAGAAAGAAATTAACAAGAAAACATAGTACACATTATCACAACCTAAAATTAACTGTCTTCAGAATGTCTCTGCGACAGAGTTTCAAAATCAGGAATTATGTCACTTACTGACAGTCGTAGTTGATCACGAAGGTATTTGTCTGTCAGTCGTGTTCTAAATTTGGTTTTTACTATTTTCATTGCTGAAAATAATTTTTTACAAACGTAAGTTGTAGCGAACATGGCTTCAACAGAGCAAGCGAAAGAACGAAGCTTCGGATATTTATTTTTTGGCAAAGATTTAAAAAGTTCAACATTTGTCAAGTCCTTACATCTAGCTTTCATTTAACATCACATTGTAAATCTGTGAGCCAACCGCATTATTTGTACATCTGCTGAAAAAGGATTGACGTACAGAGATAATAATAATAATAATAATAATAATAATAATAATAACACTTAACCTTTTAATGTTTCATGAGTGACATGTAGTATAATGCCGTTTTATGTTATACAACCGTTTTCTCATAATTCTCATCACATTGGCAGCAAAAAAATGCGTCCTCCCATCCTACTTGAAACTTTCGTTTTTGTAGAGGTACATGGTTTCGAGAGAGACAAATAAAAATGAAACGGAGTTTGACTGCAGTGAGTGAGTGGGGGTTGGGGAGGTAGGAAGCAAGAGAAATGCACAGCTATCATTACGAGCCACAACGTGCTCTCGAGTCACATTTTCGCCACGGCTGCTGTACGGTATTTTACGTACAACCATTTAGACTTTAGAGAAACAGGAATATACGTAAGTGAGTGAAGATAAGTGCTAATAACATCGAGACACTGTGAAATGTAACGCAGGGCTACTTAAAGTGAGGAAACTGAATTCGTCGATATTCTCTTAGCTCGTGGAAGTTGTAAAAACAACCTAAAATATAAATGACTGGGGTGTTGCGCGTTTCCTCACGGCCTTCCATGTAGTCATGTGATCTCTGACTTCCGAACTCGTGGCATAAAACACAGCTGATGTTTTGGCGTACTCACCAAGAGATTTGCAACTCAGTCCATAACAGTATAACACCAAGTGACATTTACAGTTGTGGTAATGGTAGTAGTACTGGTAGTGGTAGTCTCAGTGATGGGTGATTATAGTGGTGGTGGTAGTTGTGGTATCACTAGCGTTTCGAAATTAAGTCGTGTAAGAAATTACCGACACATTTTGCCTGCAGCCCTCTATCAGGGACAGCGATCTTTTACGTGCCGTAATTCTACGACGTAGCCTTCCGGTTTTATTCCCCTCCTGAAGGAAGCTCTGTTATGGATTTATCTGCCTTTCAAACCATCTTTTCGGCCGGGTCCTCTGAGCTTTGATTCAACGGTCAGCATAATAAGACTACCGACGACTACTGTGATATTCCTAATTACATATAATCGATTGATCAGCCTAATGCATTTCATGACAAGAAATTTTATCAATTTCACTCTGCTGCCATCTAGCGACTGCAAAAGAAGTCGCGTTATAACCTTGATGGAATTGCATGGAGTAGAATAGCTTGCAGCTGTAACCTACCTCCATCTAGCTGTCGTTACCAAAAGAATCATTTTCGACAGTGGAGATCCTATTGGTTGTTCTCTTTTATATGTTGCCCTTTTATAACATGGAAATGACCAATCTGATATATACATTTGTTTTTTTAATGTTAATGTTATGTTTCAACGACACTCGCAACTGCCGAAGTTATATCAGCGTCGTCGATGTGCCAGAATTTTGTTCCGCAGGACAGTAAATCTACTGACATAAGCCTGTCGCATTTAAGCACACTTAAATGCTATCGACCTGGTCCGGGATCGAACCTGCAACCTCGGGTATAGAAAGCCAGCGCTATACCAACTACGCCAACCAGGCCGATTATATATATACATACAGGGTGGCCCACTTAATTCTTTCATCTACGATAGCGTGTGAAATATTTCAGATATAGACAAACTGACAATTACAAGTTAAATTACAAAATTATTTTATGTAAAAAATACATTACGTGTATCAGATGTCCATTTCGATGTAATTTAACTTATAATTGTCTGTTTGTGTATACCTGAAAAATTTTACACGGTATCGGAGGTGAAAGAGTTAAGTGGGCCACCCTGTATAGTGGAAGAAAATATTTGATATTCTGTCAGGTGGCATTTTTATGTTCATACCAGTTCACTTTTAGGTTTGGTATTTTGTCTCTTAGGTTAAATATTTTCAATTAATCTCTTATATACTGATTATGTTTCTTGTCCAGCAAAGTGTATCCCGTCACTTAAATTCATCTTTTTGTTTCCTGCTTATGTTCATTGTCCAATTTAATTGTAGCCCGTCACTGAATTCAGGAATTTTTATTCTTCAGTTTCAATATTTCTTATATCCGTTCCGTTAATAGTCCAGTTTTTACATGCATGTCAGTATTGTTACCAGCATAGGTTCATAAAACTTTAGTCTTGTGGTATTTGTCCTTTTTGGTCCACACATAATCCAGAACCTGTTCAGTTTTTTTGTTAATTTCGTTCCTGTGGCCGTAAGACATTGAATCTCAAGCAACAGAAATTAACTCACATGGTCTATCAGTTTATTATCGATCGTTATTTTACACCTTATTTAGTCTGTTTCTCTAAAAACCATTATTTTCGTTTTAGTTTCGGAGATTTTCATTTTATATTTACCTATGTGTTTGTTCATACACTCAGTTCCTGAATATTATTTGGTCTTCTGCTAAGGATATAATATTTAGGATCTTGTCATTAATTTTGAAGTTGATTTTTATTTGTCATTACCATTGCCTACTAACTTCGTCAATATACGAGATGTAACGAAAATAGAGGGCAAAACTTCAGGTATGGGTTACTCATAAGAAAAAAAGTGGTTATATTAATATGGATCCGGAAATACTAGGTTTATAAGTAGGGCGAGTTCCTAAATTCATGGCGTAGTTTTTATTTCTGACAGCCGTGCAAGAATTCGCTCGCGGAGAGTTCCTTAATTATCCACAGGAGTTGAATACACCAACGCCTTCAAGTGTCCCCACAAAAAAAAAGTGCAGTGAGTTGAGATCTGGTGAGCGTGGAGGCTAGTTCGATCAATTAAAATATGTCGCAGTGAAACGTACAGCAGTGTCCGTATAGGCCAGTTTCTGTCAGATGCTTATCCAATTCACTGCGGGCTAAAGCAAGGAGATATACTTTCACCTTTAATTTTTAACTTTGCTCTAGAATATGCCATTAGGAAAGTTCAGGATAACAGAGAGAGTTTGGAATTGAACGAGTTACATCAGCTGCCTGTTTATGAGGATGACGTGACTATGTCAGGAGAAAATCCACAAACTATTAGGGAAAACACGAGAATTTCACTTGAAGCAAATAAAGAGATAGGTTTGGAACTAAATCCCGAAAAGACAAAGTTTATGATTATGTCTCGAAATGACCAGAATATTGTACGAAATGAAAATAAAAAAATTGGAAATTTATCCTATGAAGAGGTGGAAAAATTCAAATATTTGGGAGCAACAGTAACAAATATAAATTATACTCGGGAGGAAATTGAACGCAGAATAAATATGGGAAATACCTGTTATTATTCGGTTGAGAAGCTTTTATCAACCATTCTGCTGTCTGAAAGTTAAAATTTATAAAACGATTATATTACTAGTCATTGTGTATGGTTGTGAAACTTGGACTCTAACTTTGAAATAGGAACAGAGATTTAGAGCGTTTGAGAATAAGGTGCTTAGGAAAATATTTGGGTCTAAAAGGATGAAGTTACAGGAGAATGGAGAAAGTTACACAACGCAGAACTGCACGCATTTTATTCTTCACCTGACATAATTAGGAACATTAAATCCAGACGTTTGAGATGGGCAGGGCATGTAGCACGCATGGGCGAATCCAGAAATGCATATAGAGTGTTAGTTGGGAAGCCGGAGGGAAAAATACATTTGGGAGACCGAGACGTAGATGATAGGATAATATTAAAATGGATTTGAGGGAGGTGGGATATGATGGTAGAGACTGGATTAATCTTGCTCAGTATAGGGACCGATGACGGGCTTATGTGAGGGCGGCAATGAACCTCCGGGTTCCTCAAAAGCCATAAGTATAAGTATATTCTCTTCATTTGATGTTCATTGCTTATTACAACCATAATATGTCACGTTGACACAATCTGTGTTAAATATATAGCTGCTGTATGTTTGCTAGGGTAGGAAGCTGCGTTAATAGTAAAACTGGACTAACTATATAGCCGTAAAGTTCATTATCAATTTTTAAATGGACCTTGGAGGAGTCGGTGCTGCGCCGTATAGACGGCCTGCCCGGCGTGGAATGTCTGTCCCTTGTTGACTTGCCGGTCAGCTGATAAGCCCGCTCGGTATCTGGACGTGCTTCGCTCGTGCGTTCTCGTGGGTGCTTGCTCCGCGTTCCGAACACTGCATGTGATAGTGTACAGTACGTACAGATACCAATATTGTCGGTAGCCCAGTCGCGTCTTGTAACACAGCATGAATTAAATTGGGTACTTGTAGTCTTGTCGGTATTGCCTACTTCACTATTGTTTGATGTATACTTGCTTACTCACTGGCTTTTAAGGAACCCGGAGGTTTATTGCCGCTCTCACATAAGCCCGCCATTGGTCCCTATCCTGAGAAAGATTAATCCATTCTCTATCATCATATCCCACCTCCCTCAAATCCATTTTAATATTATCTTCCCATCTACGTCTCGGCCTCCCCAAAGGTCTTTTTCCCCTCCGGCGTCCCAACTAACACTCTATATGCATTTCTGAATTCGCCCATACGTGCTACATGCTCTGCCCATCTCAAACGTCTCGATTTAATGTTCCTAATTATGTCAGGTGAAGAATACAATGCGTGCAGTTCTATGTTCTGTAACTTTCTCTATTCTCCTGTAAGTTCATCCCTCTTAGCCCCAAATATTTTCCTAAGAACCTTATTCTCAAACACCCTTAACCTATGTTCCTCTCTCAAAGTGAGAGTCGAAGTTTCACAATCATAAAGAACAACTGGTAAAATAACTGTTTATAAATTCTAACTTTCAGATTTTTTGACAGCAGACTGGATGATAAAAGCTTCTCAACCGAATAATAACAGACATTTCCCACATTTATTATGTGTTTAATTTCCTGCCGAGTATCATTTATATTTGTTACTGTTGCTGCCAGGTATTTGCATTTTTTCACCTCTTCAAAGGATAAATTTCCAATTTTTATATTATCATTTCGTACAATATTCTCGTCACGAGACATAATCATATACTTTGTCTTTTCGGGATTTACTTCCAAACCTATCGCTTTACTTGCTTAAAGTAAAATTCCCGTGTTTTCCCTAATCGTTTGTGGATTTTCTCCTAACATATTCACGTCATCCGCATAGACAAGCAGCTGATGTAACCCTTTCAATTCCAAATCCTCTCTTTTATCCTGGACTTTCCTAATGGCATACTCTAGAGCAAAGTTAAAAAGTAAGGGTGATAGTGCATCTCCTTGCTTTAGCCCACAATGAATTGGAAACTCATCTGACAGAAACTGACTTATACGGACTCTGCTGTACGTTTCACTGGGACACATTTTAATTAATCGATCTAGTTTCTTGGGAATATCAAATTCAATAAGAATATCATATAAAACTTCTCTCTTAACCGAGTCATATGCCGTTTTGAAATCTATGAATAACTGATGCACTGTACCCTTATACTCCCATTTTTCTCAATTATATGCAGAATACAAACTATCTTATCAATAGTTGATCTATTACGCCTAAAACCACACTGATGCTCCTTAATAATTCTTCTTCTTCTTCTTCTTCTTCTTCTTCTTCTTCTTCTTCTTCTTCCAAAATGCTTGTAATAAAAATTGCTTTCAATAATTGAATAATTTTTCCTCCACTCCTACTCAGTTATTCTGAAAGTAACTTTAAATTGTGTAGATCTTTCGTGATATTTTCTCTTGTTATCTAAACGTTTGTTCCTTGCAATGATTTCCAATCGTATACATTAGAGATGAACAAAACTATAAACTCCCGCTCTCGCTCATTGTGTTCGTTGCATTTGTCTTTCGAGACTCGTCTCGCAACTCTCGTGCCCTTCGAGTCTCGCTCATCATTCTCGAAATACATTTGATCGGCGTGGAAAGATTTCGTAACTTTAAAATACATCATTGAAATAAGTAACACTAGAGGTGTTTAACTGATACAAAAAGACAAAACAAAACAAAACAGTGTCATAGTTATAAAATTTTTGATTTTATTATCAGATATTTACTTAGGCCTACTTACTTACTTACTTACAAATGGCAGATTCATTGCCGCCCTCACATAAGCCCGCCATCGGTCCCTATCCTGAGCAAGATTAATCCAGTCCCTATCATCATATCCCACCTCCCTCAAATCCATTTTAATATTATCTTCCCATCTACGTCTCGGCCTCCCCAAAGGTCTTTTTTCCCTTCGACCTCCCAACTAACACTCTATATGCATTTCTGGATTAGCCCATACGTAATACATGCCCTGCCCATCTCAAACGTCTGGATATAATGTTCGTAATTATATCAGGTGAAGCATACAATGCATGCAGTTCTGCGTTGTGTAACTTTCTTCATTCTCCGGTAATTTCATCCCTTTTAGCTCCAAATATTTTCCTAAGAGCCTTATTCTCAAACACCCTTAATCTCTGTTCCTCTCTCAAAGTGAGAGTTTGTTTCATTATCAGATATTACGAAATACGAAATACGAAAAGCCTGAAATCCCATAAGGGCAACGGCCTCCTACAGGAGTGTAGGGTGACCTGAAGGTCTACTACACTTGGGGAGCCAGTCCAAGAGAGCTTACACTAAACAAATAAACAAATTATGCAAACCAAACACGAAAAACTATACAGACTAAATACATAAATTATGCAAACTAAACATCCACAAAAAACTATGCAAACTAAACACATAAATTATAATCTGAACCCACAACTATCCACATGAAACACACCAAGATTTATACAAACTGAACACATATATAGTCTTAACTCACACACAAACTAAACACACAAAAACCTAAGCAAATTGCACACATAAATTATACAGTCTAAACACACAGACTATCCAACTAAACACACAAAAACCATACAATCGGACACAAAAATTTTACTAACTAAATACATGAACTATACCAGCTATACACAGGCTCAAACTATCCAAACTAACACACACAAAAAAACTATATGAACAATAAACAACTATACACAGTTTACATAGTGTTCGTAATTTCTTCCAGTCTTTTCCATGCCTGCCTGTCCCTCGCTGTTCTCGTCCACTGCGCTCCAGTCTCTCTCCGGAACACGTCCCACCACCTTCTCTTTGGACGTCTTCTGCTTCTTTTTCCAATACGTGGGTCCCACATGGTCGAGGCATACGTCCACCTGCTGCAGTCCTATCAGATGTTACTAATGATTATATAAATAGAAGAAAAAAATAAAGCATTATTATTTTTTATTTGAGTTTGTCTTCGATTTTTTCAATAGTTGGAAGTAATGAGAACGATCGATACTTTTGGGAAAATGACGTACTTTTTAGTTTTTGGAGGGTTCTCTTTCTGTCTTTGGGATCGAACCCAGATCGCCGCAGTGAAAGGCAGAGGGGCTACCACTAGGCTACAGGTGAGGTCTAAGGACATCAGCCTGCAAAATGGGCAGACATTCATGCTCTAGGAGGGATTTGAACCACGATCATATCGCACACCTTCCCTGTTATGATTAGTGCTATCGGCACTCTTTATTGAAAGTGTTGCTAAATTACATGAATGAATGAATGAATGAATGAATGTTAGCCATGATGTCCCATGTTGGGCACAGGCCTCCTGTGATGGGGTTAGAACTCCTCGACAGGGATGGCTCAAGTGTACTCGCTTGGTGAGCCAATCCAGGCGAGCTTGTCATGTACACCACTTTCGTGACATGGTTAATAACCCTGATAGACTTTAACTAGTCTCAGCACTCTGTTCTTTGTTCATTTTTTTTTCTTGCACTACACACATTATACTGACACCAGCACTTTGACAAACACTGATTGCTATTTGCACTATTTAACTGATACTTTCTCAACACTGACTTTACTATTTACAAAACTTATCTCACACTTTCACTAATACTGACTTTACTATTTACAATATCGTAACACTGATTACGTTATCTATTTACTATGACCTTCCCTAGTTTTTTTCCACAAAACTCTGTTCTTTGCTGTCCTCGACCATTGTTTCCCCGCCTCTTTGGCAAACATGTCAGACCGTCTGAGACGTGGTCTTCCCTGTACTCTCTTTCCGACGTAGGGGTCCCACAGCGTGACTGCATGGGTCCATCTCGTCTTATGTAGTCTCGTCACATGTCCCCCCCAGGTCCATTTCGTTGCCGTGGCTCGTTCTGCTGCGTCAGTAGTGTGCGTCAGTCTTTGTAGTGTTTCGTTTGTCATTCTGTCTCATAGCGTGATGCCCAGTATTTTTCTTACTAAATTACTGTATATACAATATTTTAATTTTTAAAGTGATTGTATGAATAGCTTATCTGCAATATAGACTGTCGCTTAATCGTGTATTCTTGTTGATTACGTTCTTCTTGTGGCTTTTTCACATTAAACTTCTTGAAAATCCCTCGGTGTAACGGTATACCACGGAGTGAGGCAAGACACTTGGATGTGACATTTCGAGAACCAATAAAAGGACATGAGAACGCGCATCTTCTAGCCTATTTTCGTCACATCCTAGCTGTGTCACCCTCTTGAGGAAGATCGCGTTCCAAGCCTCTGAGAATCCTGTGAGATTTGTGCTTAACGAAACGAGTGTTGGGTAATTTTTATACCGGTAGTTACATTTCTCTTATTTCATTCAGTCTTCCAGTGGATCATTTGGAGTCGGAGGTAATAACTCACGACAGCTCCCGTAATATTTGTGCGAAGAAAGTTTTTTTTTTTACAAACTTTGCTGTATAGTTATACCTTTCAACGTTAGTTCATGTTGTGTGTACGGAGAGCGTTTTTTGTTGTGTATCTTGTTTTGTTATTAAATTTGCAGAGGGATTTTATGTCGTGACGTCATGCTATATCCTCATGGCAATATAAGTTAAAGTCGCAATGTCTTTTTTAACTTCCTAGTAAACAGCACAACAATATCTGTGTAAAGAAGTTACTCTAAGCTTATTGTAGTATAGTTTACTACAGTTACAAATCAGTGTTGAGCCAGTTACGTTAAAGGAAACCATATAATATAATAATTAGAACTGCGCCGTGTAGGTACTTAAAACGTTAAAAATATGTAGCAGTAGCTGCTGGTGACCGAAATCCTCGGTGAGGCCTGTAGTAAGTAGTTTAAGCAGGCTATCTTCCATACAAAATGTTTATTATTGATGATACTTTATTATGATTGACATTATTATTATTATTATTATTATTATTATTATTATCATTAATGAAAAAATAATAACATGTCAATCTTCAAGTAAGTTGTTATGCTGTGAGTTGATTTCAGTAGGCTTAACTATTTAATTTTTATAAAGCAACGAATATTATGCTCAACTGAAGAAGCATGTGTTGAAATTCCCCTGGAAATATTTTTCATATCGCTGAAGTTTCAGTAGGCACACTGTTCTCTCTTTTTTTTTGTTTGTTTTTGTTTTGTTTTTTGACAGGAACAAGCACGACCAACAGTAAAGTTTATTTCGCACCACATTACCAAAGACCCATTTATGTTACTCATACCAGGATGCATTGAAAGCTCGCCTTTTAAGATTATCTTTCTGAAAAATTGTCAGTGATGGCGTAGGTCTGT
Source organism: Periplaneta americana (assembly GCF_040183065.1). NCBI lineage: Eukaryota > Metazoa > Arthropoda > Insecta > Blattodea > Blattidae > Periplaneta > Periplaneta americana. The sequence continues at coordinate 189,271,399 of NC_091117.1, read as the reverse complement.
CTTAATTTAAAATTTTCCTTTTTCAATATTATTTCCTATCGATAACGATACTCTACCAATGAATTTACTACAATTATCATCATTATATCTCGCATTTCTTTCGATTTCTATTTTCCCGAAACACATAACCACAGTGGACCACACGACGATTCACCACTGTTATCCTCATCCCAACCGACACTTGTGACCGGCATTGACAAAAGACCGGGTTCTGAATGGAGGAAGTGAAGGCTGATGGGTGAGGGAATACCTGCTAGGCCACGAGGCCACAAGAAATGTGCCTCAGTTTCAGCTTTCCGAGTGCAACCTTAAAACCCGTGGAAACATACGAAATGCAGAAGCCAGACCCGGCACGAGCGATCCTGGCCTCAGGAACAAATTTTACTGCAAGACAGGTCTATATACATCACAAAGTTTTCTACTTCTACAACTGTAAACGATTCATTGAAATAACTAATATAATATGTTATATACGACTAAAAACTACTAAAATTTTGAGTTTAAGGAAGCACAGTGACTGAGGCCCGGCCTCACTTGTCTCAGCCAATCAACCTCCACTGATATGTACGCAAAAAAACACCATAAACATCCAAAATAGACGCTTGAAATACATACTAAATTACGAGCTAATATTAAAGATGTATACAGAGTGATTCAGGAGGATTTACCGTCATTTACGGAGCTTATTTCCGAAGACATTCTGAGCAAAAAATGTCATATAAACATTCGTCCTAATCGCAATATTTTCACAGTTTACATTAATTTGAAGTTGTTAATAAGGTACCTTTTTTCTTTAGTTTTACCGGTAAAAAAATATTACAAATAGAGAATGAACTATTCAGAAGTATAATTTCTTTAATTGGCTAATGTTCTGAAGCTAAAAACGTGTTACAAATTGCTTTGTACAGATTTTATTTTTCAATTTTTAACTAAAAATTACATTATTCTTACCGCACTCATCACAAAAATTGTTACAAATCATACGACTTTAGGAACTTGATTCTTTACAGTTTAATTATGCATCCTAATGTCTTGAAGAATTTACAAGAGTGGCATGATTTGTAACGATGGTTGTGATAAATGCGTAAGAAAATGTAATTTTGTAGTTAAAAAAGTATTTCCCTCCAATAACACAGTGCCATCTAGAAACATTCGAATGTCGTACTGCGCAATGCTATTATACGATATCTAAAATGTTTGATGTTCTTTGTCTCAAAATTCAAGATTTTGTAGTTAAATTCTTGTTCCAGAGAACGCATCAATTACAGATATACAGGGATATCATTTTATTTTTACTAACATTTTTAATATAAACCTATCTATACATTTAGATAACCGGAAACACCGCTTGCTCCCCCCTCCAAGACTGGAGTTCGATGATACTGGCGTAAAACACAAATCACTCTACTAGGTATAGGATGGAAGAAAAGTAGTTCATCCATTTCCGTAAACTAGGAAATATCGCGATTTTGAGTTTGATAATTTTCATTAGGTTTTTCTTTAATCAAAGTACAGTACTGTATTAAGAATAAGTGTTTTTACTCACTAAGTGAGTTATCCATGCGAACGTATTCATTATGCAGTATATATTATACTGTCTACAGCACATTAGCGTACAATATAGAGAAAGAAGTTAAATTGAAAAATAATCATAATATGAATATTTAAACACAATTTTGAAAATGGTGGCCGTTCATTTCGATACAGGCTTCAGTTCTTTTGTGCATATTATCGCACTATAGACTATTGCATCTAATTCCAATTGCCAGTTTCGTCCTTCGTACTAGTAACTCATGTTGAAATAATTCTGTACCTACTCTACGTACTGTGAATTCAATCTTCACTTCTGCCCGACCCGAAAATATAAAATTACTCAGACATGCTATCTACTGTCCGTCCAAGTGGTTATGCCGCAGGATTTTAGAAAGGGAGGAAATCACGTGACAGTTAATTACTTAACGAGGCCCTTTTATTTAAGTTAAATTAAACAGCTGTATAATATTACGTAAACGTCCAGTTCCTAAGAGAAATTAATGTTTTCAGAAAAGAGCTAAGACAGCTCAGCTTTTACAGAGGGGCGAGCAGAAGCAGGTGGGGGAAATCGGGATGCGACGTAGGCAAACGGACAGTACCTGTGCGAAAATATGATTCAATATTGAAAGCTCTTTCGTCACTGGAAAATGCGAACATATTTCTGGAACGTACTATACTCAGTAACTCAGTAGTGCTTACTATCTGCGGTCTTGGTTCTGTGTGGAGTTGGAACTTCCTTAGTAGAAGGGGTGGGAGTGAAGTACATTAAAAAACTCAGGTACAATAAAAATTGAAGTAAAAATAAAATGATGTCCCTGTAGATAGGGTGCACAATGGACCAAAACAAGCCTAATTGCTAGGATCCATCCCGGGTCCGGTCCTCGAAAAACCAAGCCAAGCTAAGCCTCATTATAAACCATTCATTCATAGTTTTCTGCCCAGAGGCATGTCTTTCACTGCAAACCCAGCATTCTCCAATCTTCCCTATTTTTCGCCTTTCTCTTATAGTGTCTTCATACTATCATATATCTTAATGTTGTCTATCATTTGATTTCTTCTGTCTCGAACATTTCTTTTCTACATCGTTCCTTTCCTTGCACTCTTCAGTAGGCAGTTTCTCCTTAGCCAGCGACCCAGTCAAATTATTTTTGTCTTCCTGATCACTTTCAGCATTATTCTTCTCCATCCAGAGTTTCTGTGACAACTTCACTTTTTTACGCTGTCTGTCCATTTCACATGCTGCATTCTTCTCCATATCCACATTTCAAATGCTTCTAGTCTTTTCTCTTCACTTCGTCTCGTAATATCCATGTTTCTACCCCATACAAAGCTATATTCCACACAAAGCATTTTAGTAGACTGTTCCTTAGTTCATTTTCCATTTCTCCACAAAAAATACCCCCTTTCCTATGTCACTTTAAAATGACTATTTTCGTAGGCCTACGTATAGGGTTACCATTTGTCCAGCAAAAGGGGGACATGTCCTTTTTTTTAATTATTTTATCCTGTCCGACAGGCATTTAAAAAAAAATTAAAACGTCCGGTATTTCGCATTTGAACTGGAATTAATATGAAACTGAATAATGTGCGATATTATGCATAGATTATCTAAACAAATGGTGAAAACTTATGAGAGAATTTAACTGCTTTCAATGGTTGAAGCTGGAGCACATAAAAAACATATGATGACCTATTGACATGCATTGAATTTTTATATTCTAAAATGTCACTGTTCATGATTCTAAGCTATTTTATCAATTTTATTCTGCAATGTACAAAGATATGCCAATCAAGTTAATTTGGAGAAAAATTTAAGTTTAGATAAACAATGGTGCAAATTCTTTCATTTTCAATAGTTCTGCGAGCACTGAAACTTTCTCAGAACTCTTAAAAATATGGCAATTCTATTTATTTATCCCAAGTCACAATGGAAGTGCTGAGAGAGTATTTTCCCTAATATCTGCTCAATGGACAAAAGAACGAAATCGCATGCTAACGGAGACAGTCAGAGGTATCATCATGGTGAAATATAATTTCAACGACATGTCCTGTGAACAGTTCCATAGTTATTTGTTACAAGATAGAAGTTTGTCTCTTGTGCACAAAGTGGGCTCTACCGATAAGTAGGGTACAGATGTAATAGTGATCCAGTCCACACCTGTGGAGTAACGGTCAGCGCGTCTGGCCGCGAAACCAGGTGGCCCGGGTTCGAATCCCGGTCGGGGCAAGTTACCTGGTTGAGGTTTTTTCCGGGGTTTTCCCTCAACCCAATACGAGCAAATGCTGGGTAACTTTCGGTGGTGGACCCCGGACTCATTTCACCGTCATTATTACCTTCATTTCATTCAGACGCTAAATAACCTAGATGTTGAAAAAGCGTCGTAAAATAACCCATTAAAATAAAAAAAAATACTGATCCAGCAATTAGTGAGAGAACTAACTAAGATTCATACCAATTTTTAAAAAGTTCTCCTTTTTCAGCAAAGCCCTTTTATTTTGGATTCCATGTCCTCCTATAGAATTTCTTCTCATGGTAACCGTACCTACGTATAAAATAATATTACAAACGATTACAGTATGCAGATATTTTGTGTGAAACTATGAATAATTAATGATATTATTTATTTATATTGGCAGAGTTAAGGCCATAGGACTTCTATTACACTCTACCAGGTCGTCGTGAATCACCCTGTATATATATTTATGTATACTTTACGTAGTCTTGTTTTACCAAGATTATTTTTTTCTTCAGGTAAGTCTTTTCAGCACTGCGACACATGTATACGCACTGGTTTCGTGGAAGCAACTGAGTAGTATCCAAGATGCTTGCGCAGTGTTGTTAACACATAAGTTGTATCCCCGTCAGTCTATCACCTGGAAATCCGTCAGATACCGTCAAATTAAAAATAAATAAATAAGACCCACTCAATATATCTATATATAAATAAAAAGCAAATTTTAAGAAACTTAAGTACCAATCTTGATTAAAATTTTAATTTGTCAACCTCTGACTTCATTACTAGAGGAAATCTGAAACAGAGGATTCTATAACATGGTACAGCACAGTTAAATGAAAAAGTAAAATCCCTAAAAAATTAAACAAATAAAGTGACGGCAGCTAAAAAGTCAAAAGACGATGTAAATCGTAATTTCCGCCAGAAAACCCGTCACCCGTCAAAGCCATTCTTTTCCGTCTGCTACGTTGAATTTCCGTCAGTTTTGACGAAATTTCCATCCAGTTGGCAACGCTATACTTGCGTTTATAATTAAAGGGTTACCACAGAGATGGGTTCAGGCAATTACCGAATCGATCATCCAAATCCGTAGGAAGAATTGGGTCTCATCCTAGGCGTCTCCACCAGGAATTCCGGTTAATGGTGAAAGAAGAATATGGTTATTATTAGGGCTAGGATTTTGATGACCTACAAATCATAAAAAAGTCCTAAAAACAATGCATTTATGATCTAAAAAATCTTTCAAAAATGCCCTTAAAAATTCCCTAAAAGTTGATCTTACATTCTAAAATTGGCTTAGTAGGAAAAGGAGTTTTGTGCTAGTTAATATTTATACTAGTAATTAAATTAAATTCTAGTACCAACATTTAAGTTTATTTAAGTGGTACACTTTAATTAATTATTTTACCTGATGTAGTTTACATGTAGCCCATCAAAAGGCCACTCTTATACGGAATTAGAAAGTATAGAGGAGTCTATATTGAAATATGGTTTTACTGATCCATTACATGGGTTGTACTACATAAAAAAGGCAATATTTATGTAGAAAAACGATTAAAATATTATACAAAATAATGGGTATTAGCCACCGGCGTAGCTCGGTCGGTTAAGTCGCTTGTCTGCAGATCTGGAGTTGCGCTCGGGCGCGGGTTCGATTCCCGCTTGGGCTGATTATCTGGTTGGTTTTTTTCAGAGGTTTTCCCAAACGTAAGGCAAATGTCAGGTAATCTATGGCGAATCCTCGGCCTCATCTCGCCAAATATCATATCACTATCACCAACTCCATCTATGCTAAATAACCTCGTAGTTGGTACAGCGTCGTTAAATAACCAAGTAAACAATAAAGGGTATTAATGGACAAAACATGTTGACAAAATATCAAAGGAAATAAACATTATTTTATATTAATAATAGGGATTTGTGGCCAAAATTAAATGAAAAGGCCTCAAAAATGTCCGAATAACACAAAAGATGCTCTTATGAGTTGAAAAAGGCAAAAAATGCAAAAAAATGCTCTAACAAATATGTCTTAAAACGCTCAGTTTGTCACGTAACATATAAATACTAAAGCGGCAATGTTTCTGGCTTACTAGAAAAAAGATGCAATTTCATCAAAATCCTAGCCCTAGTTATTATTATACAAATTTTTGGCGTCCGAGTTTTCTTCCTTTGTGTTCGGAAAGTCGAAAGTAACTTCAGATATGGAGATATGAATACTGATTAAAATCGTAAATGAACAAAATATTAGCTATCCGAGAACGTTAATACAAAACCAGCTGTATAAATAGCTTGCGCGGTAGAAGCGGAAGTTACCACGATGTCAGTTACTATGGTAACGGCGTTGACTCTATGATTAATCCCACTACAACGTCACGGTGGGAACTTGGACATTTATGTACTCATAAACGAGGATCGAGGAGCTCGTAAAGTTTTTGTTTGTCCGCCAACTTTAGTTTTCTTTTTTCCACTTCTTACCTGAGAGTTGGGATCAAAATCTGCAACATCACATAGTGAGAACGAACGGACAATAGTCCGATAAATAGTAGTTAATCAGCAAGTTAACAGTAATAGCCCACTGTAACTTATAGATATTTAATAATTAATAATAATTAATTTATTTAATCTGGCAGAGCTAAGGCCAGTAGGCCTTCTCTTCCGCCTAGCCAGACTCTAATTCTAATTGAATACGATGCTTACATAGTTATTACATTACTATCTAGATCATAAAACTACATGAAAGTAAATAATGAAAGTTGGATAAGTAATGTTAGTGTGACAATAATAAACATTGGTAAGAAATAGTTATAATAATAATAATAATAATAATAATAATAATAATGAGATAATTTAGATATTTATCTGTGATATATATAACCATTAAACATTGAGAAACCTGAAACAGCTATTATTGTTAACAAGAATTGTTTGAAAATAATATTTCGTTAGCCTATTCTTAAATTGGTTTGATGTCTGACAGTTCCTGACATTACTCGGTAGGGAATTCCAAAGCCGAGGAATAGCCACAGTGAAAGAAGATGAATATGAGGATGTTCGGTGGGAGGGAATGGATAACATTGAGGAGTGTTGTAATCGTGTGTCTAGGTTATGATGGGTGGATAAATTTTGAAAACGAGACGCAAGATAGACAGGAGTGGAGAAATGCAATACGTGAAAGAGAAGGGAAAGACAGTGGATTTTCCTACGATCTTCTAGACGGAGCCAGGACAACATTTCGAGGGATGGTGTTACGTGATCAGCCCGGCGAATATTGCAGACGAAACGGACGCACATATTATGAACACGTTGTAGTCTCTGCGCCGAAGTAACGCTTAGGTCAGTAAGGAGAATATCACAGTAATCGAAGTGGGGCATCACGAGTGTTTGCACTAACATTTTGTTCATGGAAAAGGGTAGAAAATTCTTCAATCGCCTAAACGAGTGGATTAATGAGAAAGTTTGATTACATTATTACCATAAAAAATGAAATATTATTATAGTTAATGCCATGACGTGAGTATTTGTCACTAATGATACACATTAATGCTATAGAGATGATGATGATGATGATGATGATAATAATAATAATAATAATAATAATAATAATAATAATAATAACTCTTAACCTTTTAATGTTTCATGGGTGACATGTAGTATAATGCCGTTTTATGTTATACAACCGTTTTCCTCGTAATACTTGTGAACAAATCATATATTTAATATTCTCATCATATTGACAGCAAAAAAAATGCGTCCTCCCATCCTACTTGGAACTTTCGTACATGGTTTCGAGAGAGATTACCAAATTTACACAAATTCTAGGAATAATAAATAATACATTAAAAGCTAAATTAGTACAAAAATCTACAAGAATAAAAATATATAATACACTAGCATTACCCACCCTTCTATACGGAAGCGAGATTTGGACATTAAAGAAAAAAGACATGAACAGAATCAAAGCAACGGAAATGAAATTTTTCAGGAGGACAGCAGGATATACTCTTTTAGACCGAAAAAGGAATAAAGAAATTTTAGAACAATTAGAAGTAGAGTCAGTAGAAGAAAAAATCAGCAGATACAAATTAAATTGGCTAGATCATGTAAGAAGAATGGAAAATTCAAGAATCCCAAAAATTATGAGGACATCGTCGACCAGGAAGACCGTTAAGAAGACTGCTAGATGGGGCCGAAACAGGTCTACAGAGGCCTAATTCGTGAAGGATGATGATGATGATGATGATGATGAGATATGCCACTCGCAGGTCAGAGACAAATACAAATGGAACGGAGTTTGACTCCAGTGAGTGAGAAGGTGGGGGTTGGCGGAGGTTAGAAGCAAGCGAAATGCACAGCTATCACTGCGAGCCACAATGTCTCGCGAGTCACGTTCTCGCCACGGCTGCTATAGATACATTGATAATATGAAAGTGAAACCTTTTGGGAAGATATTAGAATATCTTGAATTAGATCTTCATTTCTATAATTTACTAACGACTATACAGTTGCCTATATACAGGGTGTTAAAAAAGTATCCAATATTTTAGAAGGTGATAGTATGCATCAAAACAAGAAAATAATGTCTAATAAACATGAGTCCTACAATACATACTTCCTGATATCTGAACACTTGTTCATAGAAGGTGCTCAATGTGACCTTCATTCATGCAATGCATTTCTCTGCTCTACAATACAACACACTACCAGATAATCATACCATAGTTGACACCCCTGACATGGAATTATGATACGTCGCAAGGAATACTGAAAAGAAAAGTCTGGTCGCCGATATGAGCGGAGTTCAGCAGAGATGGTGTTGTGAATTTTCGTAATCAGTATGTGTGGGCTGATGAAAATCTCCATGTAGTTGAAGAAACAAGGCATCAGCACCGATTCTCAATCAACTTATGGGCAGGCGTTTCTGGTGATAGATTAACAGGGCCATACGTGCTACCACAGAGATTAACTGGGGCTCGTTATCAGGATTCTCTTATTAATGAATTAAAACAAATTTCAAAGAGTGCGTGATTCCTTACACCGAAAGGCAGAGGAATGCATTGCCATGAATGGACGTCACATTGAGCACCTCCTATGAACAAGTGTTCAGATCTCAGAAAGTATGTGATGTAGGACCCATGTTTATTAGACATTATTTTCTTGGTTTTATGCATACTAGCACCTCCTAAAATATTGGATACTTTTTCTTTTTAACATTCTGTATGAAACTGAAAACTACTAAACTTACGTGAGATAACAACGTTATTAAAAATGAAATATTTTTACAATTATTATTCAAGTGATGTGGATCTTTTTCGGATATTTAATGACGGTGCGGTGTAGATTCTCTTATTTTCCTAGGATAATAGTAAATTCAGTGTGAAGTGATTGATTTTGGAATGGCAAAATTGTAAGTTTGTACAAAATGGCGAAATTAGTTCCCTCTAGTAAAGGTATTGACGTGCTTGAATACAACAATTATATGTACCATCTGCATTAATCAAATAAGAAAATGACCAAAAAGTACTGGCGTTGTGGAAAGCGCGATATCTGTAATGGATCCTGTGTTACAAACTATGATGTTAACCAAGAAATTCAAGACAGGCTGAAGAACGTGTTAATGACTCCAGCAGCAATCTACAGGGACGCGTTGGCAGGGCCTACATCTGCAAGCGAAGAGGTACAAATGAGTCTGCCTAAAAAGGAACACAATATTGAGAAGTGTAAATGGAGAAAAAAAAAGAAGAAGAGGAACTTCAGAAAATGAATATTAGAATTTATGTACGAGATGAAATAAACAACATTAATCATAGTAGTCGGTGCACTTTTTTTTTACAATCGTGTAGCATTAAATAATGAGACTTTACTGTACACCTTATGGGCCAAAATGTGAACTAACTGCACGTGAGCCACATTTGTATAAGTTCATAATTAACTCTGGACTAAAATTGACTTGGACGAAAACGACTCTTAACCAGAAAACCATGGCCCAAGAAGCTGCTGGCGAAAAAAGTGTGGCCGAATTGTCCTGAAACATTAATACAGATTAAAGAACAAGCGCTGACAAATATTATTCTGAAAACTATGTTATAGTAAAACAAACGTGACGACGGCGTTGTTTCGTAGTCAGCATTGACAGAGCAATCAAAGGTTATACGACTTAAAACAACGTTGGATAAGCTTATGGCTAGAGTAGCAATAGATGCTATAGGCAAGGGAGCAAAGAAAGCAACAATTTGGTCGGGGGGGGGGGAGGATTTTTATGAAAAATATGGGGGGATATTTTCCATTTCAGAATATTTTCTGCTTCTCATATCAGTACCCACAGCTCTTGCAATGCCACAAAATGATCAACAGTTCTCAATTTAATTCCTGATTATACATCTTGATTACACAACTTTTAACACTGTATCGCTTCGGAATATGTATGATAACTTTTTGTGTTAAATTTTAACGTACCTTGTTAACATGTTTCGACCTACTTTGGGTCATCTTCAGAACTGGTCGTTGTTGGTCTTGTCGCCTCTTGTTTCCTGTGAGGGTGCGTTCGTAGTGTAGAGTCAAAGAATGTATGTGTTTTGAAGTTGAGTTTGTATGTTGAGAATATCGTTGGGGTGTGTTTTCGTGTGTCTGTATATTTCATATAGTTCTAGTGTGTTGAGTTTCTGGCTTTTTGGTTGGATGTGCAGTATTTCCATGTCTGTGTTGATGTCTCTGTAGGTGTGATTAGCATTTGTGATGTGTTCTGCATATGTGGAGGTGTTTTGTAATTTTGTTATGGTTGTGATGTGTTCTTTGTAACGTGTTTGAAATGATCTGCCTGTCTGTCCTATGTAAAAGTTGTTACAGGTGTTGCATTTGAGTTTGTATACGCCTGTTTGGTTGTATTTGTTTGTTTGTGTGTTGAGATGTTTTTGTAGAGTGTTATTTGTTCTGTATGTGATGTAATTTAATTTCTTGAATGAGGTTGCAATTTTATGTGTGTTTTTGTTTTCGTATGTTAGTGTGATGTATTTTTGTGTTCTTGTGTTTGTGTTGTATTCTTCTGTTTTTTGTGGTTTTGTTTTGTCTTACGTAACTTATTATGATGTCTATTATGTTGGGGTTGTATCCGTTTTCTTGTGCTATGTATTTGATTGTATTTAGTTCTTCGTTGTAATCCTGTTGGTTCATTGGTATGTTGAGTAGTCTGTGTACCATTGTTCGGAATGCACACAACACAAACAAGCTGCACCTTCACAGGAAACAAGAGGCGCCAAGACCAACAACGACCAGTTCTGAAGATGACCCAAAATAGGTCGAAACATGTTAACAAGGTACGTTAAAATGTAACACAAGAAAGTTCTTATCATACATATTCCGAAATTAATTCCTGATTTTAATTCATCATCTTTTTTTTTTTTTGTATTCCAAACCCATTAGTTGAAATGGTGTTAAGTGGAGATTTGTATCTACTTTCTAAATCAGGTATGCTCATTCTCTGACTCCCGATTACGTTCTGTAATCACAACCTTCCAATGTAGAGCGTGCTATTCCTCGTTCGAAGCTCGACGGATGACTGCGGATGGCAGTTGAAGTACTTAGTAAACGTACGAACAGTGCGGGACAATGCCAAGTCAAAACCTTCTGTAAGCAAACGATCATTGCGTACAGTGGGAGGAAGACTATTTTTGTTTTGCGTTCGGTGAAAGAGTAAAATGTTTACTATGTTGTAAGATACTGAGCAACGTAAAACGACATTATACGTTCTGCCATCCGGAACATGGCGAAGTGACAGGGAAGCTGTTTTCTGTAATATGTATTCATATATCAACGTTGTTATTATTATTATTATTATTGTTATTATTATTAGGTCTATTACTATTATTATTATTATTACAATTATTATTATTATTACTATTACTATTATTATTATTATTATTATTGGTATTATTATTGTTATTACTATTATTAGGTCTATTATTATTATTACAATTGTTATTATTATTATTATTATTATTATTATTATTATTATTATTACTATTAGTGTTATTATGGTGATTTTATTCCAACAGAAATACGTGTTATGATAAAATAATTTTTCAGAGGCACTACAGTTTAATAGTACATTATAAAGGGTGCGTCAGAAAGAACGGATGGATTTCAAACTATCGATACGCAACGAGGAGAGAGATATAGTGAGGGGGACCACGACTGTTAGGTCAGCCAGAGAATGCAGTTTCAGTTGAGAATATGGTGTTGGTCTGGTGTACAACGTGCTTTCATCGTAGAGGCATTTTTGAAAAATGAAGAGTCTGTGATCGCCACTCAGGACTCATTTCGACATCGGATGTCACGCTAGGATTCCAACTCGGAATACAATTTTGCGGTGGGTGGCTTCATTTCGTATCACAGGTTCAACATTAAAGAAGAAATCACCTGGACGAAATTCTATTGCACTGAGATTGTCCGAGGCTACGGTAAGATCTCGCGCCCTGCGACTTCTTTCTTTGGGACCATTTGAAGGCGTAAGTTTGTAAACATCGATCACATACACTGGACGAACTGAAGATAGCGATTCGTGAAGAAATCGTGGCAATTGCACCAGCTATGACTGTGAAAGTGATGGCGAACATCAGAAAACGCCTCGATGCCTGTATTGAAAGCCAAGGACATCATATGGATAATGTTGTTTTCCATAAATAAACTGCATGTATTGGTTAATATGTTGATAACAATACATTTTCGATTTGATGAATCTTTACAATTTTCTTGCCATGTGAAATCCATCCGTTCTTTCTGACGCACCCTGTACAACGAGCCTATAATGAAGGTAATTAAGAAGTGAGTATGGATATTTATGAAACGAGCGCAAGCGAGTTTCATAATTTTCATACGAGCTTCTTAATTACCATTATAGGCGAGTTTCATACGACTTTTTATGCTCGACCATATTTCTAACTTGATATTATTAATTTTATTGTATCTGACCTGGAGCAATGTCCCGTATGTTGTGAGATGCGCGCAGACGCGGAAGTATTGATTTTTTCCGAGGAACAGATGTTCACATTGACCTTGCTAGGCCATAAGAACCTACAGAGATAATATTGAAATAAAATTAGACATTGAAAAACGAGATGACAAATTGAATTTATTTGAATATTATTTACAATTAACGCTAATTATTGCAGTAACAGAACATAACCTTCTGCGACAGTATTGGATTTCCAGCCTCCGTGACTTTTCGCTAATTCTCTTTCGATTGCATATCAGAGAATAATCGATACTTGCGGTTTTATAACGGTAGAAAGCTGACGTGTCATTGGCTGAACAGTTGTAACCTGAGTCGTCATTGGCTGAAAGACCTGACCTTTAATGAGTAGGTGTACTTTAATGACATGCTTTAAAGGTCTGCTACCAGGTGTATAATTACTACATTTCGGCATGGTCGAGCATAAAGAATTGAAAGCACTTCATGAAAGACCGAACATTGAAGAGAGTCGAACAATTCAGAGTCTAAGTTTAGGAATAAGTTACGTACGTAATATGTTGGGAATTAGCAAAGGCACTAAAACCCTTCACGGATGGTGAACTTGTAGAGAGATGTATGGAGCCTGAACAAAATATAGTTAATTATACCTCTGTACTGGAACGACTCAAATGTGAATTCACAAAACATAGATTTAGTGATTTTAGATATATGGAGAGTGATATTAATATTTTTTTTTAATCCCTTCATAGTAAATTTAGTACAATCCGTGAGAGTTCAGTTCCAAGACGAGTTAATTGATTTGCAAAGTGACGTAGAATTCATAACTAAATGCAGAGAGTATGACTTGACAAGCATAGAAGTATTTAAAAAATGAACAAAACGAAATATCGCAAGATGAGCTTATTCGCTGCCACTATGTTAACTATCTTTGCCTCGACATTACGTGTGCAAACTATTTTCGAAAATTAAGGTTGCTAAATCCAAACATAGGTCCCGATTAACAGGTGAGCATCTTTTGAGCCAGCTGTAAATTTCACTAAATTCGTTGAAAATAGATTTCCGATTACTTGCAGAAAAGAATGCACATGTTGAATAGACCGCAATGTATGGTGCAATATGAAAATAACATTACTTATGATATAATAATAACATAACTATATTAAATATAATATAATATAATATAACTTAATATTACAATGTATACTCTTTCCTTTTTCAAATTCAGTTTATTATCCGTATTTTTGTAAGAGTGTGAGAGCTATGGCACGGGCGGAGCTGCAATGTAGTTGCGGAGCCCAGTCCGTACACTGTGTGTGTTATGCAGTGCAGCATCATCCGTGTAATCGGGGCTCTTACAATTTTGAGCATACCTGATTCTAAATACTTAAAAGTACCTCCGCGGTGGCTACGGTTAGTGTTCTGATAGTAATACGAAGACACGGAGTGACAGGCAATCAATCGGACGGATAGTCGGAGGATGAAGTTGCAGGAAAGTAGGCATGTTGTTCCTCTACGATGTTCTTTTCTTACTCTGCTTAACGCGGAAACAATTGGCATTCTTCTCTTAACCTCTTTGACGTTGTTTTGTTTGCAGTGAAGAAGGGTTCTCATGTTTTCCAGTCTCCATGGCAACTTATTACAGTTGCTGAAGATGGGCTCACTGAATTGGCTCCGAGCAGAAGTCTTCTTGAAGCTGAATTTACTTACGCCTCACGGATTCACAACAGCCACAATAGAGACAGTTCACATGCTTTGCAATATACTTTAATAACGAAGAAGGATTTACGCTACTCCAGTTATCTAAAACACAAAAGCGACGTAAGGGACATTTTATTAATCCTTTGTAATAAATGATTACTTTAACATTATACGTTTCTTGATCCGTTACAAAATTTCTGTAGTTAATCTTTACCGTTTTGTATCCTAGAAGCCGTACATTGTTAATATACAGGGTGATTCAGGAACTCTGCAACAAACTCTGGGGATCGATAGATCTTTCAACGATTTTAAGTAAATTGAAATTTAAAAGTCATATTGAGTTTAATATTTCAGATAAATTGAAAGTATACATAATAAAGAATTGTTTTGTAATTTCAGTGAACAACTTATCAATTAGTACAGAAAACAATTTTCTTTATATGCACTTGGAGAGATTAGGGATTTAACCCAGGCATATTGGTGCATAATCTAGTGATTATAAGTTGTGTACCGCCATCTCTACTAGTCCCGAGGTAGAAATTTTATATTAAAATCTCTGACCCCGTCGGGAATAGAACCCGGGTCGGCTAGACTGGAGGCAGACACGCTACCACAGAGCTAACTCGGCGGATTATTGTAATAGAAGTGGTAACACAGAATTGGCACTAGAGTGATTCTATTACCAACATTAATACAATTCATTCCCGGACCGATAGCGATATTGAGCCAAAATAAATTGTGGCGAAATATTTGAAGCCAAGTGCACTCGAGGATATAAATTTTACTTACACGTTAGCGTGACATAGCAAAACTGACAAGAGGTAGTTTTAATTATTAACAATGCATATTAAATAAAGTAAAGTTTGATTTTCTTTTGTGGATTTTAGCTTTAGAATGATTTCATATTCTAGTAATCACAATAAGGTAGATTGCGCTAGAGATAGCAATTGTTGATGTAGACAGCAGTGTCTTTACGGGAAATGGTAGCCGTTCAGTACGATAGCTTCGGTTGTGCAACAAGTTGACTCGTAGGTGGCTCCCAGGGGGTCGGCCATGCTAGCGACTAGTGAGTTTGATGGACGCGGGCAATCCGACACGTCGCAGTTTATAACCGGTCGCCTTATGAGGCAGTGCTCGTAAAGGCAATAATAAAATCGCGGAGATAAAAACATCTGTCGTGTGTGAGTCACACGGAAACAGTGATGTCTGCTGTCATTACTGGGAAACGATAGAGTGACATGTGCCATGAGCCTGTATCAGACCGTATCACATCGTGCAGTATCGTCTCAGACCAGACCTAACACACTGCTCAGTACCTAGTACCATATCAGGCCAGATCGTAACACATTGTACAGTATCAGTTCAGACCAGATAAGAACTTCTGTCGTGCGTCTCACGGAAACAAGAATGTTTGCTGTCAATACTGATCTGCTGGCAAACGATATAGCAGCGAATAGGGATTACAAAGAATGGAGTCCACACCTGTGGAGTAACGGTCAGCGCGTTTGGGCGCGAAACCAGGTGACCCGGGTTCGAATCCCGGTCGGGGCAAGTTACCTGGTTGAGGTTTTTTCCGGGATTTTCCCTCAACCCAATACGAGCAAATGCTGGGTAACTTTCGGTGCTGGACCCCGGACTCATTTCACCGGCATTATCACCTTCATTTCATTCAGACGCTAAATAACCTAGATGTTGATACAGCGTCGTAAAATAACCGAATACAAAGAATGGACACTGAGCGTATTTTCCTGTGTTTTGTTTCTCTGTGCGCTGGCGTTTAGTTCCACTTTCAAGCGCTAGAGGTTAGTGTAATCGAGCACACGCTAAGATAATAACTGATAAGGGAAGGGTTTCGGCTCGAACAGGAATTTTTGGTTAAAAATTTGTACAGACGCTTACCTCACAATGGTAATGAAGACCGTAAAACCATTCATTTGTGCAGCTTTCCGTTTGGTTGGTATTGGTCAATACACTTCTTTAAAAATGTACATGAGGATTCTCTATAAAATGCATGAAACAGAATGGAGCAGAGCAATAAGCACAACACGCAGAAGCAACACCTGAACAATCTTCTGAACCACACTCCAGTGCTGAAAAATCAAATGCCACCTGAATTACATTTTTGAAGTCCGAGACTTGTTCACGATTCACGTAACTAGTTGACTGCCAGGAATACTGAAGCATAGGGCGGTATACTGGAGCAGACAACTGGTTATGAATAACAGAGTGCATTTTCATTATAAACACTCGATTTCCCAAGTTAAGTTCTGGATTCTCAGCAAGAGTGCTTATGCAATCTGTTATCCTCCGAGCATATATTTTGTATTGTCTAAGAAATAGATATTCAGAGGCTGGACATATTTAGTTTTTTTTTTTAGGTAGAATGATCATACATTCCATGTACTAGCCTTGGAATGATTAATTTATTAAGGTTGCGTCTTTGTGCGCATTCAATGATTCACCCAACAGTATATACTTTTGATTAGCTGCATAGCTTCTAGGCTAGTGCTGTGCTTACGGGTAAGGTGTCCCATCCCCTTAACTTGTGCAGTGCTCTCCCCACCCCTCAACTTGTACAGTGCTATAACAGACAAACCACACATTACACAAACGAATGCTTTTGGGAGCTTTACAGAGATGTAAAGATGGGCCTGTATACAAATTTTGGATACGAAATTCCTGTTCGAGCCGAAACCCTTCCTTTGTGAGTATAGAGTTGAGACACAGGATCCAAACATCGCCTACCTTATTGCATAATCCAGTAAAGCTTTGCTTAAAATAAATTCAAGTTAACAGCTTTTCCTTATTTTTTCAGCGACAAACTAGTTGTAATAATAAAGGTAAAGGTATCCCCGTAAAATGCCATGAAGGCACTTGGGGGGCATGGAGGTAGAGCCCCATGCTTTCCATGACCTCGGCACTAGAATGAGGTGGTGTGGTCGGCGCCACGCTCTGACCGCCTTTTACCCACGGGAAAGACCCGGTACTCAATTTTATAGGAGGCTGAGTGAACTTCGGAGCCGTTCTGAAAGTTTGGCAAAGAGAAAAAAAATCCTGTTACCACCGGGGATCGAACCCCGGACCTTCCAGTCCGTAGCCAGCTGCTCTACCAACTGAGCTACCAAGCCACCCAGTTGTAATAATTTTTTATATTTTATATACAATTATATTATAAAATAATATAATACATTATAAAATTATGTATTAAAATCGTTTAATATTTGTATACAATATAATATAGGTAGGCTATATAGTTTTATTTCTTATAGGAGTTTTGTTTCTTGAATTTTCAGCGCTATCGAATCATTAGGCTACATATTTTAATTGTTGTTGGGTTCAACGTCTCAGCTCTCATAATAAAGGAACTATAGAGTCTGGACATTACAGTTAATGACGGATTTTTTATTTCATCGGTCCTACCTAGGTGCATTAATTTTATGCGTTATATTTCCGCTGTGTCGACTGCTAGCTGGAGTGACGTCAGTGCCAACTCCTGGAAGAAAGGAGAATCTCACGCTCAAACTGGTTTGAAGGTCATTGAAATCAGTCCCTGCTACATCAAAGGTACCGACACTAAGTGTCCATACTGTATAATTATCTATACGCTGGATATAGTGTGAAATGTGTCATATATCAGACCGTATCACTTTGTACAGTATTGATTCAGACCAGAGTGTATTTATTTTTTTTAGTAGGTTATTTTACTACGCTTTACCAACATCTTTGCGTCTGAATGCGATGAAGGTGATAATGCCGGTGAAATGAATCCGGGGTCCAGCACCGGAAGTTACCCAGCATTTGGTCATATTGGGTTGAGGGAAAACCCTGGAAAAAACCTCAACCAGGTACCTTGCCCCGACCCGGGTTCGAACCCGGACCACTTGGTTTCGCGGCCAGACGCGCTAACCGTTACTCCACAGGTGTGGACACCAGAGTGTAATCCTCACTATAGTACCTTATCAGATCACACTATAACACATCATACAGTATCATATTTTATCTTATACCGAATTTTGCACACCTCTACTCCCTCTTACTTATCTGTCCGATTCCACAGTCTTTCTCGGTATCATAACTTAAATACTCGGTCACAATATGACAACACGCTAGAAATACCACTGCACACATCATCTCTTCATTCTTCGTCTTTCACTGTTGCTACTTCTCGTCACTGGAATTCTCTGCCGCCTGAAGTCAAGGGCTGCCGAACTTTAATTTCCTTTAAATGTAAATTAGAAAAGTATCTTATGATGAGTTGCCAGACCTAACGTGTTGCAAATGTGTTCCACTGTATTTATTATTATTTTTTTTATTATCTAAATCGTGTTTATTTATCACTTAACGCCAATATGTATCCCACTGTGTTGTTGTTTTTTATTATTAATCTGTTTTTTGTGTACATTTTATTCAATTGTCGGTTTCTGATTTAATTGTGTAAGTCCTATTTAATTGTAATCTAATATTAATATGTATACTAATGTGTTTATTTTTTTTTTACTGTGTACATTTTTCTTTTTTTATTGAATTATCGGCTTCTGTTTCTATGTGATTCGCATCTGATTCTAACAAATTAATATGTATTTCACTATGTTTATTTTTATTTTATGAGGTAAATTTTATGTAACTACCTCTTTTGATCTCATTATGTATCAGTATGTAATTACTTAATTCTGATCAAGTTTTATGATCAACTGTGTAAGCAAGTTTTAACCCTGGTTGAGTGTAAGAGAAGGCCTTAAGGCCTTAACTCTGCCAGGTTAAATAAAGCCATTATTATTATTATTATTATTATTATTATTATTATTATTACTACTATTATTATAAGTAGGCTTGCCAACCGTACCGTATTTCTCGGGACAGTCCCGAATTCGACCATTGCGTCCCGCGTCCCGAAATAATTTTCACACCCATCGAAATGTCCCGATTTCATGTCAACTTAATTTTATATTGCTTTTATTTAATACATTTAAAATATTATGCATTTTCAAGGATAGATTAGATTACGCTCTGTTTTCTCCTCCACTCTGAAGTGTGTTGAGGTAGGTCTATTTTAGGAGGAAAGCCTTTGGTTACGAGCATTACATAATATTTGTCTTGTAGTAACGGAGAAACGGGGTAACATAATCCGGTTCCTCTTGAATATGAATATTGACTTGCAGACCGCTAATCGAATCTGTCTGTGCAACACGAACGGCAGTGGTGCGGGAAACAGAGCGATAAACAGAAACAGAGGAAGGCTGCTGACGAGGTAGGCGGCCGTCGAGTGGGCTTCGAGGCCTCTCCGCCCCGGCCCACATGAGGCGATCCCATGTCAGTGGCACTACTCTGGCGCAGGGCGTGCCAACATAATTGCTGTGCACCTGACCCGTGATGCCAACTTCGGAACTGAAAGCTGCAATCTGAATCTCTAGGACGGGTCAGTTTGACATGCAAGTGGGGCTGGGAAATCTCAGTGGCGGCTCGTAACATTTATAATATAGATCGTCGATTTGATAGGCCTACACAGAGTGGTCTGAGAAACATTAGTGATGCTCGTTACGTTTGCAGTGCCGGTGCTAATCATTTTTGACGTCGGTGATGTTGGTTGGTCTTAAGCTAGATCAGTCCTAGTGAAATGGAGGAGTACACGAGAGGGGAATAAGCAGACCTGATTTTCGATGAGCCAATGGAAACAGTAGACAAGCTCATAGATTGTATCGGGGCAAGTACCCACGTAGGAGACATCCGGCCCATATCATTTTTCCACGACTGTTCCAAAAGTTAAGGGTAGGAGGGCACGTGGTGCCAAATTACAATTCCATTTCCACGCAACTATTTTTGCTTATAACTTTCGACTCAGTCATTTCCGGACCAGGGTTCCTTATCTCAAATTGATACATGTGCCCTTTGCCATCATCCCTGAAAGTTTGTAACATCACCTCGGAAACACTCTGTATTGTACCACGGTTAAGCTATAACAGGGGGAGGAGGTAAATGATGCCCCCGTAACCCCGTTATATGGGGATTCTGTGGTTTTGCTTTGCCCCCCCCTCCCCCCAAGGAAACGGTTTTCTCTCCGCCTATGTAGAACATCAACAGATTTTGATATCATAAACATATCTATCTTTCAAGGATTAGATGCATTGACCCGTTCTATTGTTGTTTTATAATGATTTTGAATGCATATGAATCATAAAGGTTAAAAATACCGATACAAGGTGAGAAACATTCGTCTATTTGCTCTTGCAGAGAGACAACTATTTCCATTTTCATGTTTAAGCACAGTCTAGTATATTATATAGTCGCGAAGCTTGAGTTGTGAGGGTGCTAGGAATAATAGACGGTGCCAGTACTATTTCGCATTGTCTGTAATGAGGCGATATTAGCGATCCTAGTGGTTAGCAACTATCTGTGGATGCATATTTACTACGTATTGAGCTTCGTGATTGTATATACTAGACTGTGCTTCAAGCCAGGGTTGCCAGATAAAGAAAACACAACCGTCGTATAAGTTGTTATAAAAAATGTCGTACTTCAGCATAAAATTATCGTACATTTCTCACCTTACTATTTTTGTAGGTAGAGTGTACTGTACAAACATATTTTACAATACACTAAAAAAAAAAGTAATTCAAAGGCCTATTTATAATATACCAACAAATTTTTGTTCAAATGAATATTATTAATTAATTTTCACATCCACAATGACATTTAACATTCAAACAAATCACCATTTCTTCATCAACACTGTCAACTCCGTAAAGCATGCACGATGACGCTTGGTCAGAAACAACATCATTATAAAGCTCATGCATTATGTCTAGACACTCCCCCACTCTTCCTACAGAGCTGCGCACGAGATCGGATGTGTCTACTTACGAATTATAGGGGAATGGGTTAGTATTTGCCTTGAACTCGGTGGACACACGCCCGACCTTCCCTTTTACTCCTACCCTCACAACAGAAAAGTTGTTCCCGTACTGCACATCGCTAGTGTCTTGACAAAATGCATGAGCTGTACTGAAAGTCGGCAGAAATTTGTCTTTGGCCAGCGCGACAGAGATATTTAGGCTAATATTAATCAGTGCTTCAGCTGATAATTATATCAAATTAATCCACCTGCAGTCCACTCAAATCCTACACCTCTGTAATATCGGGGCGTTTAGACTTCTTAAGTCTACTGCGGTACTATTCCATTGATAAAAGACTTCCATTGCCGAATATACTGGGTGTTCATTTCAAAGTGTGTCATGACGTCACTGTTGATGAGTCAGCGATTTGAAGCGAGTTTCATCTTTTATGTCAGAGAAGTTGCCTATTAATCAAGGCGTTCAATCTGAACTTGAGAACGTGCACGGTATAACTTGAACGTCGTAGCAACAGATGGCGGTCCCTACGGTCTGTGTGCTACCATAACCTCTTTCGAACTGTGTTTTGCGCGGTCAAGTCGTACGGAGGGTATTTGTTATCATCGGTTGCGTAAGGCAACATTCCACAATACAAATCAAATGCTCCGTGTCCATGTTGACCGTCGAAATTAATGTCAACAAATACGTAAGTAATCGTCTTAACCCTCTCCCCATATCTCGACAGTATGAAAAAACTCACCTCAGTACATGTTTCGAAACAGTTCACATTCCTGCCAATACCTGCGTTACCGTACGTATCGGTAAGTACTCTTCAGAATGAACGCCGTACTTTCTAGGCAACTTGTCTGGCACACAGGTAATACACCTCTGCGGAAGTGTAGGAAGATTGAATTCTCTAGGCTCATCAACTAGCCACATGACGGCATACAGCGAGCCAAGATACATTTTGAACTGAACACCCAGTATATACAGTAACGAAGCTTGAGTTTTGAGGGTGCTAGAAACAATAGACTGTAACGGTACTATTTTGCATTGCCTGTAATGATTCGATATTAGCGATCCTAGTGGTGAGCAACTATCTAATATTTGCATATTTACTACGTATTGAGCTTCGCGACTGTATATACTAGACTGTGGTAATAGGTTAAAATAATATTTTTAATTATTTAGGCTGCAATAAAAGTAACAATTTCAACGAAAATTTAGAAAAGAAAATTTCCAGTTTCCAAGATACGCATAGCGCAAATATTACAACACTTGGAGACAAAACACGAAAGGATAATATCACAGTCCAGTATATACAGTCGCGAAGCTCAATACGTAGTAAATATGCAAACATTAGATAGTTGCTCACTACTAGGATCGCTAATATCGCCTCATTACAGGCAATGTAAAATAGTACCGTCACAGTCTATTATTTCTAGCACCCTCAAAACTCAAGCTTCGTGACTGTATCGTATTCAGATTTCATAAAGTGATGACCGTTCCTACGTTGTTTTATGAATATGAAACCTGGACACTAAAAAAAAAAAATTAAATTATTTTAAACGAATTCAGGCAGCTAAAATGAAGGTCTTGCGATCAGTAGCAGGGTATACACTTATGGTGAGAAAGAGAAAATGATGATCCTTTCAGAAAGGAACTAAATTCGTTCTTGTCAAATGAAAAATTATAAAATACAGGATTAAATTAAAGGAATGTTTAAATAAACAGCTTGAGATTAATATCACCCGAAAAGTTTTGCAGTGTACAGCGAAGAAATGGAGAAGCCTGAGGCGCCCAAACTCAAGATGAATGCAAAAATTCTTTAAAGCCGTAACGGGCACAATACCTAATCTCTACATAAAGAACAGCACAAGTACCTAATTCCTGTATAAAGAAGAAGAAGATGATTTTTTGTAACACGTACATTTTTTTTCTCAACAGAATCAAGTATACTTCAATAGAGTAATCACTGAGAGCATTTATATGCCAGGAGGAATGACTTTTGTGCGAGATCATGCGTATTTGCTTGGTTTCCGCACAAAACCAATTAGCGAGCATGACACACTTTGAACTGAACACACAGTATAGGGAAGATAGCAGATCTCTGAACTCGTATTACTTTGACATAACCGCGCAGTACAGTGAAACCTAGAGCTGAAGATGACCAGTTATGACTTGCATGGCAAGCGTAGCCACCATATCGATTTTTCAAAACATCTTCTATACATTTAAACCATGTTTTTTTCATATTAGTCAACGCCGTACTGAATGCAGAAAACTTGTCTAAAAAGAAACTAATTAACCTTTGATTTTATTTTAAATATAGATTACAAGTACCAAAAAATTTTGTCCCTTCATTTAAAAAAGTCGTACAAAATAGCGTACGACGTAGAGTTCGGACGTACCTCGTACAATTAGTGAAAATAGTCGTATCGTACGACTAAAGTCGTACGTATTTCAACCCTGCTTCAAGCCTGTGTCCGCTTGTCTGTGCTACTCGCTTTCCGATATTTACACAATCGGATCACTAGAAGTTGATGCAATGGAGATATTGCTATAATGGCGCAATAGCGATGTAAGAGTTGCGTATTTACACCTTAGTGATTCAGTCTCTCTGGGATTCGTGGTTGGTTCCCTCGTGGATTGTGTGTATTGGATTACTTGCCTGGGGTGGCGGGGGTGAACGATACTGCACTCTGAGGTGGTAGCCGCATCCCTCGCCCAAGGTAATTAAATTGGATTGTTCTCAAGATGAGCCTCGAGCTAATGCAGTTACGATGCTAGAAATTTGGTTGAGAATCTTGTTTCATGTGTTATATCTTATTTGATATCACATAGATTAAGTAAATTACGATGTACAAATTACACATTTCATTATACAGTATACTATACATAAAACAATAACTTTAAGGAGACGTTATAAATAGTGAGAGAGTCATTTGTTGAACAAGAGTCCAAGAAAGTATCTTTACTACTTGCAACAGGTGGTTAGCGCACTCGAAAGACAACTTAAGGGTTAGGTACAGCTTACAGCTGTTAAATTTTTGGAAATATTCAACATTTTTTTATGTGTAAAACACTGTCAGTCTGCTATATGAAAAAAATTACGATTAATTATTTTTATTTTATTGGGTTATTTTACGACGCTCTATCAACATCTAGGTTATTTAGCGTCTGAATGAAGTGAAGGTGATAATGCCGGTGAAATGAGTTCGGGGTCCAGCACCGAAAGTTACCAAGCATTTGCTCGTATTGGGTTAAGGGAAAACCCCGGAAAAAACCTCAACCAGGTAACTTTCCCCGATCGTGATTCGAACCCGGGCCACCTGGTTTCGCTGCCAGACGCGCTGACGGTTACTCCACAGGTGTGGACTTTACGATTAAAACAAAAAATATATATATACAGGATGTTTCCGAGGTGGCGTTACGAACTTTCAGGTATGATGGCGAAGGGCACATGTATCAATTTGAGATAAGAAACCATGGTCCGGAAATGACTGAGTCGAAAATTATAAGCAAAAATAGTTGTGTGGAAATGGAATTGTAATTTGGCACTACGTGCCCTCCTTCCCTTAACCTTTGGAACAGTCGTGAAAAGATGGTATGAGCCGGATGTCTCCTACGTGGGTACTTAGCCCGATACAATCTGTGAGTTTGTCTACTGTTCCCATTGGCTCATCGAAAATCAGGTCTGTTTATTCCGCTCTCGTGTACTCCTCCATTTCACTAGGACTGATCGACTGGACACTGCAACTTGTACACATACACTGCTGTCTACAGACGCGCATATCAGGACCGACCATGTCCGTTACACATTACGCTATGTGCATTGCTTTAGTGTAGTTTCCTGTCCCCATCCCTCAGACAGCTCACTGAATGGAATATTGTAAGTAGACAACGTAAACAACGTCAGATGAATACGGTAAGTGTAAGATGTACAGATAAATACACATAAATAAAGTACACAAAGGAATAAAATTATTTCATTTCCATACATCTATTTTTGCTTGTAACTTTCGACTCGGTCATTTCCGGACCAGGGTTCCTCATCTCAAATTGATACATGTGAACTTCGCCAACATCCCTGAAAGTTTGTAACACCACCTCTGAAACACCCTGTATATATATATATTTTTTTTCAAAATTCAAAATGTGCACCTCACTGTGCACTGATGAAGATCTGGAACACATTCTTCTATACTGTTCATCCATAAACCACAAAAGAAGTAAATTAAAACCATCAGTACCATTTGTAGAAGACAGCTCTGCAGTTCATATTGACTACACCCCAACTCTGGCTACTAGCAACAGACATCTGTAACGAACACCGATCAAAATACTCCTCATTTTTCATTAAAAACAAGAACTGAAAAGACTACAGTGGACTATAGTGGACTTTATGTTGTCAGGAAACAGCTGGATACGTTAAGAAGATTGATTGATTATTTCAGATACCTATATTGGTTTGAAACAGTATTCAGTTCTCGACATGAGAATGGAGATTATGTAGGTACAAAATAGCAACATGTTATTGGATGTAAGATATGAAAATTCAAGCCTCACTTAATAAATTAAATAAAAATACACGGACTTATATGCAGACAAAAACGGAAACACATATTCAGAAAGGAAGGAAAAAGTAAGATAAACGGACATAAAGGGAAAACAGAAACAATTGCGGGCGCACACAGGAGGAAAAATAAAAACAAGAAAATAAAAATGAACGTAGGGAAACTAAGGTAGATGCGAGAGAGGATGGTGAAAGTAAATAAATGAAGGAAACTAGAAAGAAAGAAGGAAATTATTAAATTAAGAAAGAATGGGAGAGGAAGAGAAAGGACGTAAGAAAAAGGAAGCAAAAGAAAGAAATAAAGAAGAGAGAAAGAAAAAGAAAGAAAGAAGATAGAGATTTGAAAAAAGGGAAGAGTAAAGAAAGATATTGAATTAGGACACACGCTAATAGGAAAACTATAGGCAAATAATATTTTTTTTTTTTTTTTTTAGGTTTAAAAATCTGTATTCTTATCAAAGAGTTAAAATAAACTATTGACAGTATCGTGACACCATTTGAATCGTTTAATGTAAAAACACCACAACCGACATTTTTTACAAAATGCGTTTGTTTGTGGATTTTGATTGCCAGCATGAATGCGCATCTTTTGATATAAAAACCTTATATCTAGCATGACTGTAACTTGTAAAAAATTGGACAAGAAATATGCTTTTATTGTAAAAACTTCACAACTAACATCACATATGGTGTTTTTCAAATAAACTAGTCTGCCACACTAGCTGACAGCAGCACTGTCGCACCCAACAGCTGATTTCAGTCACAGCCGGATCAGTGTTTTGTTCTGTCTATTGCTGATTAAGTGTTGCCCTTACTATTATTATGTGTTTTGAGTATTTTGTTACAAGATGGTTAGTTCAAGTGATGAAAATGTTGCTAATGAGGATTATTGAGAATTCGTTTAAGTTGAAGGTAAAACGAGTCACAGCTAATGATGTGGTTAACTTCAAAGCTTGCTGGCGAAAATTTTATAAGCTATCTAGCATGTCTGATTCATCTTATGGCCGTGGTGTACCAAAGAATAAAAAGGTACATTTTAAAATTTTGAAGGTGAATGAGTTTTTTCACTGCAATGAACAAAAAGGTAAATTTCTTTGTAAAGAGTTCACTGACAGCATTGTACCGGCAGAAGTATTCACCATTCGAATACCTGAGAAAAGTGTTTGTGCTGAAAATTTACTGTTTGAACTGCCAACAGACCTAGCCTATAACAGCTCGAGGCTACCAATCAATGTTAAAATAATAGAGGACCTTAAGAAGATTTTGCAGTACATACCGGATGAAAAGAAAGGATTCTGCACAGAACTGTACACATGGCCTACCACCAACAAAGATAGTAATGACAGTGGAAGCGTCCACATCTGTGGAGTAACAGTCAGCGCGTCTGGCCGCGAAACTATGTGGCCCGGGTTCGATTCCCGGTCGGGGCAAGTTACCTGGTTGAAGTTTTTTCCGGGGTTTTTCCTCAACCCAATATGAGCAAATGCTGGGTAATTTTCGGTGCTGGACCCCGGACTCATTTCACCGGCATTATCACCTCCATCTCATTCAGACGCTAAATAACCTAAGATGTTGATAAAGCGTAGTAAAATAACCTACTAAAAACAGTGGAAGCAAAGAGTAGAAAAATAATAAGTCCTGATAAGAAAAATGTCTGTTGCAGCAGAAAAACCTTTAATTTTTTGTGATTTTATACTGTAGTTTTTACATAGATTATAAAATTTGTTCATACATTCTTTAATTCACTCTGATACTTGGAAAAAGGCAATGCTTTGCTTAGTTTCAGTTTGTTTGTTGGAAAAACCCCATAACATCCTAATTAATTTAATTTTTGGGGGGGGACTTTATATACATTATAAAATACAACTAATGGTGAATGAACCTCATATTTAGCAACTAATATACATTTTGACAATAAAAATAAAAATCATCATCATCATCATCCTTCATGAATTAGGCCTCTGTAGACCTGTTTCGGCCCCATCTAGCAGTCTTCTTAAAGGTCTTCCTGGTCGACGATGTCCTCTAGGTTTATATTGCATCATAATTTTTGGGATTCTTGAATTTTCCATTCTTCTTACATGATCTAGCCAATTGAATTTGTATCTGCTGATTTTTTCTTCTACTGACTCTACTTCTAATTGTTCTAAAATTTCTTCATTCCTTTTTCGGTCTAAAAGAGTATAGCCTGCTGTCCTCCTGAAAAAATTTCATTTCCGTTGCTTTGATTCTGTTCATGTCTTTTTTCTTTAATGACCAAATCTCGCTTCCGTATAAAAGGGAGGGTAATGCTAGTGTATTATATATTTTTATTCTTGTAGATTTTTGTACTAATTTAGCTTTTAATGTATTATTTATTATTCCTAGAATTTGTGTAAATTTTTAATTTTCTTGTTCACATCTTCACATAATGCAACTAAACAGTTTTTATTGGTTTCCCAAAAGTTTTGTTTTTGTCATTTGTGGGGTTTTAGAAATAAACGATTCATTTATGCACTTCGTACTATGAAAGCAAACGCCGATCTATGACAGGAACTGAGAGCGGAAAATCAGGCGAGTGGGAATACATAGCAGCTGTTACGGTGGAGAGATCCAAGCTGCAGTGTTGAAAACTAATATTTCTGCTAAATTGCTTTTGTTGTATTAGCTGACGTACAGGAAATGAGAATGAAATTGGTAAGCAATTAGCGGAAATTTATAAACGAATTTAATGATCAGACGAAACGTCGTTATAACAACATTGGTTACAGAGATAATGTACAAATTTATATACTGGTATTTGAACTCTGATTACTTGAATTTCAGTTTTGTGTTGATTAAAACTTTCAATTTTGCTTGAATAGGCTTTATGTTTGCATTGTGCCGGAAACCAATATTCACTTCATTTATGGGAGATAGCATATACCTTATCTAACGTAGGCTATGGTGTGTTAATAGTCTGTGTTCATTTAAAAACTTTTCGCCTTGAATAATTTTAGATGTGCAGGGGACAGGATTTTGAGAAATAACACGTCGGTTTAATTTCCGGGGTGGGGGGGATCCCAAAGCATGCTGACTGAATTTTCTGTTCCACCCTTCACCCTCACCACCGCTTATGATTTCAAATTGTACCCTCACCTTCAAGCATGTCTTTTTAAAGGGGATGATAAACCCTAATCGTATACCTAAGAAGAATTAATTCCGTCCATCCGTTTTTGAGATGGAGCCAGAAACGTATCATTCAATGAACAATAATAATAATAATAATAATAATAATAATAATAATAATAATAATAATATTTAATCGTTTAACTATTTGAACTTAAATTCTATCGATTAATTGAGTTTTGATCGATTTGAAAAAATGTTTTAATATACTGTAATACACAATTATTTTTAAATTTAACTTGTGTTCGGTGATGAGCATAAGTATTAAATATTGTATATCTGTATATATTGTATCGTTATATTACAAAACAACTATTTTAATTACTTACTAACATATTTATTATGATGCTTATAATTTATTGTGTTAATTTCCCATGGAATTTTTGATATAAACATAAATAACAAAAGTATGAAGACTCACCTAGTTAATAATGCTTCATACATGACTTTAAACATGTGAGTGCATTCACATGCTCCGAATTAAGTGCCGCTCTACGTTTAGTAACAATGTTTCCTGCATCACTAAACACGAAAAAAAAACTTTTTTTCTGTCAAGCACTTCTCCACGATCGTTCAATTTAAATTCAAACGTTTCACCGAGTTTACCTCTCAAATTCTCATATGACATAATGGAATTTACACTTTTCACAGACCACAGGAAACTGATTTTTTTTTCTTTATCAAACTAAACACACAATCTTCATATACAAACTCAGTACAGAAACTGCAACTGCAAAAGTACAGCGGTCGAAACAGAAGACTGGCCCCTATTGTAATAGAATTACCAGATTTTAGAAAGAGAAGAAGATAGTTAGGCTCTCACTTGCACACAGTGTAGACATGGTTATTTTATAAGGGATGAGGGGGACGAATCCCAGAAAAGTATGTATTTCATATGCTAAGAAGATGAGCTGACAACAAGGTGGAAGTTTTCTTGGAAAATCATGAAACTTAATAAGGGTTTCGCATTGTGTTTCGACTTTCAATAGAGGTAGACTAGGTCACTGTCCTCATATCTCCATCTCTTTCTAAAGTGTTTGTGCAAAGATTTTCCCTACGCTACCTGGTTTGCAGTTAGAAAATAACAGTACTATTGTGCTTTTAAGTAAGCAATTTCCGAGAGAAAGGAATATTGTCGGAATTTTTAGTATGGATTTGTATTAACAAAATAATAATAATATCAACTACAACCGATTAATTTTAATCGACTCGGTTATTCCATTAAATTTTTTTGATCGACTAATCTTACAACATAAATTGATCGATTAATAATAATAATAATAATAATAATAATAATAATAATAGACCTACGATTACAAGGACATTATGTTATCCAAGGTTCAGAAGATGCTCCATCGTTTAATAAACCTATACTATCAATAGAAACCGAATCACAACAATACTGATAAATACCCAAATATTCTACATACGCGATATGACCTAAGATGTTAAAGTGTGTATAGACCTAAATAAGCTTATAAGTTATAAACAAACACACACACGGCGGGCAATTTCATGACAAAAGGAACTCCAGTAATACTAGGTAAACAACAGATTTGTTTACTAGTACGCACTTTAATAGAACAGTATTTTCATAATACGTCAACTAAAATGTAATTCATGAAGGCCCAGTTGTACGAGCACGGGATAAAGTCCTGTTAAAAGTAATTCCATGGTTACCCGAGAAATATGTTGTACGAAATCGGAATAGTGCGTTATTCGCATGATATCTTTCGAATAAGCTATTCCATGCTTTCGGTCGCTGTTAAATTGTTATCTAGAGAATAAATTATAAAATGACAGCAGCAATAGATATTCATATTTCTGATAGTGATTATGAATTATTATGTAATATATTTTTGAGATCGTGAAAATAAAAAGAAAATAAATCATAGATCTGATCTGTTAAATGGGTATGACGATGAATTTCGACAAGATTAAGACTGAAAAAGGATACTGTTTTAAGCGTACTGGAATTAATCGGTGATGATTTGGAACACATGACAAACAGATAAAATAGTTCACGTTATCATAATTGTAAAAAAGTTTTACTTTTTGAAGTAATTAAAATTAATTTTAAACAAATTCGTAAGGCAATATTATAATATACCTAATATCAGTATTACGTTTTGCTTTCCTGTAGGTAGTCATCTGAGCATTAAATAACCTGGCTACAGACTCTTACACTCTTGCCTTTCGGTTAGAAGTTATGGGATCAGTTTTTTCTTCTAGTACGTTCATTATTTCAACTAGCTTAAAGGCCCATTCACAATGAAAATTAAACATAACCGTAGCATAAACACAGAAGTTTGCGGCAGGTTACCAAATGGGATCATTCACAATGATTCACATAAACATTGACATTAACATTGCCGTTAGACATTAACATGAAAGTTTGCGAACTCCAAACTTTCAATCTTATGCTTACGCGATTTGCAAACGAAACACAATCGTGGAGCGCTGAAGTATACGACAGAATATGAGGAAATGGCGTCGTTGTTATGTTTCCATGCTTACCAAGTATCTTTGATGTTACGTTTATGTTCCCATCGTGAATGATGGTATGAATTCTTGATTTTACAGTAACGTTTACATTTTTAAGTTAACGCTTACGTTATGTTTAATTTTCATCGTGAATGAGACTTTAGTGTTTTCATTTCTAACTCGTTTTGGTTTACTCATTTCTTTATTGTAAGCTTCACAGACAAAATAGTGATATATTTTGTTCAGTAATATTTTAACAATAATTACTGATTTTGTGAATGCACTTTATAAGCAAAACACCACCTAAAATGCTGCCTACCTCTTCTGCAATTCTGGTAACTATGGATATTCCATTTATTCTATAGTTAGACTGTTCCAGAAATAGCTATTCCAAGATTTATTCCGTGATTGTACAATCGGGCCTAAGACTCACTTGTACGATTGCGGACTAAATCTTGAAATAGCTATTAGTGGAATAGCCTAAATATAGAATAAATGGCGTACCGTGTTATATGAGTTCGTTGAGTACAGGGTTTTATATTCCTTAACAGAATTGGAATGAGTTCGGTAATATTTTTGGAAATTCATTGACAATATCAGTAGGCCATAATTGTTGGCTTAGTTGCATTATAGGTACCGCCAGCCTATTGATAACATCTATTCACATTCTTATCTGGAGATAGTACATTATCGATTGTTATTTTAATATAGCTAACCTTTTTTTTAGAAGATATATTATCTGGCGGTACCTGCATCTGTTCCAATTTTATTTAGTTGGCTACATTAGAATAAGAATCGATAATATACTATTTCCAGATAAGAATATGAATCGATATTATCAAATAGGCTGGATGTACCTATAATGCATTTAAGCCCAAACGTCTGTAAACATAAACATTCTATTGCGAGTATACTACAAAAGCTGCTTTTGGAAACAAAATACACAAACTACTAGTATAGTACAGTTATTACTGATAAAACAATTACTGAAAATAGAGCAGTTGTAATAAATTAAACGACTATATGTAACATATATCCATTCTAAACATAATTTGCAGTAGAAGTGCACTAGAAAGATAACCAAGTACATAATGCTTATCTGGCTGTAGAAATTTGACAAATGTGAAAGCAAGGTAAAGTCAAAATCATGCCGCTAGGCAAACCTGCAACTGGAGAAATAGGAACTACATCTCACCCTACAAAGAAAATTTTCAGAAAAAAATACTCATCAGCACCTGCAACATAGTTCGACGTTTTCTGTTTTCTTGCCATCGACTGAATCATCAGCATCTTGCTTTACTGCCGATGAACGATCGTTAATCCGCCTCAAAAACGATCTTCATAATAACACAGTAGTATTAAAAATAGTGATGTAGCAGTAATAGAGGCAATAAAATAACAATGAAAACAAAATTATATAATAATAATAATAATAATAATAATAATAATAATAATAATAATAATAATAATTTTTGGACCGAATGTATCAGTTTGATCGATGTGAAATGATTTTATTCACGTAATTCGTCAGGATATCTAACCACGGAACTCGAACCGTCAATTCTCGAGATGTTTGCGTGGCGAAGGTGAACACAGAGGCCTACTTGTATTAGCATGGTCGCTATGGCGACGTCTGTCCGCGCTGCAACAAGATGCGTCTTGTTTGTACTCAACCAGCAGAAAGTTGCAAAAGAGGCTTGGGATGACGGCAGCGTGTAGGTTCACAGAATAGAACATAAAACCTTCCCTACCTCTTTTCTCCTCCCCTTTTCCTTCTAATTTCAGCTTTGTCATAATCATAGTCTTCATCTTCTGCTTTATTTAGATTTATCGTCACCACCATCACTAAGACCATCATTATCAACAACATTCTTCTTTTTACGTCTTTGATTCATCAACTTGATTTTTTTTGCTATTTTAGCTTTCTCTTCGGTTGGACAGAAGAGGTGACAATCAATTTGAGAGATAGGCAGGTTGAGAGACACTCAGAGTGAGAGACAGGCAGTTTGAAATACAGGTAGATAAAGATCATCTGAGAGAAAGGAAGATTGAAAGACTAAGACAGCCAGTTTGAGACAGATATATTGATAGTTAATCAGATTGAAAAGCAAGCAGGTTGAAAGACCTTCAGTTCCAGAGGCAGACAGATTGAATTATGGCCAAATAGAGAGATATCAATTAAGATATAGTTTGAGACAGAAACAGATTGATGGGCAGTGAGATTGAGAGACAGGTAAGTTGAGAGACCTTTAGTTTCAGAGGCAGACAGATTGAATTATGGCTAAATAGAGAGAGATCGATTAAGATATAGTTTGAGACAGAAACAGATTGATGGGCAGTGAGATTGAGAGACAGGTAAGTTGAGAGACCTTTAGTTTCAGAGGCAGACAGGTTGAATTATGGCTAAATAGAGAGAGATCGATTAAGATATAGTTTGAGACAGAAACAGATTGATGGGCAGTGAGATTGAGAGACAGGTAAGTTGAGAGACCTTTAGTTTCAGAGGCAGACAGATTGAATTATGGCCAAATAAAGAGAGATCGATTAAGATATAGTTTGAGACAGGCAGTGAGATTGAGAGACAGGCAAGTTGAGAGCCCTTCAGTTTTATAGGCAGACAGATTGAATTATGGCCAAATAGAGAGAGATCGGTTAAGATATAGTTTGAGACAAATAGATTAATGGGCAATGAGATTGAGAGACAGACAAGTTGAGAGACCTTCAGTTTTAGAGGCAGACATATTGAATTATGGCCAAATAGAGAGAGATCGATTAAGATATAGTTTGAGGCAGAAATAGATTGATGGGCAATGAGATTGAGAGACAGACAAGTTGAGAGACCTTCAGTTTCAGAGGCAGACAGATTGAATTGTGGCCAAATAGAGAGAGATCAATTAAGATATAGTTTGAGATATAGACAGTTTGATGGGCAATGCGATTGAGAGACAGGTAGGTTGAGAGACCATCAATTTTAGAGGCAGTCAGATTGAATTATAGACAGATAGAGACAGATCGATAAAATTATAGTTTGAGACAGAGACAGATTGATCGTAAATGAGATTGAGAGACAGGCAGATTGAGAAACCATCAGTTTTAGAGGTAGTCTGATTGAATTATAGAAGATACAGAGAGATCGATTAAGAGATAGTTTGAGACATACAGTAAATATAGATGGACAATGATATGTAGTCAGATTGATTTATAGACAAATAGAGAGAGATCGATTAAGTGATAGTTTGAGACAGAGATAGATTGATCGACAATGAGATTGAGAGACAGGCAGGTTGAGAAACCATCAATTTTAGTGACAGACAGACTGAATTATAGAAGATAAAGAGAGATAGGTTAAGAGATAGTTTGAACATAGACGGGCAATGAGATTGAGAGACAGGCAGGTTGAGAGACTATCAGTTTGAGATATAGTCAGATTGAATTATAGACAAATAGAGAGAGATCGATTAAGAGATAGTTTGAGACATAGATATAGATGGGTAATGAGACTGAGAGATAGGCAGGTTGAGAGACCATCAATTTGAGAGGTAGTCAGATAGAATTATAGATAGAGATCGATTAAGTGATAGTTTGAGACAGAGATAGATTGATCGACAATGAGATTGAGAGATAGACACGTTGAAAAACCATCAGTTTTTGTGGCAGTCAGATTGAATTATAGAAGATAAAGAGAGATTGATTAAGAGATAGTTTGAGACAGAGAAAATTGATGGACAATGAGATTGGGAGACAGGCAGGTTGAGAGACTATCAGTTTGAGGGGTCAGATTGAATTATAAATAGAGATCGATTGAGCGAAAGGAAGATTCAGAGCCAGCCAGTTTGAGACAGAGACAGAGACAGACAGACAGATTGATAGACAAGTTGACAGAGAAAAGTAATCTCTCTGTACATGCTGCCAAGAACACATTTTTATTATGATTAAGGCACAGAGATGAACACTCTATAAAATGCATGCAGATGATTGCGATCGTCTAGTAATTGCTGCAATGCGGCGATTTACATGCAAGCTGTACACACTCACACCGCGTCTTAACGTGTCTGATGATCTAATCAAGTCTCCTTGATTTCCAAGCACGTAGGATATGAAAAATTACAGCTACATGCCGCAATATATATCCGAACTCTTTCAACCGGTCCTCCATTACGCAATCACTACGCTGACAGATACAAGGTTTGAAACTTATGGAGTGCAGGAATGACTTTATTTCGTGGCTGTTTTAGTAACAGAAGTATTCATGTCGATGAGATAATACAGTACAATCATCAGACAGGAATGACGGCGAAAATATGTACACTGATAATCTGCCCTTCAGTCTCTTTATTCGTACAAAATATAGGGTAGACGAGGGTAATTGTAAACGGGGTAATTTAAACAAATGCTGTGAGAAGTACAAAACTGTCAATATATAAATTTTAATTCGGAGGAATATTTAAATTAACACGTTGGCTAACCTACAAAGCAGTTTGGCGCCAAATAGGAGTAACTGCTTAGTTGTGAACGAATGTTTTGTAAGAGTCTATAAAAAAAGTTGAGAGAGAATTTTGCTTCACCTTCATTTTTGGTATTGTAAGTAAACGTACAGTGCTATTTTTTTAAGAATATGTTGTTTTTTATGAATAATGTATAGTAATTAACATTTATTACAATGGTTCTGAGATCTCCCATAACCTCCGTTCATTAAATTATGACGTGTTTACATTTGCCCCATAGTTTTAATTGCTTGGGGGTAATTGTAAACATGTTTTATTATGGTTACATTTCGTACTTTTCAGTTATCAAAATGCCAAGAAATTATATTAGAAAGAGAGGATTTAGATAGGGTTGTCACAGATGTGAAAAATAGTAACTACAATTATCGTGAAGCTCAGGAGGGGTACTGAGTTCCTATATCGTAATATATTATAGGTTAAAGGGACGAAATGTACCAGTGACCAAAATTGGAGTTGGAAGGCGTACAGCTCTTTCTTCTGAAACAGAACAAAAAATGTTCAGTGTCTGATAGCCCGTGCGAAAATTGGTGTTTACAATTACCACCTCTCTCAATGGGGTAAATGTAAACAGGTGGGGTAAATGTAAACTAGCAATTAAAAATGGAAAAAAGTCAAACCTATTATTTTTATTTATTTATTTATTATTTTGCTAATAATTATAACATTACATATATTATATATAGAAAAAAACTTTAGCTCGTCTCTGAAAGAGGAGAACTCGTGCTCAGAGGCGGTTTCCTGAATTGAAATTAATAAGTATACAATACAATTTGTCTTATGTCTACTATGCAATTATAGTATATAAATTTAAATTTACAATTTTTCAATTTTTATAAAATCCATACATAACTTCTTAAATTTAATATTAGAACTATTATAATTGACAAGATTAGGATATTTAAATATAAATTTGTTGTATATTCTTGGGCCTAAATTACTACTATGATTAAAAACTGTAACAGTGTTGCATTTTGGTTCAAACAATCTTAAAGAATTCATACCTTTTGTTTTAAACCCATTTTCAGAGAAAATAAAGACCTGAAAATAACACAATGTTTCTTTGTCATGCTTACCGTTACTGAGGGTTGTGTAATGTTGAAATATATTTGGAACCTGTGAAAAGTGTTTACTATTACCCAGGTCTACCCTAATGTTTGTCTCCAAAATCAAACTCCAACTCCTTATGTGAGGAGACATCCTCTACTAACAGGAAAACCTTCCGCAACATCACGTCGAAGAGTTATACACTGGACTAAAAGAAAGAGATTTGAAGATAGTAACTGCCGATATAATCCCTGCGGTGTTTCCCCGTATTAGGCATCTACTTCATTCCGTCAACATTTCTCCATTTCGTCATCATTCCATAGTATTCTCCGAACGCCGCACGGTGGAGTATTTGCTCGATCTAGCCGGCCAAAAGTCGATTTCATCAAAATTATCTCGGGTAGAAATGAATTACTACATGATATGATTGATTGAATAGTTAGGGAACCACACACCACCCATTCCTCCTCTCCTGTATTATCAGCATAGCACTTCAGTCAGTCGGAATTCGGTCGTCTCTATCTTCAATAATAATAATAATAATAATAATAATAATAATAATAATAATAATAATAATAATAATAATAATAATAATAACAATAATAATAATCTGTACTAATAATAAACCTGTAGCCGATATTTTTCTGGTAATTTTCGATTTTCCAAAAATAATTGGTCCTAACATATATAATTAACCACCCTGAAACCGAAAATCGCTTTTTTGAAATTTTTGTTTGTATGTCTGTCTGTCTGTCTATCTGTCTGTATGTTTGTTACCTTTTCACGCGATAATGGTTGAACGGATTTCGATGAAAATTGGATTATAAATTAAGTTCGTTGTAACTTAGATTTTAGGCTATATGGGATTCAAAATACATTATTAAAAGGGGGTTATAAGGGGGCCTGAATTAAATAAATCGAAATATCTCGCTTATTATTGATTTCTGTGAAAAATATTACATAACAAAAGTTTCTTTAAAAATAATTTGCGATAAGTTTTATTCCTTGAAAAATTTTGATAGGACTGATATTTAATGAGATAAATGAGTTTTAAAATTAAAATAACTGCCATCTAAGGCCGCGTAATGAATTAAAAACAAATGACTTCGTCTATAAGGGGCCTTGGACAGCAACAATCGAAGGCTATGAAAGATAGCCTACAGAGAATGTGTCTGTGTTTGTATGAAGTAATATCGGAAGCTAAATTAACCGAGTTGAATAATTAATTATTATTTCACCATTGGAAAGTGTAGTTTCTCTAGATGGACATAATGCTATAATGTTATTACAGTAACTTCTGATATACAGTAATAATGTAATATAATATAATATAATATAATATAATATAATATAATATAATATAATATAATATAATATAATATAATATAATATAATATAATTTAAGTTATTTTAAGGGTTCAGAACCATAGTGGGCCAAGCGCCATTTAACGAATACGTAGAAAATAAGGGTTAAAATTAAGTTATTAGCATAATTCAATGGAAACCTATAACAAGTAAAATAAAATATACACATTAAATCTAAATGATATCAATCTTCATTAAACTATGGTTGTATGTAATAAA
The DNA here is from genome assembly GCF_040183065.1 of Periplaneta americana. Taxonomy (NCBI): domain Eukaryota; kingdom Metazoa; phylum Arthropoda; class Insecta; order Blattodea; family Blattidae; genus Periplaneta; species Periplaneta americana. The sequence goes on along the minus strand of NC_091117.1, from coordinate 189,232,802 downwards.
AATTAAGAAACATGTTAAAGGAATTGTCATTGCACCAAATGAGTGTCCCTGGACCAAAGTGATCGCATTTTAATTATTTGGATGCAATTTAAATTAAGTAACATATTAAACGATTTATCCTTCTATCAAACACGAATGTTCCCTGGATCAAATGTCCTAGTTTAATTATGTAATGACTTTATATTTATTTCTAACGGGTGCAGCGGAGCGCACGGGTACGGCTAGTAATATAATATATATGGAATAATAAAAAGGAACCTCAAACAAACTAGGAAAGAAATTAAAATTTTATAAAATAATGGCAGTGCCCATATTAATATATGGCTGGGAATGTTGGACATTAAGAAAAAGTGAAGAGAGAAAAATAGAGGCCGCCGAAATGAGATTCCTAAGGAGTATAGCTGGCTACACTTTGTTAGACAACAGGGGAAATGATGACATAAGAAAGGAATTAGGCATCTTTAAACTAACAGAGAAGATACACCAATATAGAACTAAGTGGAGGGAACATGTGGAAAGAATGGAAGAATACCGCATTCCAAAACTGCTGTTAGATTACAGACCAACAGGCAAAAGAAACATTGACAGACCAAAGAAAAGATGGACTCAACAAATGTTTAATGGATGAGACCGGAACAAGCCTTTAGAGGCTTAAACCTTGACGATGATGATGATGATGATGATATAATATAATAATATAATAAGATATAATATAATATAATATAATATAATATAATATAATATAATAATAATAATAATAATAATAATAATAATAATAATAATAATAATTCACCATTTGTTTTAAGGCCTTTACTCCACTTTTCAAGTGTCAAGGATTATAAAGAAGTCGCCACAACTACACTTAAAGATATTTCAGTTCATGCATCAACAGCAGAAACGATTTTTCAGTGTTTATACCCTCTTCTGTTCAATGTGAAAACCGTAAAAATTACGCCATCACTGTTTCATTGAAAGTTATTTCCATTGAAATGTGAAGATCAGGCATTTTCTTAAGCTCTTTTGTAGTTGTTTTAGAGTCTTTCGACGAAACGGTGAGAAACGGAGTGAGACAAGTGGCCAGAGGGCTTGGAGCTCACGTAGATTCTTCCTCAAATTTCCTTTCAAGGACGCGCGATCTCGTACCTTTTAATTGTTCTCACTCACTCACTCACTCACTCACTCACTCACTCACTCACTCATCCCTCCATCCATATCTGAAGGACAATTTTTCTTAAATATCAGATATTTAAATCTTCGATTTTCACGTTTATTGCACGATATTTCAAATTCAAATTAAAATTTATCCATAATTTACACTTGAAATGGCACATTTGAATAGATTTCCAAAATGAGCACGTGCTCGTGCTCGGGTACAGTCCAGTAGAGTCTACATACATTTTACAGACATAAATAATAATGTTGATGATAGAAATAATAATAATAATAATAATAATAATAATAATAATAGTACTAATAGAATAACAGTGACGGAGATAATACAAAGATAGTAATACAAATTAATTAATAAACAAACATTAGAACATTACAACAATAATTGAGACAAATAATTTAATACGATAAAGTAGATGAGATAGTAGAAATATTAGTGAATACTAGTCAGAGATAAAAAGGTTTTAACGATAAACATACAAGTAGGGATAACAGTAATGAAAGATGACCATGATAGTAGTAGAGATGGAGGAGTAGATGTAGACGCGAATGTTTCTATATAAGAGTAAGGTGGACAGTATTGCATAGCATTCGGGAATTATATTGAGGGAAGATAAAGAAGGTGAAGAGTTGAAAGTACTGTACATCAGAAAGGATGGAGGAAGAAACAGACAGAAGCAGGGTTTAACTTTAGGTAATTGGAAGTTTTGGGGAGATATAGATGCTAGGAGAAATATAAAGGATATATGATTGGATGTAAGCAAGGTAGTGGTGGACCGTATGCAGAAATATGAGGGAAACCACTACCTGAAAGCTGTATGATGACAATAAATATGAATATTGAATTAATTATTAATAATAATAAAATAAAAATATTAACAATAATAAAATAATAACTGAGAGTGATAAAATAAAATATAAAACCACTTAGCGAGAGTTAACACAACTTATATAAGCATATAATAACCAGAAAAAAAAAATAACGAACTCGAAATCAACAAAAAAGTTCGTATTGATATTGATATTGTGTTATGCATTATTGGCAGGAGGGGGAAGCCGAAGGTCTACATCCTAACGTTCTCTTCGAATCTTCTAACATACAATCCTAGGAAGTTAATGCCGAAAAACAAAGTGTCTACGAGTCAAACTGTTCATTATTACCAGGATAAATACAATAATAATAGGCCTAATACTGAAATATATTAATCAAGTTTCAGTTATAGGTCTCCCCTTTGGTGCTAGAGGTATCATATAAAAATATTTTATGAATGGCGGGGAAAATATAAATTTTAAAAACTCTCTAGTGACAGAGATAGTGACAAGTACAGTCAAGAAATATATTCAAACTAGTGGCTTGTGCAGCAAATGCTGCAAACTAAGTTCTTTAGACGTTCAAATAATTTTTCAGATTTATTTTCAGTGAAGAATACCAGACATTTTGAAACTTATTTGCTTCCATAACAATGAAATGTACTCCCTCTGAATGTTTTTTTATGCAAAATACTTTTTCTTGAACCTATCCACCTTCAGTTTTTGAGTTTCAACGCGAAACGCAAGTAACAATGTCAAGACGATCAGTGGGTTTTTTATTTGGGAGTAAAGCAATAGCTATTTCAGGTCATTGTGGATTGTAGGTGAAAGTTAAAAAAATGTCAGGTTTGCTATGCTTTCGAACAATAGACAAAGCATCTTGGTATAGCTGCTGCATGTAGAGCTTGAAATGTAGAGGGTAAAATCATTTTATCCTGCTAAGAGATCTTGCTGAAATGATCGGGAGACTACAACATTTTGTATGCTTCTTATTTTATCAGTAAATAATACATTTACGTCTTTCCTTAGGAACTGTAATTTTGGCGCTCTGTCGAGCCAATACTGAAGAGAATGACGCATATAAATATCTACACCACACTGCCATTAAGTATATGAAAAATACCCAAGCCCACTTGATTAATAACTATAAAAATATTTGATTTTTAATAACAATATTATTATCTTAGTTATAGTTTTGTAGTTATATGCACTATATAGCCGCCACTCAATAAATTATAGAAATGAAGATCTAATTTAAGATATTCTCTACAACTACATACATAACCCCACTTTCATATCATGAACATAGCATTGATATATATATATATATATATAGATATATATATATATATAATTATAATTAATGAAAAAGAGTCACATCACGACATTAACTATAATATTTCACTTCTAATGGTAATAATTCCACAAAACCACCTCAGATTTTGTAGATTTTAATATCCAATACACAGTTGTACTCAGAAAATTACACACCGTAGAATCAGACCTGTAAATTATTTTAGTAAGAGTTGACATTTTTAATAACCAATTGAATTTGAGCTCTAAATATGTCAGCAATCCTGCAGTTCATGGCCTTCTTGTAATAGCCTATTGCTTATTGTAGTGTGTGTTTTGTTTTATCCTGTAATGCAATTAGTTCTCAAAACTGACGAAAGACGGATTTTGGAAAATAGGAAAATTATGTAGGAAAACTTAACGCTTCACTGAAAATTACTATTTTTCTGAAAAACTTTGGGTTTCAAGCTTCAAAATGAGGGTTCATTCATTAAAATCCGTTCAGCCGTTTCCCCGTAATTTCCATTACCAGTTGAAATTATAGATGATGATGATGATAACATTATGTCTGTTTTCTTTTTTGCAGATTTGACGTTTCGCGGAGTGAACAGGAGTGAAGATGAGTGTGTGTGACGTGCAATGTTGGAGCACTATAGTGCTGCGCGCTTTAACGGTCATGTTGTGAGTTAAGTGCCTAATTGTGTGATGAAAGCACGTGATTCAAGACGCTGTGAATGCCTGGGATGCGCCGTTTCCAAGGTAACAATCTACATGCATGAATGGCATTAGCTAAGTTTTCCCTCGTTTAACTTATTGTGATTAGCACAATAAACTCTATTATAAAGAGTGTTTTCGGCCAAATAGAGCGGAACTGGCCTTTGATCTGTCTCAGTAACTTGTGCATTTATAGTAATAATAATAATAATAATAATAATAATAATAATAATAATAATAATAATAATAATAATGGCTTTATTTAACCTGGCAGAGTTAAGGCCGTAAGGCCTATATTACACTATAAAATATCTGTGTCACAGAATATGATACAATTTTTGATCAAATATATATGATCAAATGTAAGATTTTGACTATATTACTCTATGTCAAAACATTGCTCATATCTTTCATCACATTTCTAATAATGGATCCACAATACAGTAGAACCCCTATTATCCGCGGTAATGAAGGGGGTTGACTGAACGGTTAATCGAAAAATCGGATAATCCGTACCATAAAATATTTTCGTAAATTAAGTGAATAACACTGGTTATTTTCTCCGTGGTCTTGTGTTTAATACGCTAGGTAGCGAATCAGAAGTTCATTAATTTAAGTTCGGTTGTCAAAGACGTGTTTTTAAGAGGTAAAAGAAACTCCTTTTAATGGCTGTCAGCGGAAAGATAGGAATAGTAAAGGTCTCATGTTGTAGATTTACATACTGTATACCCTTTATCCTTGATTTTTATTATATCGCTCATAGCTGTAACATCAGTCTCGTATCGTGATGCGAGATGACTCACAATTTCTCTTTCCCCAACCACTTAATTATTTGGATTTTATTCGACACTTAGCACAGCAAACATTTTATATAGAAGTAATAGAGTACAGAAACTCGAACAGTAGACCAAAACTGTGTAGGCCTAAGTGTAAATGTTTGTAATAACACTCTAGAAAAAATACGTATACTAATATAGCGTACAACAGTATCAATTTCATACGTTTCTGTAGCGAAAAAAACGAGCGAGAGAAAGATAATCGGATAATCCGCCAATCGGTTAATAGGGTGACGGATAAACGGGGTTCTACTCTAGTTCTATGCTTGTTGTAACTGTAAAATATGCAGTAATGGTTATTGCATTAATACTAAAGAAGAAATCAAAGAAAAAATTATTTTGTCGGCTTAGAGTAAACCTGCTAACCAACAAAAAGGAAATTTTACAGGGGAAACAAAAACTGAGTATAAATTAACTTTGAAACTTTAGGACCAAATCCAAAGTGCAGGTGGTGAAGTTTTAGAGTTAATTTATACTGATTTTTTTGTTTCCCCTGTAAAATTTATTTTTTGTTAGTTAGCAGGTTTACACTCTAAGCCTACGATTTAGGTTAGAGATTGGGGTAGGGAGAAAAGATACAAAAGGAATCGATCAAAATCTACTGAGAGAACTTTATTATGAAGATGTGAAATCCTATCATATACTAAGTATTTAATAATGGATAATGACACATTTCATGTGACTCACAATGTGATGTTAAAAGTTTCGTGGTTTTCACAGACCATGTGTACTTAATGTCCGCCATTTTCTTTCCTCCCTGTCACAGATTTTATCAAAGGTATGATGACGACGATAACTTTTATCACAGAACTATGTCACAGCTAGATGTGATCAAAGATGCTATATTACACTGTAAAAGATTTTATCACATATATTTTATCAAACTTCTGTGACACAGAAATATGATAATGTAATATAGGCCTAAGACCTTCCCTTACACTCAACCAGGATTAAAACTTACTTACATAGTTGAACATACAACTGGATCGGATTTAAGTAATTACATCCTGATATGATTTAGGTACATAATGAGATCAAAAGAGGTAGTTACATAAATATTTATCAACAGTAATCTCACTAGACGTTTTGATTTATCTAGAGAAAATCAAAACTCGAGTGGGATTTAATTGACTATTACACGATTAGAAGAAAGTATATAAAGATTAGAAGTAACGAAGTACTCCAATACAATAAAATATTAATTGACTTACGAAAATACAACTGTCTTCAAATGTATTATTGTACCATCTCAACATTACAAATATTACGCTAGATGCATGCTAGATGGCAGTAGTGAGCAATGCCTTCTCGTCGAGAAGTTCTCGATCTATTATACATGATGGCAATGTTGCTAGTCAAGAAGGCTTTGTTGATTCAGTTTCATTTTTATTAAAATGCAACATTCCACTTCAATTATCCGAATCCCAGTAATCAACGTCACTTGACAGATGATTTTCAATAAATCTTAATATTAAACAATCTCTGATACGTGACTATCCATAATATCATATAGCAGAAGCTATAACATAACCTAACTAATATACTGTACACAAGTGTTAGAAAAGTTTTAATTAACGACGATGACATAAAAAAAAACATGAATAATTTTAAAAGGAATAATTATTGAATGTACAATTTTCAAATTTTAATGTGGTTGGTGGTTCAATTGATGTTATATTGGACGTGTGCGTAATACAAGTGGAACTCGTTGATTTAGGCCTACATGGTGTATTCAACTTATTCAGAATTTACGAATGAATAATTTTAAAAGGAATAATTATTGAATGTACAATTTTCAAATTTGAATGTGGTTGGTGGTTCAATTGATGTTATATTGGACGTGTGCGTAATAGAAGTGGAACTCGATTTAGGCCTACATGGTGTATTCAACTTATTCAGGATTTCCGAATGGTGCTCTTCATTTATTTGTAAATCGGATTTCGGAAGATGCATAGGTATGATCAGTGATTTGTATTAATTCTTGTTCTTGAATGCCAATGCGAGTCATATTTGAAACTGCTGTGCATCAACTGGAGTGGTTTGTAATTATGTATATATATATATATATATATATATATTTTGACGTCCAGACCAGCGCAGTTTCAAATGTTAGCAAACAATGAAACAAATGCTAGGGACGGGATAAAATTAAACAAATGCTAGGGACGCGATAAAATTAAACAAATGCTAGGGACGCGATAAAATTGTGCGATAAGCAGCCATGATTGGTTGAAATACGTCCTTTCGTACCGTTTTATTGGTCAAAAGTAGTATGACGTAGTAAGAGTGTAATAGTCTCATAAAATAAAAATAAACATAGTGGAAACAATATTAATGTTGTTAGAATCAAATACGAATCACGCAAAAACAGAAGCCTTTTGTAAGATGATGAGCTTATCATTCAGCAGAAACACTGATCCACTATTAGTTTTCCGCAACAAATTTCAGCATAAGGAGCAGAGTAGTCGGCAGATTGCGAGGAATATCTTGGGAGCTGTTTTACCAAATACGCCACAACATTGTCGGAATCTAGAAACGAGTTCGAGAAGTCGAACGACCTTTGCGAAGGCCGAGTACGTGATTCCCTGACCCTTCATATGTCGTTAAGTGTTACACTTATCGCAGACCGGACCTTTCAGGGCTACCGCGAGACCTTGCGACGCTTTTGCTAACGGCCAGATAGCCTTGATTAACAAGTATTGTGCCGTCGCAAAAATATATTCCCAAATTTTAATGTAAGTAAGCATTCTTGTCATATTTCGTTTGTCCGTGTGTAACTCTGTCTATCTGTCCGTCAGTTCACTTATGCCTATGTTCGGTTACTTTTCAGTAGAAATTGATAATTCTTTTAAAGTACACCCACAAAACGCAAAAAATGATGAAAAATTAGAATTTTCAAGATATAACTATTTTAATAGAGAATTTTCTCCCCTTTAATTTGATATAAGAATTTTCAGATAAGTCCCATTTTCCAAAATGCTGCGTCATCAGCCACGGTCACTTACTTTTGGAGTGCATTACTTTTGGAGTGATCTTCGTAGCAGTCAATCCCCTCGTCCAGCTTTGCTTGTAAAATAAACTTCTTTCTAGTCCCGAAATAGTTGCATAGATATCTGGGCATGATCATTAGATTGAAAAAACTTTTTTACATAATGAAGTAATTTATAATCTTTTACTGTTAGTCATAAAATTGTAAATTTGTGTGTCAATGATATTGTACGTAATTTTAATACGAGTCTAAAAGTAGAAATTACAATTCTGAGGAGGATGGGCATAAACCTTGGGACAAACACCATCGCAAGATTTGTTGCATCAATGGAAATAGGGACAAAAATGCCAAAAAAAAAAAAAAACATTCAACACCTGAAGTTAAAACAAGGCGGAGGTATTTGAGAGGCAGAAAGAAGCTGAAACTGGACCGACACGAAGCTGTTTAAGGGGTGACATATGATGATGGAGTCTTCTAGGCTCTGAAAGTTTGTGGCTCATTTCCTGTAAATAGTAATTTTAGAATATTTAATTCTTTCAAACATGATATCTCAGCCAAATATGGCGATACCAAGAAGATATTGGTGTCATTTTGAAGTTTGAAATGTCCCTCAGTGCCTGACAATGAGTAAAATAACATTAATATAATTAATAATTATCTATGGACTTTTTACATTATTTATGCAACATAAAATATTATTGTAAATTACATATATGGTAATATTTAATTAATGTAAATAAAAATAAAAAATAGCTCTATGTCAGGCACTAAAGAATAGTTTTAGCTATAAAACAGTGACAAAACTGTGGTTCTATCTTAAAAACTGCATGAGCTACCATGTTTCAAGTTGCATGTCAAAATTATAAACACAATAATTTTTAAAAATAATTTAGACATAATTTCAAGGCATCTGTTCACTTCATCCTCTTTCTGGTACCATTCTCAATTGTATAAAAATTTTACAGAGCAAAATTATACAAAACAAATTTTTTTTGTATGTAAAGGTATACATATAAGTTACCATAATATACAATAGTTAATTAAGAGTCATTTCATCAACAGTGCGCTGATCACACTAAAGGTTGTGTTTTGTGTAGAGAAAATCAAAACTCGAGTGGAATTTAATCGACTATTACACGATTAGAAGGAAGTATATAAAATTAGAAGAAATAAAGTACTCTAATACAATAAAATATTAATTGACTTACTAAAATTCTATTTAATTAATGTTAGCTTCAACAAACGTTTGAACGGAGCCGCCATTTTCAGTTGACTGTCTATGTGGGAAACAAATGACGATCGCAAAGCATGTTTCATAGTACCGCAAAGAATTTGGATTTTGAAATGTTGGCAAAAAAAGAAACAAATGCTAGAGAAGTGATAAAATTCTAGCGATAAACAGAGATGATTGGTTGAAACACGTTAGGGAGTGAAACCTTTCCCGAAGATAACAAATGTAAATACCTAGGAAGCAGCGATCTCGGCTGGGGGAAAAACGTTACTGACACAGCAGGAAAAGCATGGAGAGAGTTACACTTTGTGATGAGGGTACTAAGAAAAGGCTGTGATAAATCCAAAGAGATTGCACATAAATCACTAGTTCGTCCAGTGCTGCATGTTGGGATCCTTACAGATTATAACATATTAAGACATTGGAAAAGATTCAAAAATGGGCTCTCAAGTGTTGTCGTAATAATTCACCATTAAAATGGGACACACTCACGGGCAGGAGAACGCGAATTCGATTATGCGCACTGTTCAAAACATACAGAGGTGAGCCTGCCTGGAGAGAAATAAAAAAATAGGTTGCAACCGCCAAATTACTCTTCAAGGAACGACCACTCATTTAAATTGAGGGAAAGAAGGCAGAGGACGGACACTGGAAAGTTTTCTTTTCTCAATCGTACTATCAGGGACTGGAATGCTTTACCGGCAGACTTACTAAAGGCTTTACCAATAACCAGAAATGTATTTAAAAATAGGCTTAAGGTCTTTACTAATAGACGGTAGTATATTATACACACTATTTAAAGGGCGTAATTGATATTTTGTTTGAAGTGTTGTATCAGTGAAGAAGCGTGTTGTGTCAGTGAAGTGTGTTGTTTAAGTAAAGTGTGTTTGTGTCTGTAAAGTTCTATAGTTTATTGCGGTAGTGCAAAGTATTTGAATAGTGAATTGTTTTTGAAGTGGTAGTGAAATCAGGATAGTATCAGTGAAATGTGTCGTAATTCCAGTGCAGTGAGTGAGTTGACAGCGAAATGAGTGTAGTAATGAAAGGTGCTTGTGCATGAATGGACATATGAGCCGTTCAGAGCAAAAGTGGTGTAAGTCAAAAATGGGTAATGAGGGTTAAAGTAAACATTCTGTAAAATACAGCGCAAAATAGCAATTAATATTGAATTTATTTAAACTATTAGAAGTCAGTGGATAAGAAGGCCATATTAATTGCTACTTTGCGCTGTATTTTACAGAATTTTTACTTTAAACGTCATTACTCAATTTTGACTTACACCACTTTTGCTCTGAACGGCTCATATCATAATAGTGGGTTTTAGTTCGAACTTAGGGTTAAGAAACGAATTATATTTAATTTAAATGTTATTTTAAGTGATCGTGCTTCAGTTAATTTAGAATGCTCCTTGTTATTATTTTATTTATTTTATTGGGTTATTTTACGACGCTTTTTCAACATCTAGGTTATTTAGCGTCTGAATGAAATGAAGGTGTTAATGCCGGTGAAATGAGTCCGGAAGTTACTCAGCATTTGCTCGTATTGGGTTGAGGGAAAACCCCGGAAAAAATCTCAACCAGGTAACTTGCCCCGACCGGGATTCGAACTCGGGCCACCTGGTTTCGCGGCCAGACGCGCTGACCGTTACTCCACGGGTGTGGACCTCCTTGTTATTATTATTATAATTATCATTATTATTGTTATTATTATTAATTTATTATTAATTGTATTTTTATTAATTGTGTTTATTATTAATTAGTTATCACTGCCACCGGGTATTTACCCATTTGCAGTGTGAATAAATACATACAAGTGAGCAGCAAGGAATAAAGACCTAGAAGTGTGCTACGAGAGGATTCCTGAAAGTGAGTGGCTACGAGTACTACAGGAGGAAAGCATATCTCAATGGGAAAAGGACTGGCAGACAACAACTAAAGGACCAGTCACCAAATCATATTTTCCCAGTGTAAAGGACCGACTCCGGATCAGTATCCCCTTGAATAATAATCTTACGACATTCCTAACCGGCCACGGAAAATTAAGGGCCTACTTACACCGTTTCCACATATCGGACAGCCCCGAATGCCCTTGTGGGAAGGGCGATCAGACAGCTGAGCATCTAATCTTCCAGTGTGCCATTCTTGATAAAGAAAGAAGTGTGTTCAGAAACAACATCCTAAAACTAGGTGGTCACTGGACTAACACATTGAGTGAAGAAGATAATTTGTAGAAACAAAAGCCGCCCTAAATAAGGGTTCGATAGATCGGCCTACTAATCAATTCATAAATAATAATAAGTAAACAAAACAATTTTGTGACACTTGGAAAGAAAAAGAAAAAACATTAAGATAAGAAAACGTAGGAAATCATTTACAATAAAAATTTTGTTGGGTACAAATGATTACTAATTGTAGCTAAGGATGATTTTAACACGTGAGATCCTATGGCATCAATCGTTGCATCAGAAATTTTATATTGTTTAAGTTGATTTAAAGTTTCACGTTGGATCGTGCCACGGGCACCGAACATGAGCCCAAAAACTGTCCAATGCGTGATGTGGTATTGTGCTCCAAGATGCTGACAACAAGGCTCATATATGAAACAATACATAGAATTTGTTCAATCTGTAAATTTAGAAAAGCTATAACCCCAAAAAGAAGAAGAAGAGAGCAAGAAACAGAGTTGTAAATAGTGTATATAGTAGTGTAATAACAATATAACAAGTGCAATCAGTAGCCATAGTGAAAATTGTGTAACTATATAATACTCATATCTTAGTAATACTAGCGATATAGCAGCGTATCAAGTATAAACATAAATGGGAAGTGAACTAGATAATTGTGAACCAGACTCAAAGAACAGTGAAGCCATATGTGACTAATAGTGATTATCTAATAGTAATTTAGAATTGTATTGAATGATCAACAAGGCATGTAGTATTACTAACCTTGTAATGGAACATGCTGTCCAATAAAAAAAAAAATACATACAAGTCTCGGCCTCCCCAAATATATTTTTCCCTCAGGTGTCTCAACTAACACTCTATATGCATTTCTGGTTTCACCCGTACGTGCTACATGCCCTGCCCATCTCAAAGGTCTGGATTTAATATTCCTAAAATAGATCGGGGGCTTGTAAAAATTGTCATCTGCTTGTCTGCGACTTGCACATAGTTTTCATCACACCATCGTGTTCCTCTGAAAGAGTGGAGAGCTGTTTTCAAGTCCTATTGATTTCAGAATCAACAGCACTTGAGATCAATTGCGGTTGGGGGTCAGCTCTATCCTTTCCCTTTCACGAAATGAAATATTGTCCTAAAATGTATAAAGTCGTGGGGACACATTAATCAATGACACGGCGAGAGGTGAGAGATTACGGGCCGTGAGGATGGAAACAGCAGAGGCAAGACAAATGACAACACATTTTGCTTTCAGTTTGAGAACATGTGACTAATGCAAGATGCCGGGTTTGTATCGGTGATAAACAAGGCGTTAGAAGGGCTCCTACATTTGCAAAACCCCTTGGAAAAATGGATCAGTTTTAAACTTGCGCCGTTGATCGAAGGTACCGTCAGAGCAATGCAAAACGAACACTGTAATAACCGGACGTAGGATTTTTAAGCACTAAAAATTGCAGTTGTAGGTGCCTAAAATAAACTCAAAACTTAATAAGTTAGGCTATATTTTATTAAAACTAGGCAGTTTAACACGTATGATCAATGCTTCAAACCTATTTATTTCTTCGGAATATATATGATAATAACTTTCTTGTGTTAAATATTATTAACGTACCTTGTTAACATGTTTTGACCTATTTTCGGTCATCTTCGGAACTGGTCGTCGTTGGTCTTGGCACCTCTTGTTTCCTATGTGGGTGCGTTCGTAGTGTAGAGTCAAAGAGTGTGTGTGTTTTGAAATTGAAAGTGTGTTGAGAATATCGTTGGGGTGTGTTTTCGTGTGTCTGTATATTTCATATTGTTCTAGTGTGTTCAGTTTCTGGCTTTTTGGTTGGATGTGCAGTATTTCCATATCTGTGTTGATGTCTTTGTAGGTGTGCTTGGCATTTGTGATGTGTTCTGCATACGTGGAGGTGTTTTGTAATTTTGTTATGGCTCTGATGTGTTCTTTGTAACGTGTTTGAAACGATCTGCCTGTCTGTCCTATGTAGAAGTAGTTGCAGGTGTTACATTTGAGTTTGTATACGCCTGTGTGGTTGTATTTGTTTGTTTGTGTTGTTTGTGTGTTGAGATGTTTTTGTAGAGTGTTATTTGTTCTGTATGAGATGTTGATTTATTTCACTGAAATTATACACTAAAATATACAAAACTTGGCACAAAAAAGTATAGTTAGGAAATGGAGGCAGACAGCTGTATATTATTTAAACACAGCTGCAGAAATTTAATGTATTGAAAAAAATAATTTCACTTTTTAAGTTATTGAAAGTTAGTTCGATGCTCATTGTTTTTCATAATTATCTGTACAGTACATCTCCACAATTTTTTCTAAATTCTCCACAGTTAGGCCGGGTGCACACAGAATCAGACGCGGCGTGACGCTACGTTTTGCTTTACAACGCCTCGCGACAGCATAAAACCACAGTCTAGTGTATACACAATCACGAAGCTTGAGTTGTGAGGGTGCTAGGAACAATAGACTGTGCCGGTACTATTTCCCATTGTCTGTAATGAGGCGATAGTAGCGATCCTAGTGGTTAGCAACTATCTATGGATGCATATTTACTACGTATTGACCTTCGTGACTGTATATACTAGACTGTGTTAAAACTGTCTGCTCGCGACAACTGATTTCCTGGCTATGTGGGTTTGGAAAACTGCCCTAGGCTAGAAAATGGCGTCAATGAAAGAGCACTGTCTATATGACAATTTCTATTGTATTTGATTATTATTTCCTTAAGGGGAGGCAGAGGTGAAATTTTGAACAAAATTGAAAAGTCACACAGAGATTGTGTGCACTCGTTGTGGGTCTCTGGCGTTTCGTCAGCCCACGCGAGTTGTGTGGATATAAAGGGAAAAATTGAGACGGTGTCGGGTGGAGTTCCCGGGTAGCTCAGTGGTAGAGCGCTGGTACGTTCAACCAGAGGTCCCGGGATCGATACCCGGCCCCGGAACAATTTTTCCCTTGAAATTATTCAAATCTGCTTTACAGGGAGCTTCACCTGAAAAACTAGATTTGAAAAATTGATGAAAATTTGTTTTTTTTTTTCATTTTTATTATCTTTATACACTATATTTTCATATTCCGATGTTAGTTTTTTATTTTGTTCCCTTTAAAGTATGAAATTAAAACCAAGATAACTGTATTACTATATTATTCCCATAATAAACTAATACTTATCATTATTTATATACCTTCTCTGAACATATAAATAAAAAGAAATATTGAAAATTTCTTACAATATGGTGCATGGAGCATTTTATATCAAACGATATATAGTTTTATAAAATTATTAATATTTACAGAACTATTATACTTAGAAAGTTGAAACTTGGTATGTCCAGTACTAATAACATACTTAGCATCCATGATCAATTTCAGACAAATCGGATAAATTTTGTGGATTTTGAAATATTCACCTCTGCCTCCTCTTAATACGCCTAAAAATCTATACGATCGGAAGAGTGTTAAAATTAAATACTACTAATGTAGTGAACAAACGTCATTTTCTATGTTTGTGACTACTTCACGACTCACAATAAAGAAAAATAATATATTAAAACAATAATGAGTGATAGTTTAGGGCAGAGAAGTTGACCTACTACAAATTATTGTTATCAATATTATTATTCACCTGGTGCTTTCATCTCATTTGCAATTTCTCACATATTTTTAGAAACCACATTATTGTCGTGATATTGTTTCAAAGATTTTATAGAACGTATGTTTCCTGTACTAAAACAACTAATTTACCCTCATCGAGCATTGTTATGAATAATGTGCATTACACAACAATATAGTATTTGTAGATAGTGAGAGCGTGTAATCATAACCACTACTAACGCATGCGCAGTACACTGTAGCTATCAGTTTTCTTGCAACTTTGGCTATGATTTATTCCAGTGGTTTGGTAACATTTTGGTTCAATTAAATGATATGTCAAATTTATTCTGGTAGAAGAAACATGTTGTCCTTTATATTTCTGACGATTTTTGTGAAAATATTTTAATAATGTATAGGCTATTTATATAATTATTTGTTCAGTTTGTAAAACATTAAAATCAGAATAAATCAAATTTGTTGGATAATTAATTGACTGCTCTCGGGTGTGGGTTCGATTCCCGCTTGGGTTGATTACCTGGTTGAGTTTTTCCGAGGTTTTCCCCAACTGTAAGCCAAATTTCAGGTAATCTATGACGAATCTTCGGCCTCATCTCGCCAAATATCATCTCGCTATTACCAATTTCATCGACGCTAAATAACCTCGTAGTTGATACAACGTCGTTAAATAACAAAGTAAAAAAAAATCCTTCAGAGTGATTCTAAATGACGACTGTGCGGAATATATTTACTTAAAAGCTTGAGTAACACACACGCAAGAGAATGTTATAGCTCTAAATTTTCAGTTTTTTAGAAATGTAAATAAAATAGGATTATTTCAGAACGCTGAAGTAAGACATAACACCGTCAAATAGAGAATTCTTGGAATTAATGCTTCAGGGATACAAAGGCAGTGGATTCAGTATTCTCTCTATTATGTTGGCAAGAGGGTTGCTGTTTCGTCATGTCTGTGTATTGTTGTCCTTCACGGTTGTTTCCATATGAAAAGTAATGTTCTCTCCTCCAGTCAGAGTATCTGCAGACCACACGTTGTCTGGTAAAATCACTGTCTAGGTCGTAAAAGCCATCCGTACAGTGGCGTGGACACTGATAACGATGTTTTGACAACAGTGGCGATTCTAGCTTGAAACGTTACGTCAGGACTGAAAGGCGAACGAATGGAATGTAATAGTGGTGCAGTAATTGACGGGATCTTGTATCGATTCCCGACAAATTTTGCAACAGTTCGAAACATTAAAACATTACAGCCAGGTTTTTTCCGTGATCATCGATTTATGCTGTAATTATATTTCTACAGTTGTTCAATTATTGTTATAAAGTGTGTCAAGTATTCTGCATTGACTAATTAATGTCAAACATAACCTGGGAAAAACTTGGAAGATAAGGTAGATACAACAACAATGTTTGGTAAACAAAACGGATTAGAATCTTTCATTAGTTGAAACCTTATGTCAAGTGTACGTGGGCTATTCTATATGAAATCGATCAGTAAAAAACCTCGCATATTTTAATACTCTAATTTTTTCCTATTTATACAAGGTGCTGAGGAGAGTGCATTTTTAAAAAATGTACTATCGAAAGTCAAACGGTTTTCGTACTATTTAGCGACAAATTTAGAGTATTTTATAAAAACAAGCCTCTTTCAGCGCTCAGAACTCTGGAACCATTTACTGCAGAACATTGAACGAGAGCTCATTTTGAGGCTGACATTTGGTAGGTTGTGATAAGAAGTAATCCTTATTTTTATTGTATATAGAGAGACAGACGATCTGATTTTACTTACTTTTAGGCTTTTTGCCCGTTTGTAAAAATGTAAAAAAATATTGAGAAAAAGCCTTGCATTATTAAGAGGGATTCGGCATTGTTTGCTTAGTGGCTCGGCAATAAGGTTCAAGGGTATTAAATAAATTATTTTCACACGCCTGGACTTGAACGGCACAGTACCGCACGCACTGGCCGAGAGTTGAAGATAAAAGAGCGTTGGGCGTCATTTTACTCCTGTGTTTATGAAAACTTGTGATAAAGCTAGTCCAGCTGTGCGCTACTAGACGGAACATCACATGTTTATGTCTCCTGGCCTTGCTTGCCTAGGCTAGCTCCCGCCTCACAGTCAGCTGGTTAGTTCACGCGCGTACTATTGATTTTCTTTATTTGATATTTTCAATACTTTATCAACGGTGCACCAGTAAAAAATATGTGTTTATTTGTACTTTCAATGCGGAATCTAACCATATATTTTGAAAATATTTTTTCGTGGGCAAAGGCGTCTTAATGAAGAAAAATCTAAATTTCTCCATTTCCATAAAAAGTAAGAAAAACAGTTTACATGTCAATATAAACTTTAATTTCTCAGCATCAAATAAACCATGATTTTGATCATTGGGTCAAAGGGTTTCGGAGCCACAACAGTTTAAGTTGCTAGTTTTATGAAAATACGATAAATTAAACTATTCTTAATTTAAACACTATGAAGTTCTGATGCCTCAAACTTTGCACAAAACATTGTATCACAGTTGTCAACGGACAGAAAAAGTTTCATTGTATTTAAAAATTGCAAGGTCAATTTCTATATATTGCGGTTGATTTGAGATGGAATAGCCCACATAAAGTAAATCTTTATCATACACGTTTTATCAAGATGCAGAACAATTTCTTCTTTGCTTTGGACTTTAAACACAAAGTATAATGCATAAAATCAAGTGCTGATAACTTTATAAACTGGAGAAACAGGTGACAGTGACTTTTTTTTTCTAGGATAAACAATTTTTGTTTGTGAAACCCGTTGCTTCAATTTATGAGCCTATTGTAACATTTATACTTCATTTTCTATACATACTCTATTTCTCTTGTTATACATACGATGTTTCCCTTCATTCTGTCATAATTAAAATACTGTACGTATAAAATTAAATTATGATTTATTTAACGACGCTTGCAACTGCAGAGGTTATATCAGCGTCGCTGGTGTGCCGGAATTTTGTCCCGCAAGAGTTCTTTTATATGCCAGTAAATCTACTGACATCAGCCTGTCGCGTTGAAGCACACTTAAATGCCATCGAACTGGGCCGGGATCGAACACGCAACCTCGAGCACAGAACGCTATACTAAGTACGCTACCGAGGCCGACAAAAATACTGTATATGTTAGTAGTTATTATGTAGTTTATACATTAATTAAATCATAAAAATATTATGTTTAGTACATGAGGAGTCCACTGTAAAAAGGGCGAATATCGAATTTATTTCATTTTGCAGGAAATGGAATTTAAACTTTTTCATCTTGTTGACGAATTGGTATACAACACAAAAAGGGAGACTGACATATAATTAGAAGGAAAAATGAGACTGGGTTCATTTCACAGCAAAGGAGAGGACGATGTGGCCGAAAACGAAAAACATCCATTAAAGATTATGCCTATTTAATCAGAACCAGCAAAATTAATCCGGAAAAGAGCAGTTTTGATTTAAAAAAAGATTTTGAGGCTGCAGGGTGAAAAGCGATGCTTCAACAGTGCGTAGGAGGCTTCTAGAAGCTGGAAGGAAAGCTCGAAGATCGGTCATTCATTTGAAGCCGTTCAGAGCAGAAGTGATGTAAGCCAAAACTGGGTAATGAGGGTTAAAGTAAACATTCTGTAAAATACAGCGCAAGGTAGCAATTAATATTCAATATATTTAAACTATTAGTAGTCAGTGGATAGCAAGAAGGACATATTAATTTCTACTTTGCGCTGTATTTTACAGAATTTTTACTTTAAACCTCATTACCCAATTTTGACTTACACCACTTTTGCTCTGAACGGCTCATTTCACTCAGAAGCTAGATAACTGCCGCAGTTGATAACGCGTCGTAAAATAAACCAATTAAAAGAAGACAGTATTTACATCAAAAAGAGGTGCAGAGAGCTCAAAGCTGTATAGGAACAGGTCCCTGTATTGGGCAGAAAGGAAAGCGAAGGAAATTAGAAGATGCCCAAAACCAGTTGAAACCCAGTACTTTTATCCCTTAGGTACTATCTTCAAACCTTATAGCCTATTTTCCAACATTTCATTACATATTTATTCAGTAAACACATTCTCAGGCTGGTGTGTAATACTATGGAATTTGTTTTCGTTTTCTAGCCATAACACTTAGGTCAGTCATGTCAAACTCAATGCCACCATAAACCTACACAGGGCACGCACGGTACCAGACTCGGAGCAGATGACGTAATGCGAACGACAATTCAACCGTACCTGATGGCAATGTTACCAATTTAATGACTTTGTCGCTAAATCTGGTGACTTTTAACTGTTTATTAGCGACAATATTTTTTAACTTTTCTATTGCTTAGATAAGGATTTAACGACTTTTCTGCACCCTATAGCGACAAAAAGTAAAACTTTATTGATAATAAGAAATCTATGTACTACTGTTTGGGGACTTCCCATGCACTACAGTTGGCAACACTGCCTGATAGGCGACATCATTCAGTGTTCTGTGATCGATCACATTGCAGTGTGCGAATAAGAGAGTAGGGAAACTTATAAATTACCAGAATTGGTTATCTTTTGTAAAATAATACAACAGAGAGTAGACGTTGAAGGAATTCGGAAACTTGTATTTGGACATTCTGCAGACATCTTCATTGCCATGGAATGTGTTCTTAATTACCTTCTGCTCTAGCTGTGATAATATGATTCACATGTAGTGGAACCCCAAACACAGAAAACATTGTGCACGCAACAGTATAGTGTATCACTTGGAGTCTAGTTGCCATCTTACAATCACGATATAATGTTTCAGTATGCAGTAATCCACTAACCAACATATCGCTTTACATAAATGTGTATTTGTGTTCAAAAGTATCTCAGAGGGAATGAGGAGGTAGAGCTATCAGCCTTTCATCCCTGGGAATGACCCGTTACTCAGTTTGATAGCAGGGTGAGTGAACTCTGTGGCTGTTTTTGGAAGTTTTACAAAAAAAAAAAATCCTCTACTATCCGGGACCTTCCAGTCCGTAGTCTGCTGCTTTTCCGACTGAGCCAGAAATATAATGTAACCTATTTAGCAGGAGCTCTCGCAAGGTTTTTTCAAAACATCAGGAAGAGGAAGAGAAATTTGTTGAGTCACTCGCTGAGAAGAAACTGTCTACTGAAGGATGCACTGGAAGAAATGGCGAACGGAAGAAGAGTTCGGGGTAGAAGAAGATATCAGATCATAGACAACATTAAGATATATGGATCATATGAGGAAACAAAGGGGAAGGCGGAAAATAGAAAAGATTGAAGAAAGCTGGGTTTGCAATGAAAGACACACCCTTAGGCAGAACACTAAATGAAATGAATGAAATGAAATAGGGGCAAAACACTTCCTCGTTACTCTTGGTGTTAATTTAAAGCTTAATAACCTGTAATGGACAACTGTCCCTCGATATACTAGGTGAATCGTAATTAATGTCATTAACTTGAGGAGGTTATTCTTTGAAATATTTCAAACAAGAAATTAAATACAGTTTTGCTTGGTTTTGCTTCATTTTCGAGATGAAAATGGTTTTATATGAAACATTTCATACCGTGTTTTGGGAAAGCCATTGATTTGATTCTGAATATGCTCGGTGCAGTGTATTATGATAATAAATAGTTGGAAGAATATTAGTTTCATCCTTTAAATGTGCAGAAATTTGATCCGAACAAATCGTCAGTTTACAAGTAAAATACATTAAGTCAGAAATATTACTTACAAGAAAATGACGTTCAAAAGTTCTTGACAAAACTGGATCCTCAAAATTTAATTTCTGGCATATACATCTTGATTACACAACTTTTAACACTATATCACTTTGGAATATAAAGTGTATATATGCGTTCACGTGTTAATTAACTAGGTTACCTTTTGACTAGTTTCAGCCTGTGGGATATCATAAAATCTTCGCGCCTTCTGATTGCGTTTCCTGTGGGGTGTGTTTGTGTAGTGTAATGTGGAGTCAGAAAGTGCGTGTTTTCTGAAATCGAGTTGTGTGTTGAGGATTTGATGCGGGTGGGTTTTTGTATGCCTGTGTATTTCGTATTGTTCTAGTATGTTTAGTTTCTGGTTTTTAGGTTGGAGATGTAGAATTTTCATGCCTGTGTTTATGTTACTGTAGGTGTGGTTGACATTGTGATGTGTTCTGCGTATATGGAAGTGTTTTGTGATGTGTTATTTGTAATGTATTTGAAATGATCTGCCTGTCTGTCCTATGTAGAAGTTTTTGAGTTTGTATACTCCTGTGTGCTTCTATTTGTTTGTTTGTGTTGTTTGTGTGTTGAGATGCTTTTGTTGAGTGTTTTGTGTTCTGTATGCTATCTTGTAATTTAAATTCTTGAATGAGGTTGCAATCTTGTATGTGTTCTTGTTTTCGTCTTTTATCTTCAGTAATTTGTTTCTCTTTATGTGGATTTCATTTTCCAATTCTAAGTTCATGCACATCCTTTATGTACATTATGTACGCCGTTTTCTGAAAAGTAATGTTTTTGACTTAATGTGTTTTGTTTGTAAACCGACGAAATGTAACATTGTAAAATTCCCTTGCAAAACGAAAGTTAGATTTGTTCGGATCAAATTTCTGTACATTTGAAGGACAAAATTGAAAACTGTTGAAATTTATTATCATAATAAGCTACACTGCTGTCTTAAATTGACTGAGCATATTGGGAATTAAATCAATGGCTTTCTCAAAACACCCTATGAAATGTTTCGTGTAAAACAATTTTTATCTCGAAAAGAAAGGAAAAGCGAGCAAAATTTATTTAACTTTTTCGTTTGAAATATCTCGGAGAATAAATCCCTGAACTTAATGACATTATTTAGGTTCATTCTATATACCTAAACATATTAAAAACATACTGTCTAAAAACCGAATATTTGTCATTAACTTAGCGGTGTTTTCAACAGTTCGTTTAGTCATTAGTCATTACTTCTACATTGCAAAGATAAAACTTTTGTCGAACTGTTCGTTATTGGCATAGGCCTTGACTGGGCTTTTCAAGGGTCGGATCATGGCACTTAGGCTTGCTTTGATCCATTGTGTGCCCTATATATGCGATGATTGTCCAAGTCCGACAGGTGGTCTGTGTAGCACTTGTGAATCCGACGCTGACAGGTGGGTCATCCTGCCTCAGTTCCGTTTCGTGGACGAGTAGCCTGATAAGCTCCAGGGACCCGGAGTCCCAAGAGCTTCCTGATCAGCCGACACTGTCAGGTGGGTCATCCTGCCTCAGCCCCTGATAGAGCCAGGTTCCATCCGCATACGAGTAGCCTGATAAGTCCCGGGAGTGCCAAGACTTTTCTACATCAGCATCGGAAACTCGTACTACTCCCAAATTTCACCCCCAATCTAAGTGTACAGAAATATTCGGGTCCAGCTCTCGTAAAGCTACGCAGCCAGCCATTGTTGCATAAAGCAAAGATATTAATTCGCACAGATAAGTTACTGGAAATGACAAAAGTTTCGTCACTGCCAGAGTTAAAAAAAAGTTTTATTTAAAAAAATAAAAAATAGGTCTTTTTTGTTTTGAATTGTTTTTATACTGTTGTAAGGGGTTAGGTACAGCTTACAGCAGTGAAATTTTTGAAAATACTCAACATTTTTTTCCTCCAGTACTGTATCTTGTACAAAAATGAAAATTGCTATGTGTAAAACACTGTCCTGCTATATGAAAAAAAAAATATTTTTACGATTTAAAAAAAAAACTATTTATACTTTTTTTTCAAAATTCAAAATGGTGGCAGTTCACTGTGCAGTGATGAAGCGTTTCCCTCATAACTCATAAACTTGTTAACTTTTTCATGTTCTCTCTCTTTTATTTTATTGCTGAAACTCATGTTTACAATATCATGCTCTTTCAACTACATTCCTTAATAAATATATATTTTTTCGTATTTTGTGTTAGAAGAAAATACTGATATTTTACCATTTTTTAAAAGAATTTATTTTTTATCAGACAGATAGAGAAGTGATCTAGCATCATATTGTAGATATGACATGCATACTTAAATAAACAAAAAATTTCACACCAGAATGTTGGATAGTTTTGGAGTTATGTGGCGCTTCATCACTGCACAGTGAACTGAATTTTGAGAAAAAAATGTAAATAATCTTTTTTAAATCGTAAAAATATTTTTTTCATATAACAGATGTACAGTGTTTTACACATAATAATTTTCATTATTGTACAAGATACAGTAATGGAAGAAAATAATGTTGAATATTTCCAAAATTTTACTGCTGCAAGCTGTATCCAGTCCCTTAAAACAGTGCCATGAAATAGTGCGGTTTTAAAATGTGTTGTGTCCACACCTATGGAGTAACGGCTAGCGCGTCTGGCCGCGATACCAGGTGGTCCGGGTTCGAGGGCAAGTAACCTGGTTGAGGTTTTTTTCCGGGGTTTTCCCTCAACCCAATATGATCAAATGCTGGGTAACTATCGGTGCTGGACCCCGGACTCATTTTACCGGCATTATCACCTTCACTTCATTCAGACGCTAAATAACCTGAAATGTTGATACAGCGTCGTAAAATAACCAACTAAAAAAGTGTTGTTGTTGTAACGATGAAGACCTTATAATCGAGAAAAATGTATCCAAGTATCGAAGATTTCGTGTGTGTTTTTCTTGTACAAAATTCGTTTCCAAGAAGTGTGATGCTGCGCTTCATTCATTCCTGCTTCAGGATGCTTCATGTTACATAAGAACTTATTGGTGTTCAATGAAATAGGATTTTCCCTCCAGTATGAGGTAATTATGAACAGGGTGTAAAGTAATTTTGTAAGGTTATCAAATATTCATTGAAGCACGGGAAGTAATATTCATTTTCCAGTAACAAAATACAGTCACGCAAGTGTCAGTGGCAACTAGCCAGATTAGAATGAAATTTTAGATTGATGGTACATAAATGAGGTAAGTTTACGGTGCTCGGGGTCTTTCCAAGGTTATATGATAGAAATATCACACTGAAATCTCACACAGAGAATTACGGGCAGTAATGGATTATAAATGACTTATGAACCACAGACCCACAGTGACAGAAGCGGAACGTGTGTACAGCATTGGACGTAATTTGAATTTATTTTAAAACATGTGCTGTACTTCAACACGTTGTGTTCACTGTTGACGTACAACACATTGCCAGCCAGCGTAACTGAAAATTATTGTACAGACAATTTGGGAACATACGCCTATTACAAATATGAATTATGTAATAAGCTTTCTAGTCAATATTATGTGTGTGTATCTAATACTCTGGATTTAACAATGAAGTCATCATCCTTCTTGCTTCCCAATATTTTGATGGAAGGTCCACAAATGTCCTAAGAGTTTCACAATCAGCCAGGTGCTCCATCTCCATGTCCACAAATGTCCTAAGAGTTTCACAATTAGCCAGGTGCTCCATCTCCATGTCCACAAATGTCATAAGAGTTTCACAATTAGCCAGGTGCTCCATCTCCATGTCCACAAATGTCCTGAGAGTTTCACAATTAGCCAGGTGCTCCATCTCCATGTCCACAAATGTCCTAAGAGTTTCACAATTAGCCAGGTGCTCCATCTCCATGTCCACAAATGTCATAAGAGTTTCACAATTAGCCAGGTGCTCCATCTCCATGTCCACAAATGTCCTAAGAGTTTCACAATTAGCCAGGTGCTCCATCTCCATGTCCACAAATGTCCTAAGAGTTTTACAATTAGCCAGGTGCTCCATCTCCATGTCCTCTTCTCTGGTGCACAGTAAGCATTTAGGTGAATTCAGTACTCCAATACGATGGAGTGGCCATATTTATGGCCACGGCAGATTTTCGAGGTTGATGAGGAATTAGTTTTGGATCTTTGAATGATTCTTTCCATTTTGAACTTTGACGTGCCTGTTCGCTGTTACTTATTCAATATTATAAGTTACCATTCAATAGCTTTAAAACTAGATTTTATAATTAGTTATTAAAGAATCCTTTTTTCTTTATTGGTAAGTTTTTTTAACACAAATTTGCATGAAATTGTTATTAAATAAATACATTTAATTATTCACTCATTCATAGTGTTGTGCCAAGGGCAGGTCTTTCACTGCAAACCCAGTATTCTCCTTACTCTGAGTCACCGCATATGTTCCATATATCTTAATGTCGTCCATCATCTGATATCTTCTTCTGCCCCGAACTCTTCTCCCGTTCACCATTCCTTCCAATGCATCGTTCAGTAGGCAGTTTCTTCTCAACCAGTGACCCAACCAATTCCTTTTCCTCCTCCTGATCAGTTTCAGCATCATTCTTTCTTCACCCACTCTTACCAACACAGCTTCGTTTCTTATTATGTCTGTCCATTTCACACGCTCCATTCTTCTCCATACCCACATTTCAAATGCTTCTAGTCGTTTCTCTTCACTTCGTCGTAATGTCCATGTTTCTGCCCCAAACAATGCTACACTCCACACAAAGCACTTCAATAGTCTCTTCCTTAGTTCTTTCTCCAGAGGTCGGCAGAAGATACTCCTTTTTTAAAAAAAAAAAGCTTCCTTTGCCATTGCTATTTTCGTTTTGATGTAACTATATTTAGTTACAACTCTCAATTAATATCACTCAATAAAAGAATTGTATTCCAATGGATACCATCCTATTGTGGAATCCTGGGAAACGAGAATGCGAATGCATTAGCAAAGAAGGGCAGCACTGCTACTTACAGAATGAATTAAATAGCCTATGAATTTCCCGTGAAGGGCTAAGGCCTCCTAAAGAGGGCAGCTCTTAGAGATCATGCGGTGAGCTAATCCGCATGACGGTAGGCTCTGTTCTATATAGGTTTCGTTCATCGTTCGTGTGTGTACACTTGCACTCTCACTCGATACTGGCAAACTGTAGCGATCTCCATTCTTCTCGGTTCTTGGCTGTTCTGGACCACAGGGGTCCAGCTAGGCTCTTGAAGATGTCCGCCCATCTGGTCCCAGGTATTCCTCGGTTTCGCCTCCCGATGCGTGGGTCCCACGTGGTGGAAATAAGCGCCCATCTGCAGCCTTGAAGTCTCGAACGTGGCCTCCCCATTTCCATTTCAGGTGCTCCCCTTGGTGTGCCATATCTCTGGTGTTTGTCACCTGCTTGAGTCTGGTGTTGCAAATCTTGTCTCTGAGGGAGAGTCCTAGGATTTTCCTCTCCATTTTGCGCTGGCAGATCTGAATCTGTGTCTTCTGGTTCGCGGTCAGTTTCCAGGTCTGACAGCCGTAAAGTAAGGTTGGGAGGATACAGGATTGCAGCACCTCCAGCTTTAGTTTGCGGTTCAGTTTCTTGTCAAGGAGTACGAATTGCAGTGACCAAAAAGCTCTCCATGCTAATGCAATTCTTCTTTTTAGTTCTCTCGTCATGCAGCTTTTGAACCCGACCAATTGGCCCAGATAGATGTATTCCTCCACATACTGTAATCTGGTTGCGTTGACTTGGATTGGTTGTGGTTGGCTATTCGTCATGACTTGGGTTTTTTCCATGTTCATGCTTAGGCCTGCGTGTGCGCTGCAATCGCTTAGTTCCTGTATCATCTCTTGTAGGTCGGTGGCGTTTTTAGCGAAAAGTACGATGTCATCCGCGAATCTTAGGTTCGTGAGTCGATATCCGTTTATGTTGATTCCATGTCTTTTCTTCCACTTTAGCTTACGGAATATGTCTTCCAGGAGGCTAGTAAATAGCTTTGGTGAGATCGGATCCCCTTGTCGGACTCCTCTTTATATTCTGAATGTTTGTCCTTCTCTACTTACAGACCTGTTACTAAATCTACATATTACTCTGTGAAAAGATTCATTACATCTGCATACTTAGACTTCAACAAACAAAATTTGATAACACAATCTCAAGGGAAAAAATGGAACTCTCTGCATCATAATCCAAAGTTAATTTCCGATTTACCACAAAAATCGTCTGTAACTGCATTTAGATTGGCAACAGGCCATGATTGTTTGGTAGAATACCTGCATAGAATTGGAATATATCAGTCCCCTAACTGCCCATTGTGCAACTCAAACCAAGAAATGGATTCGTAACACCTGAAAATCTGTGCTTCAGTGGCTGGTCATGATAATATCTTTGAAATATATTGGAGTGCAAGAGGTCAAATGACTTTATTATCAAACGCCTGGCATTAGAAAACAACAACATATTTAGTTACAATTAATACATTAAGGATAAAGTGCTTCCATTAATTTTTATAGTTTTCGAAGTTTTAATTAAATTTTACAGTTTCAATTATATTTGTGGTTTTCAAAAGTATCATATATTTTTAAATGTATCTGTGACGGAGCCTATTACTGAATGTCTAGTGGCCTAATAAATTGAATTAAATTGTTTAATTGAAAATAAATTTTCTTACATATGTTTGTGTGTATATATATTATATACAGTATTGTATTTTATTTGCTCACTCACTCACTCACTCACTCACTCACTCACTCACTCACTCACTCACTCACTCACTCACTCACTCACTCACTCACTCACTCACTCACTCACTCACTCACTCACTCAATTATTGAAAGAATATGACCAACAGCAGATCCCCTACCAGAGTAGCGGAGCACACTTGGGAACCACTGGTCTATCTGTACCAGTGTGGCCAGTCTAGCTGCTTGCAGTGGCTTAGTACTTATACATTCATCTTACGCCAAAAACTGTGTGGGAGTCGTGAGTTAACCAGACCGGTTCCAGACGGAAAATCTCCCTGCCCCCACAAATGCATTTATATGGCGAATTCCTTTATCTTGAGCAAACAAAATGCATATTTATATGTGTTGACTATTGTTTCGTATGCTTTATCTAAGTATGCAAACATAACGATTATAATATTATGGACTAAAGAAAGATAAGTTCTACAAGTTTCAGGAATATTTCTCACAGTAGGAAACCATTTTACTTACCTGTCGGAATAGTAGCCTATGGTAATCTCTGTTTACCTGCTCAGCAACACTGTAAACACTGAAAATGCTTCGGAGATGAAAGTAATCAATACTTACTAAATTTGGCTCGCTGATCAAGAATATGACATATATCTTTGTCAATTGGTTCTGGTTTTGGCGATATGCGATATGAACGAATGTGCTCCGTCCTTACACGAAAACAAGATTTGTATTAGTTTTACCACCCCTGAATGATAAAGATTTGCTGATATGGCGTTGTTAACAGAAGAGGAGATGATACTAAGGGATATGCTACTGGAATTAAATGTCAGCTGTGAGCAGTATGGAATGAAAATAAATGCAAACAAGACGAAGACCATGGCCATAGGAAGGAAAGTAAACAAGGTAAACTTTCAAATTCCAAATGAGGCAGTAGAGGAAGTGGACAGCTTCAAATACTTGGAGTGTACTGTAAGCAGTAACGTGGGCTGCTGCCAGGAAATCAAAAGAAGGATAGCAATGGCAAAGGAAACTTTTAATGGACGTTCTTCTGCGTAATAATCAATCAATCAATCAATCAATCAATCAATCAATCAATCAATCAATCAATCAATCAAGGGCATTTCAAAACCTAAGAGGTTTTTAGCCTCATTCACGATATATCGCCATTCGTCTCTGTTCTCCGCATCTTCTTGTCCTCCCACTGTACAAAAATTATCATATACTTGGTCCTGCCAACGGAGACGAGGTCTACCAAAAGGTCTCTTACATTTTGGAGAATAGTCGAAAGCTTTTCGTAGAAGAGAGTCTTCATCACGCCGTAGAACGTGTCCAAGCCAACGTAGTCTTCGACTTTTTATTAAGACTATTATGTCCGGATCTTTATAAATGAGTAGCTTAATATCAAAGACGGACATCTGTCGTCTCCACAGTTTTGATCTAGATTCAATTTTTTAATTCACAGTGTTCTTTGTAATATTTAACACAATTTATTTTATAAATGTAGTGTTAGCGTTTGCATATAGTTTCACAATAACTAGAAATAGCATGAAAAATTGTATAAGAAACCACAGCTATCTAAATTTCGATTGTGGTCAGATGTCCGTCTTTGATATGAAACTACTCAAATATCCCTTAGTTCCCTATTGTTCAAAATTCTCCGTGTGTTATTTTCAAAAATCGTCCTCAAGATTTTGTTCTCAAAAGTAAAAAGAGATTTTGTTGTTGTTTTTTTTTTTGTTAATATCCAAGTTTCACAGCAATAAAGAAGAGTTGGTAGGATTATTGTTTTATAGCATGTTATATACTTCCTAAGTATTTAAATTCAGTAACTTTTTGAAACTCTTAATCATCTATTATAAGTGATTCTCTGTTATTTGAGGTACGTGATATATTTAGTTTTATCAGAATTAATTTTTAACTCTGTTATTCTTGTTTCTTCTACTAAGAGTCTAAAAAGTTTTTTTGATATCTTCTTCTGTTTGTCCTAGAAGGACAATATCATCAGCATATATGCTAATAAATTAATTTTACCATTGCCCATGAAATTCCAATATTTTCATTCCTAAGTTTCTGTAATGTTTTTTCTAAGACATAATTAAAATGTATGGGTGACAAACTATCTCCCTTTCTCACTCCAGATTGAACTTCAAAACTATCTGAAATAACAGTTCCAACTTTAATTTTACATTTCGAATTACTCATGCATTCCTTTATTAATTGGATTAATTTTGTGGTATTCGAAACTCTATCAATAATAATAATAATAATAATAATAATAATAATAATAATAATAATAATAAAAATGATAATTATAGTAATAACAACAATAATGTTGGGAGCTTCAAGATCTACACCAACTATGAGAAAGGTGTGGAACCATGTTATGACTTAACTGAACATCTCCTAGCTTTAGGAAGGTGAAGCTTGAGATGATCAATCGAACTTACGATTTGAATGATTTGATACTTCCGTCTTAATAAACTCTTACATACGTTGGGCCTTGCAGAGGTCTGAACCTGTAGGAAATGTGGTATGGATGTCGAGACATTTAGCATTCTGCTAGGTTAAGCCATAATTATCAAGCATCAATAACTACGGAAACATGTTGTCTCCTGAGGAGATTGAGGACATCATACCCAGTAGGATCGTGAAACTGGTCACCCACAGCGTTCTCCTGGAATGATTTATAGTTTATGGGGCGCACAATGGGACATTTGTGAGTAACTGCTCCTGTAGTTGTCTAGGCTTCAGGAGGAGTAAGCAGATGAATCGCTTCTATTTAATATGTTTGTATTCAAGATCTAAAAAGAACAGAGGCTCCTGAGTTAAAGCTTTTGACAACAGTAAAGAGCTGCAAAATTTTAAGATAAAACACCAACACGATAATATAAAAAATGATATTAATGTGGACGGTATAAAAAATTAACAACAACAACAACAACAACACAAATTGGATTGATCACATAGAAAGAATGCTAGACACTAGCATTCCAAAGCAAATCTTAATTTACAGATAAGGACGTCGCGACTTGGGAAGACCTAGAAGAAGATTGCGGGAAAGTGTGAGGCAATAACAGATCAAAGTTCTACACCAGGGGTTCTTAATCTTTTTTGGCCAAGATCCAAAGTTAGCTGGGCGATAAACTTACGCGACTCATGGGTCTATTTTGAAGTTAAGGGTAGACTGAAGTAAAATTTCAATTTTCTAAACTATTCTTGGTAGATACAGTAGGTACAGTTGTCCTGTTGCATGTAAATAGTCTCTGTACAAAGTTTCATCTCATTTGGTGTATAAATGAATGAATTATTAACAATTTTGTAATTTTAAATTGTGTAAATTTAGCTTTTCAAAAATTGCTGCTAACAAATTCAAATATTTTGCCCTGAAATTTTGTCTACTTACTTGTCAGATCATTAGAAATAAAACTTACTATACAAATTTTCTTTTTATTTTACTAGAAAAATAATTTAAAATATTTTATGCACTAAAGTGTAAAACCAAAAAAATTCAACTCGAGCATAAAGAACAATTAATATTAAAATAATATGAATGTTAGGTATAATCCTAATAGTAAGTTTTGTTAACAACACATTAATAAACCTCTACAAAAAATCATACATGTAGTATAACATTTGTAAGAGTAGCCTTTTTAGCAATGCAAAATTTACAGGAAATGAAAATGGTGAAAATTGACTTCAAAGTTTGGGATGATGATAATGAACCTGATCACTATCTTTTTTATCTTCTAGGCATTTTGAAATATATATAGGCCTAGCTTA
The DNA here is from genome assembly GCF_040183065.1 of Periplaneta americana. Taxonomy (NCBI): domain Eukaryota; kingdom Metazoa; phylum Arthropoda; class Insecta; order Blattodea; family Blattidae; genus Periplaneta; species Periplaneta americana. Next base: position 189,201,808 of record NC_091117.1, on the reverse strand, counting down.
TTATATTCAGAACTTACCCTTATATACACTACCACGCAGAGCACACCTAACTTACACCAGTAAATAAAGATGACGACTGAAAAAACTATGTAAACTTATGAAAAGACTATACTAGATAACTATTATTTACAAATCACTGTAGGCTGTAGACACTATTATAACACTAACAATAAAGCTGTTAAAAACTTTCAAATATTTCTTGTATCACAAAACAAAAATGAATAATGGAAAGCACGTCGTTATGGCTACTAGCAACAAGTGGAATTTTCCTCTAGACAAGAGTTGTGCTCTCCTTTGTAACTGAATATCTTCCAAAGGAAAGCAGCCTTTGAGGTGACATCTGTTGGATTCTATGAAGAAATATATGTAGCCGACCTGCAACGTGATTGGCTGCCGGAAATAAGATCGACGGGACTATAATTTCCATATCTTTCGCTGGACAACTTAGGATTTACGGTTGTAAATGCTGTACTGTATGGTGCAGTTCCCGGATTGCGAGTTGTTATGACAACCAACGAGTCGCTTCGCCCACAAACCATTCTTTGTGAATGACTCTTCTTTCTCACGCACTCTATATAATCCTCTCATTGTAATCTCTGTATCCACGTTTATGCCGACCAATATTGAAATACAGTAATTGCCCGACTGCCAGATGTTTTCAGAAGCTATTTTTGGACCTTTTCAAACCGCTATCTGACTACGATAAATACTTATACACAGTGGTAATTCACACCGGCGTATGTTATGTGTGTTGTTGTATAACACAAATCTTTTTTGTTAAAAGAATAATCAAATGTTATGTTTTAAATTAGATAGTTTTGACCGAGTATAAATACTTCAGCATTAGAGTTAGTCGTTTTTATCTTTTCTACCTGTTTGTCTGATACACGATATACGAAAATACGAGAAGCCTGAAATCCCATAAGGGCAACGGCCTCCTACAGGAGTGTAGGGTGAGCTGAAGCCAGTCCAAGAGAGCTTACACTATACTTACAAACTAAACACATAAACAAATTATACCAACTAAACCGAAAAACTATACAGACTAAACACATAAATTATGCAAACTAAACATCCACAAAAAAACTATTCAAACTAAACACATAAATTATATTCTGAACACACAACTATCCACACTAAACACACGATAAAAAAAAAAGAAAAAATTACGCAAACTGAACCATACATAGTCTTAACTCACACACAAACTAAATACACAAAAACCTATACAAATTGCACACATAAATTGTACAGCCTAAACACACAAACTATCTGAACTTAACGCACAAAAACGATACAATTGAACAAAAAGATTATACTAACTAAATACATGAATTATACCAACTATACACGAAAGCAAAACTATCCAAACTAAAACACACAAAACCATACAATTGAACACAAAAATTATACTAACTAAATACATGAACTATACCAACTATACACGAAATCAAACTATCCAAACTAAAACACACAAAACCATACAATTGAACACAAAAATTATACTAACTAAATACATGAACTATACCAACTATACATGAAATCAAACTATTCAAACTAAAATACAAAACCATACAATTGGACACAAAAATTATACTAACTAAATACATGAACTATACCAATTATACACGGAATCAAACTATCCAAACTAAAACACACAAAACCATACAATTGAACACAAAAATTATACTAACTAAATACATGAACTATACCAACTATACATGAAATCAAACAATTGAACACAAAAATTATACTAACTAAATACATGAACTATACCAACTATACACGGAATCAAACTATCCAAACTAAAACACACAAAACCATACAATTGAACACAAAAATTATACTAACTAAATACATGAACTATACCAACTATACATGAAATCAAACTATCCAAACTAAAACACACAAAACCATACAATTGAACACAAAAATTATACTAACTAAATACATGAACTATACCAACTATACACGGAATCAAACTATCCAGACTAAAACACACAAAACCATACAATGGAACACAAAAATTATACTAACTAAATACATGAACTATACCAACTATACACGGAATCAAACTATCCATACTAAAACACACAAAACCATACAATTGAACGCAAAAATTATACTAACTAAATACATGAACTATACCAACTATACAAGGAAATCAAACTATCCAAATTAAAACACACAAAACCATACAATTGAACACAAAAATTATACTAACTAAATACATGAACTATACCAACTATACATGAAATCAAACTATCCAAATTAAAACATACAAAACCATACAATTGAACACAAAAATTATACTAACTAAATACATGAACTATACCAACTATATACGGAATCAAACTATCAAAACTAAAACACACAAAACCATACAATTGAACACAAAAATTATACTAACTAAATACATGAACTATACCAACTATACATGAAATCAAACTATCCAAACTAAAACACACAAAACCATACAATTGAACACAAAAATTATACTAACTAAATACATGAACTATATCAACTATACATTGTCTGATATGTGTTTGCCTATTTAGTTTCTGACTTTTTGTTTAATTGCCCATGTCTGTCACTGCGTGGTCAGATCTTCAGATAATCATGCAAGCGATTCGGTTTCGAGTCCTGGTTAGTACAGTGATTTTTTTACTGAAACATTTTTAGTGACACTTGTGGTGGACAAGATATCATTTGAATTTTTGTCAGAGTTGTCCAGTTTCATCACGTTAGGCATCTACGGTGCTGAATATTTATGGAAATCGCGAAAATCACGACATAATAGATATAGGCCTAAACACATTTTTACTAATATTAACCAATTAAGTGATTCTGATTAATAATATGCGGATTAAAAAATCGCGATAAATCGCGAATTAGAGTTCTAATAGCGAAATATGAACACATTCGCGAATTATTATTATTGCGTCGTTTTATAGCGAATTTCGTATTCTGAGTTTTTTTTTCGGATTTTTTTAAACTTAAATTTGTTATAAGTAAGTATGCTACATTACATGGTATTCCAGGTGTTCTGATTATATTAGTGAACTCAAAAGACGGAGAATTCAACATTTCACTAACAATTTGAAAGTGTTAATTTGAGGGCTGCAAGTTTTTAAATTTTTAATGAATGTGTATTAAACACAGTCTCAATCCAACATATTATATTGTCTATTGGTTATACCGTATCTTTACCAGAATCCAACGAACCTTTAATATTAGTTATTTGGAAAGTAGGCCTAATATTCATACTGAGTTAATACTCAAATTCCAAAATAATTGTATTTTCCAAAATTTTCATTAATCTCCGCCAAGAGTACAAATCAATCCCCAACAATCTTCGCCGACAACAAAATTAAAAACACATGATAAAATTAATCTCCATAGATACCTGCCCCTGAATATCTACAACATTCCTTGACATCTCCATTCTGTCATAATCCCATAGCATTTCCCGAACACCGGCTGGCGACGCACGCAGAGGGCTAGCCTAGGGATAAAGGCTGGTTCACAATAAACCGGGAACGGGAACGACAACGAGAACGAGAACGGAAATATTGTTAAAATAAATGTATTTAAATGTGAGCATTCACAATTAACTATTGTGAATGCTCACATTTAAATACATTTATTTTAACATTATTTCCGTTCTCGTTCTCGTTGTCGTTTCCGTTCCCGGTATATTGTGAACTAGCCTTAAGTGGGGTTGTCATTTAACTTATTTTGGGCCATATTCTCAATAGCAGTTTAAGCTATCTTTTAACTTACTGCAAATTTAAACTGTGGCTTAAACAAAAGACTGTATTCTCATGTTCAGTTTACTGTAGCTGCCTTTCTTATTTTAAAGACTACTTCAGTTTACACACTATCAAGTTTGATAGTTTAAACTATGCAAAACGATTAAACTTTTTAGCATAACATAGAAAAAATGTTTATCGGAGAAAAATATTGCTAATAATTGTGAGTGATGAAGGAATTCATTCACGTTTTTAATAGAAATGAAAATGAAGATTTGAGGATTTTACTCAGATCAAGAACTTTTAGGCCAAGAATAATGCATTTTCAAGAATGGAATGAAAGTGAATTTTTTAATTTATTTAGTCTAAATAAGAATAACCTACTTCAAACATACTTCAATCAATGTATGTTGTATTATTCTTGTACTTTAATAACATTAATTTGCAAATACATAAACAAAACCTTGATAGTAAGTGAATGTTATAGGTATAAGTGTAAGTATGTTTGCTGATATAAATTGCAAATAGGCCTAGGTATATAAGTCAATTATTTTTCAAACCAATCGTATTGTGCCAAAAAGCCAAGAAATAAGATTGAATGATTTCAGTCTTTTGTTTGTTTGTTTGTTTTTTTGCATTATAATTCAATAATATGAATGTAATTAATATTATTTAATTTGTAAGGTATTAAATAGAAATTTGATCTTAAATACAAAATAAGTTATGGTAAATTATTTACTTACTTACAAATTGGCTTTTAAGGAACCCGAGGTTCATTGCCGCCCTCACATAAGCCCACCATCGGTCCCTATCCTGTGCAAGATTAATCCAGTCTCTATCATCATATCCCGTCTCTTTCAAAACCATTTTAATATTATCTTCTCATCTACGTTTAGGCCTCCCCTAAGGTCTTCTTCCTTCCGACCTCCCAACTAACACTTTATGTGCATTTCTGGATAGGCCCATACGTGCTACATGCCCTGCCCATCTCAAACGTCTGGATTTAATGTTCCTAATTATGTCAGGTGAAGAATACAATGCGTGCAGTTCTGTGTTTTGTAACTTTCTCCATTCTCCTGTAACTTCATCCCTCTTAGCCCCAAATATTTTCCTAAAACCTTATTCTCAAACACCCTTAATCTCTGTTCCTTTCTCAAAGTGAGAGTCCAATTTTCACAACCATACAGAACAACTGGTAATGTAACTGTTTTATAAATTCTAACTTTCAGATTTCACACTAGATGATAAAAGCTTCTCAACCGAATAATAACAGGCATTTCCCATATTTTTTCTGCGTTTAATTTCCTCCCGAGTGTCATTTATATTTGTTACTGTTGCTCCAAGATATTTGAATTTTTCTACGTCTTCGAAGAATAAATCTCCAATTTTTATATTTCCATTTCTTGCAATATTCTGGTGACGAGACATAATAATATACTTTGTCTTTTCGGGATTTACATCCAAACCTATCGCTCTACTTGCTTCAAGTAAAATTTCCGTGTTCTCCCCAATCGTTTGTGTATTTTCTTCTAACATCCTCATAGACAAGAAAATTATTAGTAACAAAAATTAATATATAATTCCAATAAAGAGCAATAATCAGAAATAGAGAATTGCCAACTGAATGGTTTTAACTAAGAACCTCAAGGCTTAAATTTAAACAATAGTATAAACTAATCTACCTTTGAGATAGTGTTGAAAATGCGGAGCATGTTTTAAACCATGGATTAAATTTCAAGCAATTTAAATTAAGCACAGTTTAAATTACTATTGAGAATATGATCCTTAGTATCAACTTTGAATGTTCCTTCCATTACTCCGACCCGGCATGGCCTATATTATCCGCTATAGCGTCCTTCCTTGTAGTTTATAGTTGTTTATTTAATACATGATTTCAACTTTTCATGGACGATAAGATGGTATGTCAATAATAGATCAATGATTGAATGAGAACCAAAAATCTTAATATTTTTCGTGAGACTGTCAGATAATTTACATACAGACGTGGACAAATTATTAGCAAAATTGAAGATTTTTATTATATATTTTTACAAAATATGATTCTTCAATTTAGACTACACTTGACATTTTTGCGTAGTTCCAAATTATTAGAAAAATTGAAGATTTGTACTGTATACTTTTAGAAAATTTAACTCTTCAATTTGGACTACATTTGATATTTTTGCATATTTACAAATTATTAGCAAAACTGAAGGTTTTTATTATATATTTTTACAAAATTCGATTCTTCAATTTGGAATACAGTTGACATTTTGGATATTTTTTCAAATTATTAGCAAAACTGAAGATTTTTATTTTATAGTTTTACAAAATTTGACTCTTCAATTTAGACTGTAGTTGACATTTTCGCTAATTTACAAATTATTAACAAAATTGAAGATTTTTATTATATATTTTTACAAAATTTAACTCTTCAATTTAAACTACAGTTGACATTTTTGCATATTTCTGTCTACTGTAATGATAGAAAAATGCAAAATTGTCAATTGTAGTCTAAATTGAAAAGTCAAATTTTGTAAACAGAATTATCATAAAAATCGTCAATTTTGTTAATAATTTGTCCACGTCTGTAGTACTGCAGCTACCAGGCCGACCTATCAAAGTTTTATTAGATTTAAACACGAAACTTGTTCCAACTAGGTTGAAAATACAAATATTTCCTTACACACATTATACATTCCTTATAAGCTCTCGTGCTGTATCAGAAACCATAAACGTTGGCTGTCCTGGTTAGCTTTGCATATGTACATTTATTGTTTGTCTCCTTGCTACGTGACAACGCGTCTTACATCATGAAAGCTTATTGCAAAGACCTTAAAAGCCGTTCTGTTTGGAAGGCCATGCCAGGAATGTTATCAGTCTTTCATAGTTCCTATAATTATAGCTTCAGTGCATAATGCATTCAAGTACTACGACCTTCAACTGCCGCATGGATTCAGTTGAGCGACATTCATGGAGTTAGTTTACTTCGAGAGGAAGAGTAAAGGCTGATTCACAATAATTCGGGAACGGGAACGAGAACGAGAACGGAAATAATGTTAAAATAAATGTATTTAACATTATTTTTGTTCTCGTTGTCGTTTTCGTTTATTATGAACCAGCCTTTACAAGCAATGCAGAGCTGGAAACTTAAACTGTTTCCACAGCTGAAACTGTTGAGACATAACGCCATTGTTGTAAATATCGATGCAATATTCCTACATCTTCAATCAGGAAAAGATAGCAGTTATAGAAACTGTTGCAAGCATTAAAGTAATGCGATTTCTCGAAAAAGGAATCTGAATTTTTATGCGTTAATTCATATAATCGAATTAGGAAACGTTATGAATGAATGGACGAACGATTGAACGATTGAATGGTGGAAATGGGAGGAGAAATATTTCAAAGATACGCGAAAACTTGCAAGGGAAATTTGGGCTGAGAGGAGGTGTCTATGTGTCTATGACTTAAAGCCCATTGGCCACTTGTGTTACTGCGATATTCGCCGTTGCATATGAAGGAACATCAGAGAATTTTGAAGGGGAAAGCCCAAAATGGACGAAACAAATTTCTACCTTGTGAGAGGGAGGTGGGAGAACGAACCACGACAGAACACAGCAGAGCCAACATCTGTATTAATACGGTCTGCCTTGGCGCGGACCGTGGAGGAAGCAGCGGTATATTGGTAATAAAATGCTTTCAGTATCCAATATTCAATATACAGTACTCGTACGTAAAACTGAAAAATTCGTTTTCAGAACGAAAAGTTACATTCGTTCGAATCAAATTTCTTCAGATTTTAAAGGGCAAAACTAAAATTCTTTCTTTCATTTATTGTCATAATACACTGCACTCTTAAATTGACTGAGCATATTGTTAATTCAATCAATGGCTTTTCAAAAACACGCTATGAAATGTTTAATATAAAACAATTTTCATCTTGGAAAGGAAGCAAAAAGGAACAAAATACTTACGGTTCAGTCAACATATATATCACCGTAGAGACGAGAATTCCATGCAAATGCATGTGTTTGTAGGAATATAGGACATAGCTCAAACTTAGCTTCATTAATTTCCGGTTCCAAATATGTGTACTTTTCCCGTCATATTTGCATGTTTTGGCGTTTTTGGGGATAAAAACATGCATAATACATCTTTAAAGAATTTTTAGCTTAATCATGCATATAACATACATTATATTCAGTTTAAATGCATATTTTGAGTGGACACCTCAGTTTCTCGATTTTTATGACCCTCATTATTTAGCTTCAGGAATCAGGATTGAAAAAGATTCATTCTAGTTTGCACCCATAACTTGTTGCGATGTAGAGTGGTCATTCTCTGCCTACAAAAACATATTGACTGACAAGCGCAGGAACCTCACAGAAACAATTTAGAAATGATGTTAGTTATTAATTGTGCAAAAAAAAAAAAAAAAAGAAGGAAGTCAAGTGAAAGAAGAAATTTGGAACAGAAATGCATGTTTTAGTGTATTTTTCTCTTGATCGTGCATGTTTCATAGTTTGATAGTGCATGAATGCATGCATATTTTGGGATTTTAAAGTGCAAGAAATTCTCGTCTCTGTATATTATATATGCGCGAGTATATCGAGAACAAATTATATATATATATATATATATATATATATATATATATATATATAAAGGAAAAGTCATCCCAGAGGATGAAGGGAGGTTAAGGCTGACGCTTGTACAGACAATCGCAAAATAGGGCCTGTTTTGTAAAGCACGTAGGTCAAAAGTCCCGTGCACTGGATTTAAGGAAATGCACATCTATCTACAGACAATCAGCGTTAATGTTACTCCTACATGAACGCTGCCTTTACCCCCAGGAAATGCTCCTGGTATCCATTCCTGTTAAATTATAAGTAAACCCCAGAGCCACAGTGCAGCCAAAAGGATTAGTTTATTGGAAAAAAATCCTTGACCTTATCGGGAATCGAACCTGCGACATTCCGGTTTGCAACTTTACGCTTTAACTGCGCCGCTACCGCGACCCCCAATATTTATTACAGAATTAATAAAGATGAAGTTTAACTAGCAACTAAATAAACTCAAAATAAAAATCCAATCATTCTAGGCAACTGTTGTAATTATTCTTCTATACGGCAGCGAAATCTTGTCATCCAATGCAAAAAGCACGTGAAAATAAGTATGCAAAGAATGAATTACGAGTATGTATGAGAAATAAATGAGGATTCTCCTGCACGGACCAAAAAAAACGTAGTGAAAGAAATTAATAGTAAACTAAAAAGAAAGTAATATGACTTTAATAAATACACCGTGTCCCGCTTAGAGGAATCGAGAAATAGGTGCTAATTTAAAGTATAAATAATGGTTTTATAACATAAATTTTTGTACTACTTAATGTAAAAACTCTCCGAGTTTCGGAGAATGGTCAGTGCAACTCGATGTGTGCGCCTCGAGCTACCCTGAAGACATCCAAAAGGTACTCAACCTTCTGTCAAGTGTTTCATAACATTTGTGGAGTGATTAGCGCAGCTGCATTTAAAATGCGTTGTCGCAGTTTTTCCAAAATGTCAACTGTACCACGTTGGTACACAACATTCGTCATAAAGCCCCAGAAACAGGTCAATGGGCGTCAAGTCGGGTGACCTAGGTGGCCAGGCAAGGGTTTTCCTTGTTGCTGAAAAACCGATCATGGGAGAAGTTGGTCAACAACAAAAGTTCTGCATACGTCCAGATACACATCCCCTTTGACTGTCGCCTCGATGAAGGGGAATGGTTCAATGATGTAATGTTCTACTGAATGCCGCCAGGCTTGTTTCCGCGATAAACGTTAGTGCGCATGCGCATGAACATGCAACTGTTTTTAAACCATTGGTGCATAAACTTTGACAGTTTCTGCATCTTGTCAGATGTAAATCAAAACAATATCTTCATCTGATTTTAAATGGTGACCATTTATTTCTCGTTCCCTCTATGCGGGACGCGGTGTACACCAAACAAAAACAGTATGGGATACAGGCTTAATTACCAGAACAGACACATCACAAAACCAGCCAGAAGAGAAAAGAGGAGGAAAGCCAATGAAGATGTTATTGGACTTCTGACGAGAGACCTGAAAGAGGCGAATTCCCTGATTGCTCCCTGGTGGTGGTGTTGGTGGTGGTGGTGGTGGTGGTGGTGATGGTGATGTGAATACAAATGCTAGAAATCAGTTCAAAGCCATTGACGTAGATCAGACTGCATCACGTTTACCTTCCGATGAGTTCGACTCCCGCTTGGGCTAATCTCCTGGTTTGCTTTTTTCCACGATTTTCTCCAATTGTAATGCGAATCTCAGGTAATTCCATGACATCCCCGGCCTTATTTGCCGAATACCATCTCGCTATCATCAATTCCATCAACGCTAAATAATCAGCTGATACATCGTCGTTAAATAAGCTACTAATAAATGCAGTTCAGTTTTTATTAAGATTATTATCCGTTTTTCATTATATCGGCTTGTAGAACTTGAAGTGAGATTATTTTAATCACGAACTTGCTCATCAATTATAAGTAGACAGTGGATGCGGGATGATTTAAGGAAAAGTGAAGTTGTTTCGTATCAGAGTATATGGCACGTGCCGCGCCGTCCGTCTTTTGTGTACAAAACTAAGGAACCCCGATGCGTTCACAGTAACATTGCAACGCAATGTGTGCAGTTGTGTTATCCTGCTCGTTGTGCTGATCCATTCATAATGGCAAAACGTTAAATTCGCTCAGAGATACGAAATGCAATTAAGAAGTATGAGAGTGACATTTTATGTATTAACGAAGACAGTATCATGTGTAATGTATGTAAAATTGAAAGAACAACTCAGGCTATAGAGAAACATTGCAACAGTACATCGCACAGGAAATGCGTTGAAATGAAATCTGAGGAACCATCGTCATCATCATCATCATCATCATTTAGTTGTGCGGGTCTAACGACACGTGCAACATGATGCTCAGTACAAATATTCCTCTAAAGAAATTGAGTGATCCCCATTTTAGAGGTTTTCTTCAGAAATTCTCTCGATACAAAAACTGTTTAAGCGATAGGCGAAGACGATTCAGCTTCGACAACTTACGACAATATATCGTCGTTTACTGCAACGCTGGTAATTGCATCAATGATGACGAGGACTGAACCTTGCAAGGTATGTACTACAGTACGTTATTTTTCTTTTCCTTCTGACTGTACGGAGATACAGTAGCATGTTGACGTCGTCTGTTTACGTTTAAAACCTGTTGAGCCAATGGTCTGAATGAAAAAAAATGTAACACATAGTAAATGTGCACCTAAATTCAACGATAAGTCATCCCGCATTCACTGTCTAATTATAAGTACTCCTTGCGTAAAGGATATGGATTGGAGGGTGATGACCTCTATCAGCAGGTTGCCAAACGCATCTAAAACAGATAAAAATGACTGTCTTCTCTTCATTAATATTCAGGCGTGTTGACATGCTGTCGCTGCAGGATGTCATTAAAATGATTCATTAACAATGGGGCGGCCATTACGACGAGGATATGGACGTTAATGTTCTCCTTGGTACCAGGAATCTGCATATTGCAGTCGGCATTAAACCGCGTTTAGATCGAGTATTATTATTGCGATTTTTTCCCAGTGGTTACAGACCACGTGACGCGTGATGTAATTAGCTGTCTCCACCATTGCCGTATTCCTGCGTACGTGTCAAGAGTAGCGAAGCCAGAGAGATCAAAATATGGGAGAGACGTGGGAATGGCATCTGTGTTGTAGTTGTTTTAAATTGTAACTTTTTGTACGATGTTAACACACACTGAATGTCCAAAAAAATTGTAGTCTTAATGTGTGTATTTATATTAACAGACGTGTGGAATTAAAACGAAACGTACTCTTTTTTAAATATACATAACATTACCTAAAAAAAAGACTTCATATTCTTGTTGTTTAATTTTCGTTTTGCCGAATAGGCTGTCGTGTCGAACAACAATAAATACGAACAAATGTATGAAATGGAAATTAATTAGGGAATATACGCACATACTTACAGTTATAATGCTCTAGTAGAATGAAAAATATTATATAATATTGAGATCTGGGGTAGTAGGTTATCCAGCAGAAACATCGATAAAGTAAGAGCCAAAATGTGTAAAAAATTTCTAGGAATACCGGAGAATGCTTCTAACCTGGCAGCGTTACTAGAGATGGGAACCGATTCGAATCTGGGAATTATTCTAGAAAGAAAAATCAAATATTTAGGTAATATTCTGTGTAGGAATGATTCGGCAGTTATGAAAACATGTATCTTTTGTATGAAAGCCGCTAATTGGAAATCGAATTGGCTGAAAGAGCTGAAAAGTGAAATAAACAGATTAGGTCTAAATTGGCTATGGAGAGAACTAGGGTCTATAAACACGAAAACTATTGGAAGAATAGTAAAAGAGAGGGCAAACGAAATTTCAAGACAAGACATTTTTAGTAATATGAAAGACCTAGGATCACTAAAATACTATAGCGAGGTGAAGCAGTTTTGGGAACAGGAAGAATATGTTAGACTAAATTCAAGGGAAGAGAGAACGGGAATGGCATGGTGGAGATTAGGTATCTGGAGACTCAAGAATAGGAGAGGGAACGTAGAGAAGGATAAATGTCCTTTGTGTGGACTAGCTGAAGACGCAATGCATATTGCGTTAAAGTGTCAGGCAACGAATGATTTGAGAAACAGTTGGTTGGATAAAAAGTTTCTACAAATAAACGTTATAGTAGCTATAAAAATGAATGGTCACCTAAACGCAAGCAATCTGCACAAATTAGGAAAATTTCTGTTTAGAGTTAAAATTAGATGGGAAGAGAAAGTCAAAGCTCTAACGGAGATGGAATTATAAATGTTGAGTAGTCACACGATAAGAAACTACGAAGAGTATTCAATGAAATAATAGAATAATTCTTAAGAGAGTAGGAGTTTTAAATATGAGAGGTATACTTATTAGTTGATTATTATTATTACTTTTATCATTATTATTATTATTATTATTATTATTATTAGTAGTATTATTATTATTATTATTATTATTATTGTAAACAGAGGATACTTATCAGTTCAAATGCATTAATTTTTCGTTATATTTTTATAGAGAGTGATGGATTAAGAACTGGAATACATCTAATCCGCCATGACGTGAACAATGATTGATGAAATAAATAAATAAATAAATAAATAAATAAATAAATAAATAAATAAATAAATAAATAAATAAATAAATAAATAAATAAATAAATAAATAAACTTACAGTACTGTAATTAAGGACCCACGAACCAGTTTGTATGATGCTCGATGTATGAGGAGAAAACTGCGAGAAAAGGAATTAGGCGTGGGATAACCTACCTCAGAAAGGTCTTGGCGTAGAGCTATACAGCGAGTTTACTCCCGCGAATTCCTGGATACGACATCGTGAAGGCCTAACCTCTAGCGAGTGGCGCGAAGCTATTAAAATGACTGCACACGTGTCTTCCGTTCGTTCCCTTCCGGGCAGGACTCGGGACAACATCCTCTGTCGGCGATGCCACAGAGAGCCAGAAACACTCGCACATGTCCTGGGCTCTTGTCCGCACGGTGAAGTACTCCGTAACTCACGACACCGTAGAATTCGTTCGATGATCGCCGAACAGTTTAGATCAATAAATTTTCAAGTGTTCGAAGAAGTACACGGACTGGCAGACAATGGCAGTACAAGAAGAATAGACATGATTGCCATCCCACCAAATAACAATTATGGAAACTGTTCACTTCACTTAGAAATTAGAAAAGCTCATTACATCCTTAGCGGGCAAGGGCCTCCTCCTACCATCGGTAGGGCAGCTCTACTTTTGCTCATGGGGTGAGCTAGTCCCTGTGGGCCTTACTCACTTCACTTAACATGCATGAATTGTACCAACTCCTTGAAATCCATTCATGAAGAGAAGGTCTTATGATCGTAACTCTGCAACTATAAATAAATAGATGGATAGATAGGTAGATAGATAGATAGATAGATGGATAGATAGATAGATTAGATTAGATTAGATAGATAGATTAGATTAGATAGATTATATTAGATTAGATAGATTAGGTAAGATTAGATTAGATAGATTAGATTAGGTAAATTAGATAGATTAGATAGATAGATAGATAGATAGATAGATGGATAGGTTAGATTAGATTTAGATAGATAGATAGATAGATAGATTAGATTAGATTAGATTAGATAGATAGATTAGATTAGATAGATTAGATAGATTATATTAGATTAGATAGATTAGATAAGATTAGATTAGATAGATTAGATTAGGTAAATTAGATAGATTAGATTAGATAGATAGATAGATAGATAGACAGACAGACAGACAGACAGACAGACAGACAGACAGACAGACAGACAGACAGATAGATAGATAGATAGATAGATAGATAGATAGATAGATAGATAGATAGATAGATAGATAGATAGATAGATAGATAAGATTAGATTAGATTAGATTAGATTACATTACATTACATTACATTAGATTAGATTAGATTAGATTAGATTTAGATAGATAGATAGATAGATAGATAGATAGATAGATAGATAGATAGATAGATAGATAGATAGATAGATAGATAGATAGATAGATAGATAGATAGATAGAGATAGATTTAGATTTAGATTTAGATTTAGATTTAGATTTAGATTTAGATTTAGATTTAGATTTAGATTTAGATTTAGATTTAGATTTAGATTCATATTTATATTTAGATTTAGATTTAGATTTAGATTTAGATTTAGATTTATATTTATATTTATATTTATATTTATATTTATATTTATATTTATATTTAGATTTAGATTTAGATTTAGATTTACATTTACATTTACATTTACATTTAGATTTACATTTACATTTACATTTACATTTACATTTACATTTACATTTACATTTACATTTACATTTAGATTTACATTTAGATAGATAGATAGATAGATAGATAGATAGATAGATAGATAGATAGATAGATAGATAGATAGATTAGATTAGATTAGATTAGATTAGATTAGATTAGATTAGATTAGATTAGATTAGATAGAATTGTAGATAGATAATTAGATAGATGGATGGATGGAGGGACGGACGGACAGACGGACTGACAGACAGATAGATAGATAGTTAATTATGAAATAAATAAATAAACACTGCATAAGATTTATTCTCAATACCTTCTTCAAGATTGCCTGTTCCATTAACATTTCATTTAAATCTACAGATTTTTACAGAAGTAATTAATTAATACACAGATATGATTTCATTTTCTTCATAATCATAATCGTTTCTTAAGTTTTCTCAAGTCCAGTATGGTTGTCGCATTTTTGCATTGAAAGTTTACTGCGTATTCAGGAGTCGAGTAGCAATAAGCGACAAACGCGGCTGCGGCTTAAACCCTGGTTTATATATATAAATAAAAGCAATGAAGTGAATATATAAATTGATAAATTATAGATTTTGTGTTGAGTATCTAGCTGTGAGATCCAAACAACTTCGATTTCGCGGCTGTTCTGCGCAATAATATTCAAAATGAAGAACAGTGCGCGTGGTCATATGATGCGCTTTCCCTCCTCTGGTTTCGTGCCACATTAATTAACGTGCAACTTGATATATATTTGGCCGCACACACGTCATTTCCTGTAGATGTCATCGCTTCTCTGTGGTCACCTGTTCGTATCCGCGTCGATGACCAGTCACATATGTTAATTGTCACACGTCCTGTGTATCATATCTCATACTGTACGCAAATATATGAAAGCACCTCGTGCCTTCGCCATGGCTGTACATAATTCGCGCGTATATAAACAGTGGTTTATCTGTTAACATTTATCCACATACTAAAGAATTAAATTAAATATTTCCCGTATTAATAATAGAAAATAGAAAAGTTTCCAAATTTACTCATACCTCATGCTGTATGTGCCATAATTGTATTCACACTAGTGGCTTGTGCAGCAAATACTGCAAACTAAGTCTATAAGAAGTTCAAATAAAAATTGTTCAGATTCATTTTCAATTAAGGATACCAGACATTTTGAAAGTTATTTGCTTCCATAATAGTGAAACATACTCCCTCTGAAATTTTTTTATGCCACATACTTTTCCTTGAACCTATCCGTCTTCAGTTCTTGAGTTTCAATGCGAAATCGCAAGTAACAATGTTAGGAAGATCAGCGAGTTTTTCATGTGGGAGTAATGCATTAGCTATTTCGGGTCATTGCGAATTGTAGGTGAAAGTTAAGAAAATGTAAGGTTTGTCATGCTTTGAACAAAAGACTTGGTATAGCTGCTACATGTTTCGTGAACTACCCTGAAATGTACAGGGCAGAATCACTTTTTCCCACTAAGAAATCTTGCTGAGGTGATCAAGAGATTACAAAATCTTGTAGACCTCTTATTTTATTAATAAATAATACCTTTTGGTCTTTTCTTAGGAACTGTAATTTTTGCACTTCCTCCGGACAATACTGATCTACCAAATACTGCTGGATTAATTTGTGTAACAATGAATGTTCTCCCGTATATTTTCTGTAATATAGGCTGTTGTGAAGAATCTATTGTTGAGATACGGAAAATGAGGCGCATGATATGTCAGAGTTGTAGAATCTTATATGCGCCCTAAATAAAATTGTCCATCGTAAATCGTTAGCAGCTTCAGTGTTTCATATGTTGCTGGTTGCGGGAAATAAACTTACTCATCAGGGTAGCAAGAAGTGAAATGGCATGCTGTTTTCCCTACAACAAAATATGCTTGGCAGCGATCACAAATCTAATCGGTTAAACCAAAGAAATATTAAATTAAAGGTAATTGATAAGCATAGGAACGCCATTTCGTAGTGCTTTAGCAATAACATGTTTAGCAAGACTTTTGACTTCTGTTGCATTCATACAATTATAAAATACGATAATTTGATCCAGGGAACATCCGTTTTTGATGCAAAGATAATTCGTTTGGCGCGTTTCTTAATTGAAATTTCGAAACGGCGTTCCTGTGCTTAACATTTAATCATTTTTAATAACAATATTGTTACCTTACGTAAGTTTTATAGTTTTCAGTAACATGTAGGCCTATATAGCCTTTACCCAGTAAATTATATTCTTTCTCTGTGTCTACTTACTTAAAGCCCCAAAAGGTTTCACTTTCATATCATCAGTATACCATTATGTGTTGCATTAACTATAATAATATTTCATTTTTAATGGTAATAATGTCATCAAACATTCTTAAGTTTTGTAGTTCTTAATATCCAATACACAGCTGTACTCGGAAAACTACAGACCAGAAAATCAGATCTGTAAATTATTTTTTATACGTTATCAAAAAAATACAAAAATGATGATCGACATATTGGCATTATGATGTGAAAGAATCTGAGTCATATGAACTCTGTCAGCAATCCTGTAGGTCATTACCTTCGTGTAATAGTCTATTGTTTATTGTAGTGTGTGTTTTGTCTTATTCTGAAATGCAATTAATTAGTTCTCAAAAATGACGAAAGATGGATTTTGGAAAATAGGAAAATGATGTAGGAAAATTGACATTTCACTGAAAACTACTATTTTTGTGAAAAACTTTGAGTTCCAAGCTTCAAAATGAGGGGTCATTTATTAAAATCCGTTCAACCGTTTTCCCGTAATTTCCATTACCAGTTCAAATTATATATATAGATATTGTAAATCCATATCTCCGTAAGTTTAAAATTGACGAGAAATTGGTCTGTGAAATGTAATATATAGAACCATTATAAAACATTTGTATAGTTAAAATTAATATAATTTCTAAACACACTGAGCACCCAGGAAAAACTGTGCGGCTATGGAATGTGTAAAGAAAGAGATTTAAATACTCCGTGCTAAAACAAATGAAGTAACAGGGGAAAAAAAGATCAGGGTCCATCAGAAGAGAAAAAAAGTTATTACTACCAATAGGTAACTAATAGAGATGAACAAAACTAACTGCCGCTCTCGCTCGCTGTGTTCGTTGCATTTGTCTTTCGAGTCTCGTCTCGTAATTCTTGTACGCTTCGAGTCTCGCTCATCATTCTCGAAATATCATTTGGTCGGCGTGGAAAGATTTCGTAACTCTGGATTGAAATAGACTACATAACATTAGAGATGTTTAATTGATACAAAAAGAGAAAAGGAAAAAGTATCACAGTTATCAAAATGTTCTGATTCTACTATCATATATTACCTGAAATGATTAAATGATTAGCCTAAAAATGTCCTGTTAAGGGCAAAGGCCTCCTCCTATAGAGGAAGAGCTCTATTTGTCTCACGCGGTGAGCTACTCCGCGTAAGAGATGTTTACAACCTTGGAATTGTTCACTTCGTTCACCTTCTGCACGGTTTGGTATTGTTCGCTTGTTTCTGTCGCACTGGTTTTAGTCGCTGTTAATTTGTCTTCTTAGGTTTTTCCATTCTTCCTATGGTTATATAAATAAAAAAATTGTCAAATAAATATGAATTTCTAAGAAACATAAAACATAGCGTTAAATAAAGCGTTTTTTTTTTACTCGAGATTGTATACTTGATCTCAAACATACGAAAAAAATTTCCTACTCTTTTAATAAGGGCCTAGTATTTAAATAAAAATTGGGGAACGGATTACTACATTGTAAGGTAGAGATGATGTTTCAAATACGCTACTTGATTGTTTATACATATATAACAGTTGCCAAAACAGATCAAAGTTCAGTCTGGTATAAACAACTATGACGATTCAAAGCTGCTTGACGTTCGAGAGTTGATTACTCCCGAAGTCCAGATGTTTTGAACGTTTGTTTACAAGCAGTCCAACGACAGGCGATACTGTCGTGCGGATTTTCGGCTTTTCGGGTGGTGTTACTCCTCATTCTCGCTCGTTGTTCATCTCTAGTAATTAGTATGTAAATCATGTTAAATAGCCTATTACTGAACATAAACGATTAACGTTTAGAAACACGCAGATTAAATTTGAGAATTGTATGAAAGAACGATTATGGTAACCTAATAAAATACCTATTAATTTTCTAAATAATCGTGTAAAAAAGTTTCAAATTAATGTACACTTAATTTTTGTAAACGCTATTTTTATATTCTGTAAAATTTTCACTTCTGGACTTGGGTTGGGGACAACTGGCCACAGAAAATTGGCCACAGAGGCAACTCGCCACATAATTTAAATTCGTATCAAAGACAATTCGCCACATAATTGAAATTCGTATCAAAGTATTAGCCACACATTAAAATTCAAGGCAATACTTAAATTTGCAAAAATATATAATGTATTATTTCTATGGTAACACAAGACAAATCCAGAAGCTGTAAACTAATTAGGAACTATGACGGAAGAAATTCGCTTCACAAAATCAGAAAGAGGCTCTGACAAATTAATACATCTTGGCTACATGTACACCAGACTTAGAGAAAATAAGAATGGGGTTGTTTGGCGCTGTGACATGTGTGGCGGGTGTAATGCAACAGTCACGTTATCAGAAGATGGAAGCAGTGTCGTCAAAGAACCGTCTGAACACAAGAATCATTCTGCAGACTGGGGAAGGATTAAGGCAAAGGAATGTGTAGAGAACATGAAGGCAAGGGCGGGGACTTCCCGAGAACCAACGTCTGTCATTATTCAAAATGAGTTACAGCGTATTGCAAGCGAAGCCAATGTGAATCTACCGAAGAAACCATCTATTAAAAAAACTGTGCACCGTGCCAGGAAGCTGCACCTACCACCTGAACCAAGGAATATTGACGAACTGAACGTTATAGCTGACAGATACACTAAGACCGTACAAGGAGAAAGGTGGTTGTTGTATTTTAAACCGGAGGACAACGTGAAACTTGCATATTTGCCACTAATTCACATTTAAATAAATTGTTACGGTCCCATTTTTGAATAATGGACGGTGTGGCAAATTGTCTATTTGTGGCAAATTGTCTATCTGTGGCGAATTGTCTATCTGTGGCGAATTGTCTATCTGTGGCGAATTGTCTATCTGTGGCAAATTGTCTATTTGTTGCAAATTGTCTATCTGTGGCGAATTGTCTATCTGTGGCGAATTGTCTATTTGTGGCAAATTGTCTATTTGTGGCAAATTGTATATCTGTGGCAAATTGTCTATTTGTGGCAAATTGTCTATCTGTGGCAAATTGTCTATCTGTTGCAAATTGTCTATCTGTGGCAAATTGTCTATTTGTTGCAAATTGTCTATCTGTGGCGAATTGTCTATCTGTGGCGAATTGTCTATTTGTGGCAAATTGTCTATTTGTGGCAAATTGTCTGTCTGTGGCAAATTGTCTATTTGTGGCAAATTGTCTATCTGTGGCAAATTGTCTATCTGTGGCAAATTGTCTATTTGTTGCAAATTGTCTATCTGTGGCGAATTGTCTATTTGTGGCAAATTGTCTATCTGTGGCAAATTGTCTATCTGTGGCAAATTGTCTATCTGTGGCAAATTGTCTATTTGTGGCAAATTGTCTATATGTCGCAAATTGTCTATCTGTGGCAAATTGTCTATCTGTGGCAAATTGTCTATTTGTGGCAAATTGTCTATCTGTGGCAAATTGTCTGTCTGTGGCAAATTGTCTATTTGTGGCAAATTGTCTATCTGTGGCGAATTGTCTATCTGTGGCGAATTGTCTATTTGTGTTAAATTGTCTATTTGTGGCAAATTGCCTATCTGTGGCGAATTGTCTATCTGTGGCAAATTGTCTATCTGTGGCAAATTGTCTATTTGTGGCAAATTGTCTCTCTGTGGCAAATTGTCTATCTGTGGCAAATTGTCTATTTGTGGCAAATTGTCTATCTGTGGCAAATTGTCTATCTGTGTCGAATTGTCTATTTGTGTTAAATTGTCTATCTGTGGCGAATTGTCCCTATTATCAATTTTCTGTGGCCAATTGTCCGGAACCGCTGGACTTGACCGATTTTTGCACCGAGGTCTTCAATTACTAAACATTTGTTTAAAGAATATTGAGCAGGAAGAAGACCGACTTCAGGTAGACCTTAACTGTCTTAAAGCGACTTGTCCTTGCACCTCTAGTTCATCGCTTAGTTACTGTGACAGAAATGTGCAATTCTCATCATTTATGACATAACTAGCACATATTTAAAAAAAAATGTCGACGGAAGAAATACATCACCAATTATATGTTGCTTTACAACATTTATTCATGAAATTATCCGCAAAGTTTTCACTTGTTTTACTTGTTTTCAAGTAATGTCATAGAATTCCAGTCCAAACACGTAAGAAATTCCCAAGCTGCCATTTCTTCATCATTACGTAAAAAATTCTTTGAAGAGTTGGCATATTTGTGAGCCTATAAGTATCCCCGTCTTGAACATCTCCATGCTAGTAATCGTCATGATCATGATCATGATTGTAATCGTAGTCGTCGTTGTCATCGTCGCTTTTGCTGATCCGGAGTTGCGCATGTTGGACATGGGTTCGTTTCGCGCTTGAACTGATAAGGTGGTTGGGATTTTCCGAAGTTCTTTCCGACTATAAGGCGAATGTCAGGTGATCCATGGCGAATCCTCGGCCTCATCTCGCCATTACCAATTCCATCGACGCTAAAATATCTAGTAGTTAATATAGTGTTATTAAATAACCGAAAACTTCATCATGTACTCTATTCCTATTAGTCTTAAGACAAGTGTTCTTGATCGTCCCATTAACATGTTAAGGCTGGTTCACAATAAACCGGGCACGGAAACGAAAACGAGAACGGAAATAGTGTTGAAATAAAAGTATTTGAATGTGAGCATTCGCAATTAACTATTGTGAATGCTCACATTTAAATACAGTTATTTTAACATTATTTCCGTTCTCGTTCTCGTTGTCGTTTCCATTCCCGGTGTATTGTGAACCAGCCTTTAGTCATTCCTGAGCTGTGTGGGAAGTTAACAGAATATCAATTTTGTAATCCGCTGCCGTGCCATGCGCTGTAAGTATGACATCTCCAATTCGTTGGTATTCTTGAATTTCCTGATACGTTGCTACCCCAGTGACATCCCATCATCATCATCATCATCATCATCATCATCATCATCATCATCATCCGGTACGAGTGTATTGTAGACCTACTGCCTGTGATGCACTTCAGATAGTCTCTGACAAACTAAGGGCCGTATTCATAGACATTTTTAGCGCGGGCTTCCGGTGGATTATCAGCGTTTTTCGTATTCATAAACCAGTGTTAGCGATAGGATATGATTTGAATTCTGTACTAGTAACCAGTGGATAGCCGGGGCTAGCTTAGTACGCTCGTAGCGCGTGCTGCGAAATGTCTATGAATAGCACTCTAAGTGACCTTCGCTTCTCGGCACAAGCGACATTTATGGGCCACATTTGTACCCATATAGCCGGTGTGAATAACAGCAAGTTGCACAAAAAATATATACAGGGTTTTCATTTCAAAACTTCCCAGTCTAAATAACTAATTATTTAAATTGAATTCAATTTAAACAAAAAAACACGTCAATTTAGATATTCAGGGGGAAGCCTGAAACCAGGTTTAATTCCATTTTACATTTCATCCCCCACCCCCAGCCTCCCCTACTTTAAAATTTCAAGTGGCAACCCTATATTTTTATACTTAAATATGAAAGAGCATTCAATTGTTTATACACCTCATTCATTTTTTTTCGCATCTTTTGTTTCCTATCGTCGCCTGGCAACCTGGATTGTTGTTATTGTTGATTAGAGCTGAAGAGAATAAATCTACAAAAACTTATTGAACATTTTATGTAATAGTTATGTTTGTGTATTAAATTATTTTAAAATGGTGTATACCCTTCAAGAGAGAACATAAATCATCCTTATTGATTAAATTTAGGAAATTACACAAAATAAGCTGGTTTTCATCCCACAATCAACTGATAACAAAAATACAGGTTGCTAGGCGACGATAAAAAACAAAAGATGCGAAAACAAATGAATGAGGTGTATAAACAATTGAATTTTCTTTCATATTTAAGTGTAAAAATATAAGGGTGCCATTTCAAATTTCAAAGTGGGGGAGGCTGGGGGTTGGGAGTGGGAAACCTAAAATGCAATTAAGCCTGGTTTCTGACTTCCGTCTCAATATCTAAATTGACGTGTTTTTCGTTTAAATTGAATTCAATTTAAATAATTAGTTATTTAGACTGGGAAGTTTTGAAATGAAAGCCCTGTATATTAAACAAGTGGAACAGTTTATATCTTATGTTGATATTCTCTGGATAGGATGTGGCGTTCTCAGTGGTCTCGTGATTATGGTGGTCTGAGGATCGTGGGTTCAAATTCGACCAAAGACGATGGATTCTAGAGGGCTATAAAATCCTTTGCATGGATGGATTCCTCGAGAAGTAAAACATAGTTTGGATTCAGTGCCGTAAATAGGACTTCAACTATTCATTCACTCTTTTAATAGACTCATTCGTTACATTATAGAGAATGTCCTGAAAGATCCAACACAAACTTCGGAAACAAATAGAATGGACCGATTGTTATAACACTCTTGAATCCGAAAATCCGAGTCCATCTGTGCCAAAATAGTGTAGACTACTATATTGAGTTACTAGCCGTACCCGTGCGCTCCGCTGCACCCGTTAGAAATAAATATAAAGTAATTACATAATTAAAATAGGACATTTGATCCAGGGAACATTCGTGTTTGATAGAAGGATGAATCGTTTAATATGTTACTTAATTTCAATTGCATCCAAATAATTAAAATGTGATCATTTTGGTCCAGAGACACTCACTTGGTGCAATGACAATTCCTTTAACATGTTTCTTAATTTTTATTACATGCAACCATAGTTTAATGAACATTGACATCATTTAGATTTAATGTGTATATTTTATTTTACTTGTTATAGGTTTCCATTGAATTATGGTAATAACTTAATTTTAACCCTTCTTTTCTACGTATTCAGTAAATGGCGCTTGGCCCACTATGGTTCTGAACCCTTCAAATAACTTAAATTATATTATATAATATTACATATTATATTATATTATATTATATTATATTATATTATATTATATTATATTATATTATATTATATCAGACGTTACTGTAATAACATTATAGCATTATGTCCATCTAGAGAAACTACACTTTCCAATGGTGAATTAATAATTAATTATACAAATTTGTTAATTTAGCTTCTGATATTACTTCATACAAACACAGAAACATTCTCTGTAGGCTACCTTTCATAGCTTTCGATTGTTGCTGTCCAAGGCCCCTTATAGACGAAGTCTGTTTTTTAATTCATTACACGGCCTTAGATGGCAGTTATTTTAATTTTAAAACTCATTTATCTCATGAAATATCAGTCCTATCAAACTTTTTCAAGGAATAAAACTTATCGGAAATTATTTTTAAAGAAACTTTGGTATGTAACATTTTCCACAAAAATCAATAATAAGCGAGATATTTCGATTTATTTAATTCAGGCCCTCTTATAACCCCCTTTTTAAATAATGTATTTTGAGTTCCATATAGCCTAAAATCTAAGTTACAACGAATTTAATTTATATTCCAATTTTCATCGAAATCGGTTCAGCCATTATCGCGTGAAAAGGTAACAAATATACAGACAGACAGATATACAAACACAAATTTCAAAAAAGCGATTTTCGGTTTCAGGGTGGTTAATTATATAAGTTAGGACCAATTACTTTTGGAAAATCGAAAATTACCAGAAAAATTTCGGCTACAGATTTATTATTAGTAGGAGATGAAAAATCCTACCATTAAATTTGATGCTAAAACAATGTTCACATGCTTAAAGCATTGTGTTTATATAGTGAACCGTTAATGTTTTCTTACTTGTCGAACGGGAAAGGAATATTTCTCCTTCTGACTAAGTGCCATTAGCTTACTTAAGTTAATTGCCGACCATTAAAAGCATAGCTCAGAGACATGCATAAATGTAATGGCTGTACAGACTATTCCTGCATTCCGATCTGATGACAAGCAACTTCAAAAAAGCGACAAAGAATTCACCTAAAAACTAGTAGAAACAAGTTCTCTGACTCCAAAACATCATATAAACGACCACAACGAAACAATTCAAAGAATGACGAAGATGACACATACTTTCTTATTGTACTTACGAGCGTTTATGTATTGTGAATGACATCACCATTTATACTTTATTTGCTAGGCACCAAAATAAAAATTACTATCCTAAACTTCTCACTAAGTATATGATTATGTCTCGTGACCAGAATATTGTACGAAATGGAACTATAAAAATTGGAGATTTATCTTTCGAAGAGGTGGAAAAATTCAAATATCTTGGAGCAACAGTAACAAATATAAATGACACTCGGGAGGAAATTAAACGCAGAATAAATATGGGAAATGCGTGTTATTATTCGGTTGAGAAGCTTTTGTCATCTAATCTTCTGTCAAAAAATCTGAAAGTTAGAATTGATAAAACCGTTATATTACCGGTTGTTCTGTATGGTTGTGAAAATTGGACTCTCACTTTGAGAGAGGAACAGAGATTAAGGGTTTTTGAGAATAAGGTTCTTAGGGAAATATTTGGGGCTAAGAAGGATGAAGTTACAGGAGAATGGAGAAAGTTACACAACGCAGAGCTGCACGCATTTTATTCTTCACCTAAAATCCAGACGTTTGAGATGGGCAAGACATGTAGCACGTATGGGCGAATCCAGAAATGCATATAGAGTGTTAATTGGGAGGCCGGAGGGAAAAAGACCTTTGGGGAGGCCGAGACGTAGATGGGAAGATAATATTAAAATGGATTTGAGGGAGGTGGGATATGATGGTAGAGACTGGATTAATCTTGCTCAGGATAGGGACCAATGGCGGGCTTATGTGAGGGCGGCAATGAACCTCCGGGTTCCTTAAAAGTAAGTAAGTAAGTAAGTAAGTAAGTAAGTAAGTAAGTAAGTAAGTAAGTATCCTAAACTTCTCAGATAAAGACATTTCTTGATGTACGAAAAGTAAGCTATTTGATTTCGCTTCTAAATTGTATAGTTTAAGTATATCTATGTCATTGATTTCGCACATGTTCATATAAAAAAGTATTTGTAAAGCTGCAATTTGACTTCATTTGCACGCAGCAAGATTTCAATTAGTAAATGCAGTTTATTTGCACAGATTTACATAAAATAGCAATAACTATGTTGTAACCATTTCTGATATTACTTTTCCATTTACGAACATGGACGTTTAAAAGCTGTCGTGTACGAGACCTTGATTCATTTGTTCACTCACGCGTAACGAATGTGTATGTAAGCGTAGTGAGCGTAATCCTTGAACGGTGAGATGCTCTCTTCACTATACTCTGCCATTTGCTTCTGGTCGAAATGTAATATAATCCTGATAATTTCGTATCTATCTTCCATAATTTTGATGGAGCAGCCCGTGCTATAACCCAGTGATGTCAAAGCAAGCGCATTTTTCTGACCTTGACGTCGTGCGCGGTCATCAAGCTCTAAGTATGGGAAGAGGAAGGGTTGTGTGTATGAATTGCTGCCTGTTGGATTAAGAAAACAGTGGTGCAGAAACTTCAAACGGAACGTGAAATTTTTATGTCGTTATTTTAATACGGGTTCTTTCTGTTAAAATATTGTCTGTAAAACAAATGTACTAATACCAATTTCTTAATATTGCAGTTGTGTTTTAAATGTTAATAATATGATAAAGAGTTGTTAAGGAATATTCAGATAAATTCCATAGTAGTACAACTATACTGTACTAAGTGAATGAAACACATCATCCATAAAGAAAGTGATATCCCCCCCCCCAAAAAAAAAGAGAGAGAGAGAGATTGAGTATGACATGATAAGTTGGAATTGATCTTGATGGTACCTTTAGCCTTATAAAAGTACCGTCGCGAGGGGTGACTTTGTGCCATGAGGGTGACTTTGTGCCATTTGCGCATTTCATAAAAAAAACGCAAGGAAGTAGTCTTTAAGACCTTTAAAGTCTTGTATGTGACATCTGGCAATGATGTACGCATAGTTTCAGGGGTTATTTTTAGGGAGCAGCAGACAACGGTTATTTCTCTTTCCCGCAACAACTGTCTTCGTGAGATCAAGAAGACAATGC
Organism: Periplaneta americana; assembly: GCF_040183065.1. NCBI lineage: Eukaryota > Metazoa > Arthropoda > Insecta > Blattodea > Blattidae > Periplaneta > Periplaneta americana. Next base: position 189,174,930 of record NC_091117.1, on the reverse strand, counting down.
CGTCACCCTCTCACAGTCGAATGAAACTGAATTATGAATTTAATTAATGATGCAAACAATTTTCTGTTAGTTTCAAAGAGATTGATTCAATAATAAATATGAAAATAGAATTTTTATTTTTTTTTAGGGTATGAAATATGCGCGAAATTGTTTTTTTTTTAATATTCACAAAAATTAAACCATTTAAATCACCGAAATCAGGGTAAAATAATCACCATAAAATCACACCCATACTCATCACATAGTCATTATGGCTTGGTGAAGTTGCGAAAAATGATTCTGTGGCCCCGTCGTGCGTCCCTCTGGAGTTGCTGTGGTGGAGGGGGGAAACGGGATTGGATCCCAGACAAGATGTTATGGTGAAAGAAATTGAAATTAGTGGTTTTTATTTAATGATGTAATCATATAGTAATAATTATTGACGATAACAGGTTCACGTAGTACAGAAAACGGGAGTGTCGGGATAGAAGTACCGTCAGTTACTTTAGGAAGGATGCTGGGAGTTGTGGGTACATGCAGAAGATGGAAGTTTAGCAGAGATTTAATGAGGGGCCTCTTTGGAGAAAGCAGACCTTATCTTCTACCCAAAAGAGAAGTTTGACCAGAAGCTTGGTCAGTGGCAGAGAAGTCTGGTCTCTGAACTAGAGCTCTGCATTTCATTAAGAACGACCGACCGAGAGTCGTGATAATACGCGCGGTCGGTCTCTCGCTCCGTACTATACGCAGCAGGCTGATTGACGCGTGTCCTGACTCCGCAGAAAGCAAAATACCCAATGGCTGAAAACTTTCTTCGATCGATGCGCTAAGGAAATTATTAAAATGCCTGATGCCCTATCATCTGTTTAATGTACCGATAAGGTTTACAGGCTATCAGATTGAATAAAAATTACAATAAAATATTTGAATAATAGTAAATTACTACTACTAAGAGTTATTTAAAATCATACGTCCTCAAGTGAGGTTGACCTCTGGGATCCGGAATTAACAAACATAAAAAGATAAAGGGAAATGAAACGAGTAAAATAATTATTCGATTTGTACATTAAAACAAAAATTCATGTGTTAACATATAGATGATAGTGTAGAATTTCCTTCACAATCTTCTGAACATCATAAAAGGGAATTTTAAAGAATTGAAGGATATTACATGTAAATTTTGGTAAACAATCCCTCGCTCCAAATAATAAGCCTGTACCATCCCAGTTGTAAAGCGAAATGCCATATTTTTCACTGAGGTATGGAAGGCAAGGTACATATTTAGTTCGCTTGTCATCATTTATCTGCAGTGCCTGATTCGTGTCTCGTTCAAAACAAATCGTAAGGTCTAAGACCTTCGCTTTCTTGGTTCTTCTATTGATGGCAATTATATAATAAATCAATGAATAAAATAAAATAAAATTTCAACAAACTATATTGTCTGTAAGAATATAAATATAAAATAATCAATACCAAAAAAGATAAACAAAATATTAATCTTTATCATTTAGTTGAACGGAAAATTTAACTTGTAAAATTTTGTAACAGTGTTATATTCGTAATGGCTCAGGACAAAAGTAAATACATTAAAGAAATCAAAGGGAAAATTCTAGAAAAGATTGAACAAAAATTATTAATTTTAAAACCAAATGGCGGTTTTTTCATTGATCCTTTTATTTTTCGAATAACTTCAGAACGAATTTTGTTTGCTGCATTCTTGACATTTCGTGATATGGTCGTTGGATGTGGAATAATAGAATTTGCATATACCTTACCATAAGTAGCTCCAACGTCAATCATAGGCTGCGATTAAGCATCTCTTGATGTACACTATTGTAAAAATGTTAAGCAAAGTGAACATGTAGATTTGGGTTATTTTTTATTGAATACTATGGCTGAAATAGATTATGTCTGCTTTTGAAGAAATTTGACACGCACCACAAAATCTCTGTTCTTTTTATAGAATCACATATTTACTGTAAGCTATATTAAACATTTCCGTTACTGATATGAGTTCGACAAGATGGATTATGAATATCATTACTGATAATATAAAGCACTATTTGAAGAGTTCAGAGCCATAGTGGGCCAAGAGCCATTTATTAAAAACGGAGAAAATAAGGGTTAAAATTAAGTGAATATCATAATTCAATGAAACATATAACAAGTACTATAAAGTATGGAATCGTCATTAAATTATGGTATTTTCTTAACTTTAACCCTTGCTTTCTCCGTTTTTAATAAATGGCGCTTGGCCTGTTATGGCTCTGAACCCTTCATTTCATTTAAATAATTGTAATTGATTAACTAGCGGACTTACTCGTGTTGATTATGTAAGTTTGTGCGGCTTACAGCTGTTTCGGTGCTTCATCACCATCCTCAGAGCCTACTAGATCTCGGCGTCATCTAGAACTTCTCTGCCTGTTATGTGGGTGCTTTTGATTGTTGAAAGGTGTTGAAAGATAAGGTCAAATAGTGTGTGTATGTGTGCTGAAATTGATCTGTGTGTTGAGAATTTGATCGGGGTGTGTTTTAGTGTGTTTATATATTTCATATTGTTGTAGTGTGTTGAGTTTTCGGTTCTTGGGTTGTATGTGTAGGATTTCTATGTCCACATTTATATTATTGTATGTATGGTTAGCATTGGTTATGTGATCGGCGTATGTAGATGTATTGTGTCCTCTGGTTATTGCTTTAATGTGTTCTTTGTAGCGTGTTTGGAATGCTCTGCCTATCTGTCCAACACGCTACAAAGAACACATTAAAGCAATAACCAGAGGACACAATACATCTACATACGCCGATCACATAACCAATGCTAACCATACATACAATAACATAAATGCTGACATGGAAATCCTACACATACAACCCAAGAACAAAAAACTCAACACACTAGAACAATACGAAATATACAAACACACTAAAACACATCCTGATGAAATTCTCAACACACAGATCAATTTCAGCACACACATATTATTTGACTCCACCTTTCAACACCTTTCAACAATCAAACGCACCCACATAACAGGCAGAGAAGTTCTAGATGACGCCGAGATCTAGTAGGCTCTGAGGATGGTGATGAAGGACCGAAACAGCTGTAAGCCGCACAAACTTACATAATTAACACGAGTAAGTCCGCTAGTTAATCAATTACTTATATTCAAGTGTTAAAAGTAGTGTACGCAAGATTCAAAATTGATAAAGAATTGTGTTATTTAAAAATTATGTTTCCGTGTTTAAATGTTCAAATACTTGCTAATTTTCGTGTTATCTGAAATAAAAACGAAATATAGTAATCTTCTTAGTTGGGCTGTTTTGGATATTAGGCATTAAAATGTGATGTAACAGTAGTGCAACAACCTCGAGCGTATAATTTTGAAGATACTTATGTAAGAGAGAATGTTATAACCGGAAAGAGAAAGACAAGGATTTTCCAGCTCTTCGGAAATATTACTGACGCGGGGTTGGGCAGGTTGCTGACTTGACAAGTGGTAAAGTAAGAAAGCGGCGATAAAATAAAAACTTGTGGCCACTCATGTCGGCAGTTCCGAACGAGCTTGTTGATTTACAACATCGCAAGCTTTACCACGTTATTTTTGTAGACTTCTGTACATGATAACTGTGATAAGCATACTGGAATAGATAACCGCTTGTGGTTGAAGGAATTAATTGCTGATTTTATCAATGAATATAAATCTTAACCTTGTTTATGGGAAGAGAAAAGTGGGGACTATAAAAACAAACACTTCTGTGATGTGGAGTAAAAAATTATTGATTTCTATAAACTTCGTGGATTCCCCGACGTGAACAGACTTAGGGTCGAATTCATAGCCGTCACTTATAAAATGAGGAAACACTTAAGTAATGAGCGTTTTCTTAGCATTTATTTTAGATCGTATTGTAGAGACGTTGCTCTTTCATATGCACTAAGCATTCCTTTGACATTGAAAGAAATTTGACAACATGGCTAGACGTGAGCGCTTTCGTACATTCAATTTCTACGAGTACGAGTTCTGCTCTTTCAGGGGCGAGCTAAAGTTTTTTCTGTATATACTTTATCTTATGTTACAATTATTAGCAAAATAAATAAATAAATAAATAAATAAATAAATAAATAAATAAATAAATAAATATATATATATATATATATATATATATATATATATATATATATATGGGTGGGTGGGTGGGTAGATAGGTAGATAGATAGATAGATAGATAGATAGATAGATAGATAGATAGATAGATAGATAGATAGATAGATAGATAGATAGATAGATAGATAGATAGATAGATAGATTTTCCAGCACCTTCAGATTGTTAAACCGGCATTATTATCGTAGACAAATAAAATAATAATCCGTGGTGCTACAGCCTGTGAAGGACCTAGACCGACCAGCTGGCTGCTGGCTTCACGCCCACATGCCGAAGCAGAGGTGGACGATCATCCAACCAGAATGGAGGTATCGTGTGGTTAGCACGATGATCCCCCCAGCCGTTATCGTAGACAAATACAGAAGTAAATATTGTAGAGCTAAAAATTATAGAAAATGTCGAGAAAACATTTTACAGAATAAGAAAGCTGTGAGCTAATAGATCTAGTTATGAAATATAAATAAATATAATTCTTAATCTGGACAAACTAACTGCAAAATAATAACAACCAGAATAGCTTCATGTGTTGCCAAAAATAGCTTATTATTACATGAGTTTTTGCTGTATTATTACATAAATCTATCTGAAATTTAAGGGTTCAGAGCCATAGTGGGCCAAGCGCCATTTATTAAAAACGGAGAAAGCAAGAGTAAAATTAAGTGAATACCATAGTTTAATGAAGATTGACATATCATTTAGTTATAATGCGTATACTTTATATTATTTGCTATGTGTTTCATTGAATTATGGTATTCACTTTTTTTTAACCCTTGTTTTCTCCGTTTTTAATATATGGCGCTTGGCCCACTATGGCTCTGAACCCTTCAATTATGCTGTAGCATAAAATCTCAAAGCAACCAGTATTTTCAGCAGTGGTTAAATCGGTTGTATGGTTGTATTGTGATTTTAAATGAGAGACGCTAGAATGTCCACAACAGTATCCTTGTTGAAACGGTATCTCTTTTAAATTGTTGGTCAGTGTACATTTCTAAAGGGTTTTCCATATCTCTGATATATATTTTGTTTTGCCTAAACATATTTTCATTTTAATTTTAATTATGGAACTCAATAAATTCAATAAAATCATAATCATCATCCATTGTTTACCGAATCAGCTGATTACAATACATATGAGGAAACACTTGAGTAAGCTGATTAGTTGCCTTATTGGAATAAGTGTTCACTTCAGTGGGATTTATGAATTGGAAATTATTATAAGCAACTGCTTAAGTGTTTTCTTACGATAAGTCTTGACTACGAATTCGGCCCTAAATGGTATAAAGAAACGAAGCCTTCCAGAGTTGTTTTGAAAATCATTTAAAAATCATGAAAATGGACGTAGCGGACGTGAGATTGATGAAATATTGCTACACTACATTACTATGTTGTTATGGAAAATTGCTATTCATAAAGGAACAATTACTTTCAACGAACAGCTTGTCTAATATGGATAACTACGAAAAGCAACATATCGAAAACGGCAATAAGGAAGAGAAGAAAGAAAGGAAGGAACCGAATACTCTCAGTTTTAAATAAAAGTTCTGAAAATTACGTAAGATTTCCTTTGTTAACAATTATTAATTAAAACAGATATGGGTTCAGTTGTTTAATTAGTTAGAAAGAACAATATTTAATTGCTGAGGAAATCTAAGATCTTTCATTTGGTATCATGGAACCCTGACATTTTGCTCTACGTTTCCAATTAAAGCAATGTTTGTAAGTTTCACGTCATTGTTTTGCTTCAAATATAACGTACTTGTTACTGTATGGCTGTAAATTAGGCAATAATTTTACTGAATTTGTATGAAAATCATCTGTTTACACTATACACTTGAATTTATATCTTCTCTATCAGCATTAAACTAAATTCAGCTTGTTTTGCTATTAGATCTATGCAAAAGATAGTAAATATCAATACCTTAAAAACAATATACTTTGCATACTTCCACTCGGTAATGAGTTTTGGAGTAATATTCTGGGGAAATTCCACAGATAGTAACAATATATTTCTATTACAAAAAAGAGTAATTAGAATAATAGTAGGTGCTAAATCTAGGGAATCGTGTAGGACTATTTAAAAAAAAACTACAAATAATGCCCATGGCTTGTCAGTATATCTTTTCATTAATAGTCTTCCTCGTATGTAATCGTGAAAACTTTGTAACTAATTCAACAGTTCATAGCATAAATACACGTCAAAAAAATTACTTTCATACTCCATCGGCAAGTCTATCGTGCTATAAAAAAGGAGTGCGTTATATGGCAGTAAAAATTTTTAATAGCCTCCCTATCGATATAAAAAATGAAACTCAAAACATAAAATTATTTAGGGCCAAATTAAAGAAGTATCTAATTTCTCATGCCTTCTATTCTGTAGGTGAATTCATGACATTCAATAACACTTCATGAAATTGATACTAAAACTATGTGTTGTACTAGTAGACTATATTGTAAATCTCGTCTGTATATATTTCATCTAGACTATGACTATAAATTACGATTTTATAACAGTATTAAGTTTTTTGACTTGTTCCATATTCTAGCTGTAAGCATGTATGAATACCATGGAATGTTAATAAATATAATACAATACAATACAAAAGGATATTATACTGTTGCAGGTATATGTACTCGTATAGGACAGAATGAAACGTAAATAATGTCATTAATTTCAGGGAGTTATTCTTTGAGATATTTCAAACAAAAAAGTTTAATACAAATTTTTTTTTATCCAATTTAATAAACCTATTTCACCCCGAGGTGTATTAGGATTATAGTTGGCACCAAAATACATATTTTATAACCAATAAACAATAGTAAAGTGATAACATAAAATAGTGGTCACAGTTACAATTTACATGAATTATGTAGAAGCATGCACATTAGTGAAAGAGTGGCTCCTGTTAAAGATTAATGTGATGTTTGAGGAATAATCAATATAAAAGGTATACAAGAATGTCTAACCGTTTCAGAGTAAATCACTATCTTAAAAAGATAATAGTATATTAATAAAACAAAATTTCACTTTCACTTTCAAAGTAATACTTAATTCACGAACAATGAAACAGTTAAGAGTAATAAAGATATATTACAAGCAATGACTTACGGTTACAATTTAATACAATTTTGCTCGTTTTTGCTTCCTTTTCAAGATAAAAATTGTTTTATATGAAACATTTCATAACGTGTTTGGCAAAGCCATTAATTGAATTCCCAATATGCTCAGTCAGTTTAAGAGAGCAGTGTTTTATGATAATAAATGATTGAAAGAATTTTAGTTCTGTCCTTTAAATGTGCAAAAATTTAAGAAACGCCATTGATTGAATTTTCAACATGATCAATCAATTTATGAGTGCGGTATATCAGTCTATGATAATAAGTGATTGAAAGAATTTTAGTTTTGTCCTTTCAGTATGCAGAAATTTGATCCGAACTAATGTAACATTGAAAAATTCTGTTGCATAACGAAAAGTTAGCCTACAATTATTCGGACTATTACACTTTTACTACGTCACACTACTTTCGACCAATAAAACGGTACGAAAGGACGTCTTTCAACCAATCATGGCTGCTTATCGCACAATTTTATCGCGTCCCTAGCATTTTTTTAATTTTATCGCGTCCCTAGCATTTGTTTATTTTTATCACTACCCTAGCATTTGTTTCTTTGTTTGCCAACATTTCAAACTGCACTGGTCTGGCCGTCAAAAAACAGAAAATTACAAACCACTCCAGTCGATGCACATCACTTTCAAATATGACTCGCATTTTGGCATTCAAGAACAAGAATTAATAAAGATCACTGGTCATATATGAAGAGCATCATTCGAAAATCCTGAATGAGTTGAGGGATACACCATGTACACCAACGAGTTCACTTCTTTTACGCACACGTCCAATATAACATCAACTGAACCACCAAAACATTCAAATTTGAAAATTGTACTTTCAATAATTGTTTCTTTTAAAATTATCCATGTTTATTTTTTATTTCATCATCGTTAATTAAAACGTTTCTTGTTTATTTCATCATCCCTAATTAAAACTTTTCTAACACTTGTTTATATTATTTAGGTTATGTTTGTTATAGCTTCTGCTATATATTATGGATAGTCACGTAACAGAGATTGTTTAATACTAAGATTTATTGAAACTCATCTGTCAAGTGACGTTGATTACTAGGATCCGGATGATTGAAATGGAATGCAATGTTTTAATAAAAATGAAACTGAATCAACAAAGCCTTCTTGACTAGTAACAGTCCACAGAGTTCAATGATGATTCCACAGTTGGCACAACTGATACCGGTAACAAGAAAACATCATCATAAAACACTACTGCCATCTAGCGTAATGTTGAGATGGTACAATAATACATTTGAAGACAGTTGTATTTTCGTAAGCCAATTAATATTTTATTGTACACTTTGTTACTTCTAATCTTTATATAGCCTACTTTCTTCTAATCGTGTAATAGTCAATTAAATCCCACTCGAGTTTTGATTTTCTCTAGATAAATCAAAACCTCTAGTGAGATTACTGTTGATAAAATTTCTGCATATTTAAAGGACAAAACTAAAATTCTTTCGATCATTTACTATCATAATACACTGCTCTCTTAAATTGACTGAGCATATTGGGAATTAAATCAATGGCTTTTGCAAACCACAGTATGAAAAGTTTCTTATACAACATTTTTGTCTCGGAGAGCACGCAAAAACGAGTAAAATAATATTAAACATCTTTGTTTGAAACATCTCAGGGAATAACTTCCTGAAATTAATGACATTGCTTACGGCTCACCCTGTAAATGAATCGCTAGATAAACAGAAATGATTATGCAAAACAGAAATTGTCATTATCATGTGACGAACGTTATCGAGTGTCATTTATATTTATGGGAAATACCCTGAATCAGGATGATATCATTTCAAACGCAGTTTTAAACTACGTTCCGAGCACGTGACAACGCAGTTAAAGTAATTGCCTTGTCGTTATCAAGTTGTATTTGCTCATAACATAATGCTTAGGGAAAGTTTCGCTTAAGTCAAAGAATTCATCACCAAGGAATAGGAAGTTAAATTTTTCAATAGTTTCGTCATTTTTTGTTAAAATTTTGTGTAGACACCTCCATTACAAATAATCCTATTTTTTCCTCACGTCTATATATACAAAAAATAATTATTAGTACCTACTAATGCCATATGAGGAGAGAAAGAGGAAGGCAGAAAATAGGAAAGACTGGAGAATGCTGGGTTTGCAGTGAAATACCTGTTCTTGGGCAGAACACTTTGAATGAATGAATGCCATCGAAATAGTGCTATAAAATTTCTTGTGTGGATACTTATTAATGGAGAAAAATTCGTTTCGGCACCGGGAATCGAATGCAGGACCTCTCAGCTTTGCCGGTGCAGTGAATCCGGTCTCGGCATAGGTCAGATGGAAAGAGAGCTCAGCGCGCAAAGCTGAGAATCCCTGAGTTTGATTGCCGGTGCCGGAACGAATTTTTTCCTATTGATAGGTATCTACTATATGTTGACTACTCGTACATATACGTAATCTTGATTATTCGATGACGACGATGCCTCGAATATGAATATGTATATTCTTGTGTGGAGTTCCGAATGTAATAACTATATATATATATATGTATATATATATATATATAAACATATATAAACATACACACATATACATATATCTTTTTTCAAGAATTGTCGTTTGTTTTAGTAATCATGTGCAATTTTGCTCCGTTCTACTTCTTCAATAGTTTTAATAAAAAAACAGAACACTTCTTATGTTTCCTGACATTCATTAAAATTACAATTTTTGACATTCTGTAAAATGGAACCTGGAAGAAAATAACATAGCCTAATGCATCTTCTGCTTATGTTGGACGATACCTAAACCTAGAGTAGATAGATAAGATGGATTTATTGAGTAATATTATACAGCTGTCAAAAGAAAAAGTGGCCGCTCTCCTGAAACAAAGTTCCCTTCGGGTATCTTTGCTATAATTCGGAGACAGGCGATGTTACATGTTGTTGGACCACGTTGCCTGATATCTACAGTTATAATTGAAGTATTCTCTCTGTGATTCGATAGCGTAATGGTAGCGTTCAGCCCTCTTATTCATGAGGTCCTGCGTTCGACTACAACCTCGTGCTTTTTATGTTCTTTTTTGTTATGTTTTTGAGAGAGACAAACTATACATAATGGCTCCTTTCTCTTTTACGATTATTTTAGTAATTAACATCAGGTTCATTAATGTATTATGCCATGACTTTATCATTATGATATTGTTGCTGCAAATGGAAAGAAAAAAGATTTTATTCTCAATAAAAATATCTTTTGTGGCATAAACAAAACAAATTTACTGGCGTCGGCCTTAAAACATTCAAACAATTAAGCGTTCAAAAAACAAAACAAAAAGCCACAATTCAATATTTAGTCTATCTTCTTCTTATCTCAATCATCTTGCAGTCGAGTGGGCATGGAATCGACTAGTCTTTGCAAATAGCGACTGTTCTTAGACACGATATTCCAGGCATTCTGAACATACCCACATACATAAGTGTTCTGTCCATGGGCAGGTCTTTCATTGCAAACCCAGCAATCTCCAATCTTTCCTATTTTCTGCCTTCCTCTTAGTTTCCGCATATGATCCACATATCCTAATGTCGTCTATTATTCTTTTCAACCAGAGACCCAACCAATTCCTTTTTCTCTTTCTAATCAGTTTCAGCATCATTCTTTCTTCACTCACTTTTTCAAACACAATTGTATTTCTCATTCTGTCTGTCCACTTCACACGCACCGTTCTTCACCACATCCACATTTCAAATGCTTCAATTCGTTTCTCTTCATTTCGTCGTAATGTCCATGTTCCTTCCCCATATAATGCCACACTCCACACAAAGCACTTCACTAGTCTCTTTCTTAGTTCTTTTTCCAGAGGTCCGCAGAATATCCTTCTTCTTCTATTAAAAGCTTCCTTTGTTCATGTTTGCAGTTTTTCTTGGAAAGGATAGGCCTAAATGCGGTAACATCCCGTTGCTTTCCGCACACCACTATCTCTTTCGCATCTTATTAAATTCCAGGGGACCCAAGCGTGGAGATGAGGAGAGTGGATTTGACTAATTGGGCCCTCCGGACTTCACCGAAAGTCACGGCAAGGGTTAAATATTAATTCTATCAGGATGTTTGACCCGATCAGAGACCGGGAAATCTCAATTAGCCTTTGCCCCCCGCATCCTGGACTAGCTTCTACGAATCTTCAGAAAATCTTAGAGTGTGATTGGGCCAATTTTTCCGAAAATGTTTCCACACTTTTGCCCTCGTAGCTTAGCGGACGAAAGTCGAAATTTAGATGTCAACGTCTCAGGTTCAAATCCTCGTTACTCCTTTTCATTTTATTGTGGTTCAAGATAGTATAATGTAATAATACAAAAAGAAAAACTAATAGCAGTATTATGCAACTGGATTTTTCCAAACCTAATATTAAATTTATGTTATTTATATCGCTAAAGAACGATTACAATATAAATAACTTGAATATTATTTATACAGTATCACTAAAGAACGATAACAGAATATTTAATTAATATAAGATATTATATAATACTTATTTAATTATCTAAATAAAATAACCTATTTTACAAAGAAAGATGGTTATTTGTGTTATAATAATTACTTACATAAAATACAGATTATTTATATTGCGAATTATCAATAACTTGAATATTATTTTGTAATGCTAATGAAGGAAAACAGAATATAAATGATAACTTGAATTTTATCTATATCGCTAAAGAACGATAACAATATAAAAAACGTGAATATTATTCATATCGGAATTTCACAGATTTATTACAGATATATTTAAGAAATTGTAGAAGAATAGTAATTAGTAACAGTGTCCTATTTATTCTTCTTGGAGCCAAATATGTAACTTTTAAAAGTGTGGTTACTATGTTGAAGTGTATGTGTTGTAACGGATGCTTGATTTGTTATGTATGTGAGTCAGTTATGTGATGCTTGATGTCGTCGCAATGTCGTAATTATAGTTTGATTGTGTTTGTGTGACTATTGTGTATTAATTTATTATGTATTGTACGGAAAGCTGCGTGTTTGTGTTATAGAAGTGTTACGTATGTGTGTTGTTAATGTTTTTGTATGTTTCAAATTGATACCTGATATTTATTTTGCAATCGAAATGCCTAATTTACGGTTTGTTTATGTTTTGTTTACATCGCGTAAGCTAATTTAATTTTCTTTTCTATTTCTCTTTATGCCCATCTTTTTTGTGTATGAAACTATAGCCCTAACATACATATGTAAAATAGGGCTAACCACCATTGGAGATACAATAATAATAATTGTTATTCATATCGTTATAAAATGATAACAGAATACAAATGATGACTTGAATTTTATTCATATCTCTAAAGAACGATAACAAAATATAAATAACGTGATATCCATAAAGAACGATAACTGGATATAAATGATAATTTGAATAGCATTTACATCGCTAAAAAACGATTAAAAAATAAAATGAAAACTTGAAGAAGTCCCGAACCCACAACCTTTGAATCATTAAACAAGCACTCTACCGCTGGCCTACGAGGCGCAGATATGGAACACTTTCATAGTTCGGGAACTGCTTGTATAAGCACATGCATCGTGTAACATCGCCGCGACCCGAAGTGGACTTTGAAAATATTCGCTGTTCACGAGTGCGGCCACTTTTTTTTTTTTTTGACAGCTGTACGTACAGATGTTATATTATCATAATTTTCTCGAAAATCCAAAGCACGGGTCTATTGACCGTACGTACTTTGTACCTAAAATAAGTCCTACTTTGTAGGTTTCACTCCCCTCGCCTATAGTTAGATCCAACCACTCTCCAAAAGAACACACAGATTAAAATAAAAATTACACAAACAAAACACATTATAAAATATATCCTAACCTAAACAGGCATAAAAGTGTATAATTGAGTATCCTTTCGTCAGTTCGCATCACAAACTCCAACAGCTGAAGTTCTAATCTGTTTCGCCTTCAAGAGGAACAATCCAGTCTTTTTTTCCCATTCTCTATTCTTCATGAGGTCAAGACATGCAAGCGAACTCCTATTCTGACTTAGCATCGAGGGTGGTAGATATCTTTTTTCGAATATGTTCCAATTCGACACACTGTAATAAAATATGTGTCCAGCAGTCCTTTTCTCCGCACAGTGGACAAAGGCGCACAGTGGACAAAACCATGAGAAAGAACGACGGTTGTACCGCAACTTTAGAAGCAAGTAGCGAAACCGTAAGTTACTTTGACGCAGTTGGCATTAATGTTTTAAAAAGTTAGCCAAGATTGAGCCACTGACATCTGCGGGTACAGCGTCCTTAATCAGTACTATTCTTCGAAAGGCTTGTTAAATACATTAATCGAAGAGACTGATTTTTGTGACAGTGGATGCAACTTACAAAGAACAAAATCTCAGTCTTCACTAACATCACTGATTTCCTAACCTTCTTCTGCATCCCAAATAATACAGCCATTGCATTTTCAAGGCAGAAGTACCGAACTGCCCTCATTTTAAGAGTTTGCAGAACATAATGACAATGACGAAGTGCATGTTCAGTTGTACATTAGATTGTATTAGCATATTATGGTTCTAATATAACTTACGGATTACTATTAATAATAAGTAGAGTCCTGTATTTGGTTACCAAAAGCCTCCAAGCAACCCGTAAAAGTGGAGTATGTACAGAGCATAGTGCGTCGTACACACTTCAGGTCTGCTGTTCAGTGAACATGTTAAAAGAAAGCAAAGCTAGGCGGTTGAAAATGCGTGTTTTAGTACAAGAATTTGGTAGTGAGCACTTTATTAGGAAAGAAGAAGACGTATTTCATCAGAAAGGAGACATTTTTCTTTTGAAACACTTAAAAAGTTTACAGTCACTCGTAGTAATGTGTAGAATCGTGAAGCAGGTAGTCAGTGTAAATAATTTTGTTTTTACTTTGATTTATTGTATTACTGTAACTTTCACCATTTATTTTTGTATTTATTCATTTATTTGTATTTGTGTACATAACGTAACGTAACGTAATATAAAACGTAAAACGTATAACGTATAACACATATAAAACACAAAACATTTAAAACATATAAAACATATAAACATAAAACATATAAAACATAAAACATATAAAACATAAAACATATAAAACATATAAAACATAAAACATATAAAACATAAAACATATAAAACATAAAACATATACAACATAAAACATATAAAACATAAAACATATAAAACATAAAACATATAAAACATAAAACATATAAAACATATAAAACATAAAACATATAAAACATAAAACATATAAAACATAAAACATATAAAACATAAAACATATAAAACATATAAAACTTATAAAACATATAAAACATATAAAACTTATAAAACATATAAAACATAAAATATATAAAACTTATAAAACATACTGTACGTGCTTGCATGCATACATACGTACAGTAGTGGCAAAACAAAACCAGACCGACCCTTGTAGCTGATTTCAGAGCCTTGTTCACTCAGAGCACGATAGACTGGCAACTAAGACTTTCGTGGTTCGAATCCTGCGAGGGAAGGAACCTTTTTTTTTTTGTTTCTTATTCAAATTTATTCCCAATATTTTTCGATTGCAGCGATATTTTACTACTTAATTAACTTATTATTCCCAGAATATGAATTTTACCAGCAATCGAAAAGTATTGGGAATAAATTTGAATATGAAACAAAAAAAAAAAAAAAATTTCCTTCCCAGACAGGATTCGAACCACGAAAATCTCAGTTACCAGTCTATCGTGCTCTGGAGTGAACAAGGCTCTGAAATCTAGCTATAACGGTCGGTACGGTGTTTTTTGCCACTACTGTACAAGACTTCATTGCCGTCGGAACCTGACTAATAGAAGATAAAATGCTCTATGAAGCCGCATTTACGAGTGAAATAATGACCTATATGCTGAGCCATATAAGCCTGAACACAGGTGTACGTCTGCAAATGATATAAATTTGAACTTTGTGGTTGTGGTGTTTGCTTTGCTCGTGATTACCAAGTATACCGCTGCAGGTGTGATAGAGATCCACTTATAATTAACAGGCGCTGCCTGAGAGGCTGTTTGCAGAGTTGGCCGCTGGAAGCGCTTCCGTCGATTCTGGAGCCGGACCTAATCCAAACACATCGTAGGTTAATATTTACAGTTGTTTCCAAAGCACTTCTTTACCCACAAGCTCCTACTCCCTTCTATAATCAGTGTAATGTGTGTGCGTGGTGAACACACCACAAGTGGTATTATTAATAGAGATAGGAAAGTTATTTATTTCAAAGCCATCAATCACCTCTACACTTGACCTCTGATTTCCACTGAGATGTTAGTTATAAAAATGGCACAATCCACTCAATTATTATTTAACTATAGTTAATAGTGAGCGTGACATATATGCTCTTATGTCACTTTTAATGCTAACACGATTTAAATATCCTAAAATATCCACAGGTTCATGACTTTATCATGCTAATATATCTTTACTTAGAACTACGTGTGGGAGCGATTACCTGTCGACAAGGAGAACAAATGAAATACAAGAAAAATAAAGGAAATACAAGGAGAGCAAGGTTAAGGCAAGGAAAACAAGAGAAATTTAAGGAAAATATGTGGAAAACAAGGAGAAGAGAAGGATGAGAAGAAAAATAAAGAAATACAGG
The DNA here is from genome assembly GCF_040183065.1 of Periplaneta americana. Classification (NCBI taxonomy): domain Eukaryota; kingdom Metazoa; phylum Arthropoda; class Insecta; order Blattodea; family Blattidae; genus Periplaneta; species Periplaneta americana. Next base: position 189,159,025 of record NC_091117.1, on the reverse strand, counting down.
AAGAACAAGAGGAATAAGAAACAAGAGGGATACAAGGAGAACGAATGGACTATAAGGAAGACAGTGGACTACAAGGAGATCAAGTGAACTGCAAGAAGGACAAGTGAGTTACAAGGAGAACAAGTGGACTGCAAGGAGAACAAGTGGACTGCAGTGAGAATAAATAGACAAAGAGAACAAGTGGCCTACAAAGAGAACAACTGGACTACAAGGAGAACAAATGGGCTACAAGAATAACAAGTAGACTGAAGTGAGAATAAGTAGACAAGGAGAACAAGTTGGCTACAAAGAGAACAAGTGGGCTACAAGGAGAACGGGCTACGAGGAGAACAAGTGGGCTACAAGGATAACAAGTGAACTGAAGTGAGAATAAGTAGACAAGGAGAACAAGTTGGTTACAAAGAGAACAAGTGGGCTACAAGGAGAACAAATGAGGTACAAAGAGAACAAGTGGGCTACAAGGAGAACGGGCTACGAGGAGAACAAGTGGGCTACAAGGATAACAAGTGAACTGTAGTGAGAATAAGTAGACAAGGAGAACAAGTTGGTTACAAAGAGAACAAGTGGGCTACAAGGAGAACAAGTGAGGTACAAAGAGAACAAGTGGGGTACAAGAACAAGTGGACTGCAGTGAGAATAAATAGACAAGGAGAACAAGTGGGCTAAAAAGAAAACAAGTGGACTACAAGGAGAACAAGTGGGCAACAAAGAGAACAAGTGGGGTACAAGAACAAGCGGAGTGCAGTGAGAATAAATAGACAAGGAGAACAAGTGGGCTAAAAAGAAAACAAGTGGACTACAAGGAGAACAAGTGGGCTACAAGGATAACAAGTGGACTGAAGTGAGAATAAGTAGACAAGGAGAACAAGTTGGCTACAAAGAGAACAACTGGACTACAAGGAGAACAAATGGGCTACAAGGATAACAAGTGGACTGAAGTGAGAATAAGTAGACAAGGAGAACAAGTTGGCTACAAAGAGAACAAGTGGGTGACAAGGAGAGTAAGTGGGCTACAAGGATACCAAGTGGACTGAAGTGAGAATAAGTAGACAAGGAGAACAAGTTGGCTACAAAGAGAACAAGTGGATTACAAGGAGAACAAGTGGGGTACGAAGAGAACAAGTGGGGTACGAAGAGAACAAGTGGGGTACAAGAACAAGTGGACTGCAGTGAGAATAAATAGACAAGGAGAACAAGTGGGCTAAAAAGAAAAGAAGTGGACTACAAGGAGAACAAGTAAACTGTAAACTGAAGTGAGGATAAGTAGACAAGGAGAACAAGTTGGCTACAAAGAGAACAAGTGGGCGACAAGGATAAGAAGTGAACTGAAGTGAGAATAAGTAGACAAGGAGAACAAGTTGGCTACAAAGAGAACAAGTGGGCGACAGGGATAACAAGTGGACTGCAGTGAGAATACGTAGGCAAGGAGAACAAGTGGGCTACAAGGAGGACAAGTGGACTACAAGAATAACAAGTGGACTGCAGTGAGAATAAGGGAAATACTAGAAGATGAGAGGCATATAAGCTAAAGAGAACAAGGGGAATACAAGAAGAAAAAAAATGTAAGGAGAGCAAGGTAAAGAAAAACGGAACCAGAGGATGATAAGGAAAACAATGGGAATACAAGGAGAACAAATGAACGACAAGGAGACCAATGGAAAGAATAGGAGAACAAGTGAACGATAACATGGAAAAGACAAGACAAACAGCAAGAAGAGTAAGAAAAAGATAAGATGAGGAAGGGAAATATAAGGAGAACAACAGGATTAATAGGAGAAAATAGGAAGACATGAACATGGTGAATATAGAAAGAATAAGGGAAGTAGAGAAGAAGGAAAAGGAGAAGATGATAAAAGAGGAATGTAAAGAGAACAATTGAAAAACAAGAAGAAGAGGCGTAACGCAAGGAAGAGAAGGATAATACAAGGAGAAGGGGAATACCATGAGAACAAAGCAGATAATATTAATAATAATAATAATAATAATAATAATAATATATTTATTTATTTATTTATACTGGCAGAGTTAAGGCAATAGGGCCTTCTCTTACACTCTACCAGATCACAAAGTATACAAGCATTGAAATTTAACAAAAAGTTTAAGAACAGACTACTAACATTATTACAAAAAATAACAGCATAACAAACTCGACACTAACAACATGAAAATAATACCATAATAAAAGAAAGAAAGTAAAATACAGATCTAAAGATTGCAATGAAATAAAAGCAACTCAGTTAGTACAAATAGTTAATAGGGAAAACGTAAGGAAGAATACAACTAATGGAATGTAATAAAATAATAATAAAAAAATACGAAATTTAAGTACAATCCACAATAAAAAGGCTATGACAAATTCATCTAGTGAAGAGATACATGAAGAACAAGTGAAATACAAGGAAAACAAGTGAACTACAAAGAGTAACAGGGGAAAAATGAGGAGAGCAAGGGGAAAGACAAGGAGAAAATGGGAATACAGAAAGAACAATCGGAATATAAAGAGAAGAAGGGGAATACAAAGGGATCAAGTGAAATAGGCCTATATTACTGTACTCCAACCACGAGAAAGTCTATGGGGAATGAGTCGAAACGGGGTAATGCTGTGAATGAATGTTGATGTCATAAGGTCACACACGTGGGTACTCTTATCTCTATTGGCTAGCTCTCACAGCACAAACCATAACATTGATTGATACACACATATTGATACTACAAAATTAGATGACTGTTAATCTCCTGGTCTTTTAATCTCTCCATACAGGAAGTAACATATGCAGGAGAGCGCATGGTTTTTAAACTGACGTTATAACGGTAATATTATCTATCTACTTCGTTCCAATAGATGACGCAATAGTAAGCACATTCCTTTCACGGTTGATCTCCTGGTTGGAGAACAGTAAGAAGAATGCGAACACAAGAAGAAGAAGAAAAAGAAGAAGAAGAAGCGGAATTTTTGTTAGCGAAACATGGACCATCCAAGGTAGCTGTAATTAAATAGACAAATGGGTAATTATAACGTTGTAAAATTTGAAAGGACGAGTCCCGTATCAGTTGTAGAATAGCACCACATTATGCAAGATAGAGCATGGACTTAATTATTCATTACTTGCGACGTTCATGCAGTGTAGAACGTGAGTTGCTGGGAGTGATTATGATGGATGAGGAGGAAACAAGGCTGGAACGGTGAATCCAATGCTCTGCGCTTGAGTTTACCTGGCAAGTGACGATAATTGTCAGTCACGCCACCTGGAACACTGGATGACATGGTTGGAACTTTGTACCGCTTAATTTATCGTTTCTCCGTCGTTCAGCTCACGACTTCTTACCAAAGACTCCAGAGTCGGAATTCAATTGGGAACTGAAAGATCTGTAAAGGAGAAACAAATTGTAACAGATATTGTTAGAGTATTTCGTTCATAAAGTAGCTCTATTCTTGCCTTGACATCAGCTGACTGACTTTGAATAGCCTTCATAGCTCAAAGGGGTCTTTAACTCTGCTGTTACCATGGCAATCGAGAGCATAATAACTTCTGTTTTATTAACCGAGACCCGTACTTCTATCCACTAAAACGCAATATTTATTCGTATGCAGACCTGTTGTCGAATGATGGAATTCCCTTTACTTACTATTAAATTATCATAGATCCAACTATATGCATGGAGAGAGATCCAAACCAAGCTCATCAGATTGATAAGGAAAAGAGGGCCATTTATGAACCTTGTATTCCCTACCTTAGAGCCAAGTATAACATCCCTCTCTTCAATTGGTCAGTGACAGGTTTATTTTTTGGTGTTCGGAGTTCTTTACCAAAATTTACATACAATTTTTTAAAACAATTATCAATATCATCTTTTGAAATTCAAAAAATCATCTCGCAAATTCTTAAAGATTCCCTGCAGATTATACAGTTTCATTTATACCACTCAGAAGACCTTACTTAAGGATACGCTAATTTTAAATAAAATCTTTTATTTATAAGTAGGCCTATAATTTTATAGTCATCTTCTAAGATTTTATTTTATAATTGATAATCAATGGTGCTTAATTATTACATTTTATTCTTATAACAATATTCATATTTAATTGAATATATATGTTTGCTATTAATTTCCGGATCCCCGTGGTCATCCTTAATTAAGGCCGGACGAGTTATTTCTCTCTCTCTCTTGGACTTAATTTGAAGTTCATAAATGCATACACAATTGTTGAATTGTATAGACATGTCTTATTTAACCTTAAATTGGCAAAACTTCATTTCTCACACTAGTTTATTAAACCGTGTCGGACTTTAAAGAAAACATACTATCGCAATGTCCATATTTTATATGTTGTACAATTAATTTAATTTAATTTCTTCCTGTAACCACTACAGGTTGCCATCGACAAAGAGTACCATGATACAATAGAGTAAAAGCCTTGAGGCTTAGTGATAAATTGTTGTTAGAGTGAAAAATAAACAATTTGAATTATATTGAAACACATGATGTTAAACGAAGTAACGTCAAGGAGATGCGAATTAGTCATGGTCCATATGTATGATGCCTGAAAATAGCATTATGTAATTTTGGTTAAATTTAATTTTCCTACCAATTTTTTTTCCATTTTTCTATTAAAACTAGCGGCTTGTGCAGCAAATGCTGCAAACTAAGTTCATTAGACGTTCAGTTAAAAATTTTTCAGAAATATTTTCAATGAAGAATAGCAGACATTTTGAAAGTTATTTGCTTCCGTAATAATGAAACATATTCTCTCTGAATGTTTTTTTTATGCCAAATACTTTTTCTTGAACCTAACCTTCAGTGTTTGATTTTAAACGCGAAAACGCAAGTAACAATATCAGGACGGTCAGTGGGTTTTTCATGTGGGAGTAAAGCAATAGCTATTTCAGGTCATTGTGGATTGTACGCGAAAGTTAAAAAAAGTCAAGTTTGCTATGCTTTCGAACAATAGACATAGCATCTTGGTATAGTTACTGCATGTAGAGCTTGATATGTAGAGAGTAAAATCATTTTATCCTGCTAAGAGATCTTGCTGAAATGATCGGGAGACTACATAATTTTGTAGGCCTCTTGTTTTATCAGTAAGTAATAGATACCTTTTGGTCTTTCCTTAGGAAGTGTAATTTTTGCGCTCTCTCGAGCTAATAGTGAACAGAATGACGCATATAAATATCTATACCACACCGCCATTAAGTATATTAAAAAGACCAACCCCATTTGATTGATAACTATAAAAATATTGAATTTTTAATAACAATATTATTATCTTACGTAAGTTTTGTAGTTATATATTCTATATAGCTGCCACTCAGTAAATTATAGAAATGAAGATCTAATTTAAGATATTCTCTATATTTACTTACATAATCCCAAAACGTTTCACTTTCATATCATCAATATAGCATTAATATGTATAATTAATGAAAAATAGTCACATCATGGCATTAACTATAATAATACTTCATTTTTAATGGTAATAATGTCATCAAATCACCTCAAGTTTTGTAGATTTTAATATCCAATACACAGCTGTACTCAGAAAATTACACACCGAAGAATCAGATCTGTAAAATATTTTAGCAAGTCTTGAAGTTTTTAATAATCAATTGAATTTCAGCTCTAAATTGCTCTAAATATGTCAGCAATTCTGCAGGTCATGGCCTTCGTGTAATATCCTATTGTTTATTGTAATGTGTGTTTTGTTTTATACTGAAATGCAATTAGGTCTTAAAAACGACGAAAGATGGATTTTGGAAAATAGCAAAATTATGTAGGAAAACTAACACTTCACTGATTGTTACTATTTTTCTGAAAATCCTTGGCTGCCAAGCTTCAAAATGATGGGTCATTCATTAAAATCCGTTCAGCCGTTTTCCCGTAATTTCCATTACCAGTTCAAATTATATATATATATATATATATATATATATATATATATATATATATTATAGCATATAGCCTATTAATATGTTGTATCCTATAGGATACTTTGTGAATTTAAGGGTTAAGAGAGCACTATTACTGACTTATTTACAAATAGTCCCGGCGTGGTTCAGTCAGTTAAGGCGCTTGCCGGTCTGAAGTTGCGCTCGAGCGCGAATTCGATCCCCCATTGGGCTGATTACCTGGTTGGGTTTTTTCCGAAGTTTCCCCCAAACCGTAAGATGAATGCCAGGTAATCAATGGCGAATCCTCGGCCTCATCTCGCCAAATACCATCTCACTATCACCAATCTGATCAACGCTAAATAACCTCGTAGTTGATACAGCGTCGATAAATAACCAGCTAAAAAAAACTTACAAATGGCTTTTAATGAACCCCGAAGTTCATTGCCGTCCTCACATAAGCCCGCCATCAGTTCCTATCCTGAGCAAGATTAATCCATCCCTGTCATTATATCTCACTTCTCTTAAATTAATTTTAATATTATCCTCTCATCTGCGCCTCGGACCCGTCCCCCACAGGTCTTTTTCCCTCAGGTCTTCCAACTAACACCTTATGCATTTCTGGATTCACCAATACGTACTACATGCCCTGCCAATCTCAGACGTCTGGATTTAATGTTCTTAATTATGTCAGGTAAAGAATACAATGCGTGCAGTTCTGCGTTGTGTAACTTTCTCCATTCTCCTGTAACTTCATCCCTCTTAGCTCCAAATACAGAGTTTATCACGTACGACGCAACCGTCTGCCCACATCTCCCACGGCACGTCTACCGCATACGTCTAGCATAGTTGCCGCGTCATGGCCCGGCTTGTCTCCCCTGAGTTGTGCGGAAAATAAGAAGTAATGTGACTAGATTGAGCTTACCTTTATTTAGAGAAGGTGCTCAAAATAACGTCCCTCTGCTGCTAGAGAAGCCTGACACCTTTTGAACACGTTATTAAACACTTTATGAATTTCGGCTGCCGAAATTGTTGAAATTACAGTATTCAAATTTGTGAGTTTATGCATTGCGGTTATTTTATGAGGTTTTAATCTGAGTTTGTGCTCAGCTCTGTGAGAAGATGCTACTGTCACAACAGTCTGAAATGCTAAACGAGGCAACGATTTTCTCAGACTTCTTTTTAAGGCCGCTTTTATCTCGTCTAATTTTCCCTATGTTAGGACGCTTGGTCTTGTAGTTTTCTTTATGTACGACTTCCTTCGGTTGGGGGCCCTATGTTTAAGTTTGTATCATTTCAATGCAATTGTATTGAATTGAATTTAGGGAGGTGAAACTAAGACTCTGCACTGCGACGTTTCAAGATCTATTGCACTAACTCTCAGGCTAGGTGAATCCTCAAACCCACACTAGTTCGCTGCTTACTCAGGTTTAGAGCAGGCAACCTTACCGTTTCTACGCTAGCCCTGTCTGTGCGTTACTAGTCAGCAGAGACCGGAACTTGGCAGAATGCCTAAATGTGTTAAATTTATCTTCATTTTGGAAGTAAATCTGTACGAATTATACCTTTGTGACTGAAACGTCACAATTTTATGTTGCACTTTTCTACCTTTTTTAATATAAATGTCTAATTTACAAAATACATTTTTTTGCCTTTATTTGATTATTTGTCTATTATTTATTAATTTATTATTAAAAATTGCCTACAGGTATATTTTAATTTATTTCCATAACCGCTACAATAAAAGTGACTTCACCGAATGTATATTATCACAGTCTACTATATACAGTCACGAAGCTTGAGTTTTGAGAGTGCTAGAAACAATAGACTGTGACGGTACAATTTTGCATTGCCTGTAATGAGGCGATATTAGCGACCCTAGTGGTGAGCAACTATCTAATGTTTGCATATTTACTATGTATTGAGCTTCGCGACCGTATATACTAGACTGTGTATTATTGTCTTTCAGTCAGTTCATATTCTCTTTGCAACAATGAGTGCTGCCGTGAAAAAATGTATAACAGTAAGCGTTTTAATTATCGCTTTTGTTTATTTGACAAGGCAACAATGAATGGTCCACACCTGTGGAGTAACGGTCAGCGCGTCTGGCCGCGAAACCAGGTGGCCCGGGTTCGAATCCCGGTCGGGGCAAGTTACCTGGTTGAGGTTTTTTTCCGGGGTTTCCCCTCAACCTAATAGGAGCAAATGCTAGGTAACTTTCGGTGCTGGACCCCGGACTCATTTCACCGGCATTATCACCTTCATTTCATTCAGACGCTAAATAACCTAGATGTTGATACAGCGTCCAAAAATAACCCAATAAAATAAAAACAAACAATGAATGCAGGTCTAACGTTATTTTTAACGGTTATTTTTCTTTCAGTTTTCATTGCGACGTTTGTTACATCTAGCTAAATATTTCATATCGCAACATATCAGTACAACCAAACACAAAAATGCACTTTCCAAAGCTACTGGGAAGAAGATTTCTTTGCTTCCAACAGTAATAGGGATATCCTGAACTACGAGGCGCATCCAGAAAGTAAGTTTCCCGATTTCTTCTCCTTGAAAGTAAACATAATTAGCTGTGTCAATTGCGCATGCAGATCTATGACGTATCAATCATATGCCAGCCGGACAGGTCCCGCCTGGTGCCAGTAGCGTGGCAGCAGTGGTCCGAAATGGAAGCTCTTATTCCTTCTCCCGCCGCCTGCGAGGTTCGGTCGGTGATAAAGTTCTTTAATGCACAAAGCATTGCGCCAATTGAAATTCATCGGCAGCTCTGTCAGGTCTATGGGCCGAAAATCATGAGTAAGCAGATGGTGCGTCGCTGGTGTAGGCAGTTTTCCGAAGGTCGTCAAAGTGTCCATGATGAAGAGCGCCGTGGGCGACCGTCCCTCATCAATGATGATCGTGTTGAGCTGGTGCGGCAGTGCATCATGGAGAACCGTCGCTTCACGATTACGGAGCTGAGCAGCCATTTTCCGCAGATATCGCGATCCTTGTTGCATGAGATTGTAACTAAGCACCTGCTGTTCAAAAAAGTGTGTGCCAGGTGGGTGCCGAAAAACCTGACACCCGAACACAAAATGCAACGTTTAGGAGCAGCACTGACATTTCTGCAACGGTATCACGATGACGGCGACGAGTTCCTCGACAGGATCGTCACGGGCGATGAGACTTGGATTTCGCACTTCACCCCGGAAACCAAGCAGCAGTCAATGCACTGGCGGCATAGTGGATCTCCGGTCAGGACGAAATTCAGACGCTGTCGGTACGGAAAGTGATGTGTTTTTAATTTTAGTTGGTTATTTAACGACGCTGTATCAACTACTAGGTTATTTAGCGTCGATGAGATTGGTGATAGCGAGATGATATTTGGCGAGATGAGGCCGAGGATTCGCCATAGATTACCTTGCATTCACATTACGGTTGGGGAAAACCTCGGAAAAAGCCCAACCAGGTAATCAGCCCAAGCGGGGATCGAATCCGCGCCCGAATGCACGGTGTTCGGGGACAGGAAGGGCATTCTGCTCATTGACTTCCTTTAAGAGGTGAAACAGTGAACGTTGACCGTTACTGTGAAACACTGCGAAAATTGCGACGTGCCATTCAAAACAAGAGGCGTGGAATGCTTACTGCAGGTGTTGTGCTCCTCCATGACAATGCTCGTCCACATACGGTTCGGCGCACAGCAGCTGTTTTGACGGAATTTGGCTGGGAGTTGTTTGATCACCCACCCTACAGTCTTGATCTTGCTCCCAGCGATTTTCACGTTTTCTTGCACCTCAAGAAATTCCTGTCCTCCGGTGAGCGTTTTGGCAACGACGAAGAGCTGAAGACGTCTGTCACACGCTGGTTCCATTCACAGGCGGCAGAGTTCTACGACAGAGGGATGCAAAAGTTGATCCCACGATACGACAAGTGTCTCAATTCTGATGGTGCCTATGTTGAAAAATAGCTGAAACATTGCTGTACCTGGTGCCAATAAATGTTTTCCTGAAAGTGTGTGTTCTTTTTTTTAAAAAAATAGGGAAATTTACTTTCTGGATGCGCCTCGTAGCACCAACAGATAGCGCGGTACTTTGAGGGATGCGCTTTGCGTGTGAATTTGTTTTCCGTTATATAAACACTGAGGATTTATATAGTGTATTAAAAGCAACTCAAAATGCCAAATTTTTGTTGTGTTCCTATATGTAAAAACCAGGAAAAGCCTTTTGTCTTCATTCGGGTCCCGAAATATTCTGAATAGGCCTATATGCTTTAAACCTTAAAAATTTAACTAATTAAATTGCGCCTCGAAAGTGCTAGCTATGAAACAAAAATAACTACTTCAAGTAAGGAATTCCTGGCTACAGTTTCATTTTGGAAGAGCGAAAAGAAAAATTAATAAAAACATATTCAACCTCGACAGCAAACTATGTTAGCTTAGATTATATTCAGTACCTCTAGGAGTCTCCGAAGTTTACGCCTGCAGTAAACTTTCGATTAACTGGGATGTTTAATATCCAGGACGATCCATTTCGTGAATAATGTTTTAAATGTGCTGTAGACTAATTTATTAAAACCATGTTTTTGCTTCAGATTTCATCCTACATAGTTATTCAAAACTGCATGTCCTTAACCTACAAAACACAAGAATAATCATGATACTACTGCGATCATACTGTATTATTATATCATCTTATCAAACATTGCATTTGATCTTTCTGCAACTAGACAAAAAAATACGAGGAATTCAATCTCGATAGTCCCTTCCCTATAAAAAAACACATTGGTGGCTGCATATTCTGTTTTTAGCGTACGGCACTTACAATAATAATGATTAAAGAGGTAATATTCACCTTCGACAAAGTTCCTATTTTATTTATTTATTTTTATTCGTACACCTCGTTCTCAAAGTTCTCGTTTAGGCTCATGAATATTCAATTTACTCCATCTATATTCTACATACTGCAGATTTCCCTACCCATCTCTTAAGGGGAATCGCTCAGTATTATACAAGGTTTACGCTGTTATTTATTGTAAATTAAATTAAATTGAATTATGAGCTAAGGAAATACTGAGTTATATTAAATTGTACTGGGTTATACAACAAATTATAAATACAATAATTGTATTTTGACACGCACAGACAGCCAACAAGCGGGAGAACGTAATCAACTGTAACATATGACATAATATAGCCCTACAACATGTTGTACCGCATGGAACGCTCCTGCCATCTAACGGTAAAACTTCGCATAAGATATCCCTATTGCAGCATCGAGTCGAAAATCTCAACTTGCTTTCGACTTATGCAGTGCTGCTCATCGGAGTGACTACTACCGCGGAGGAATCGGAGATTACGAATAAAGCTCTCCACCGGTGATCTCCGATACTACCGTAGGTGGAACAGGGGGCATATGGAGGGATGCGGGGGTTCGGAGCGAAGCGACAGTTAGCTCAAGGACGACCGGCGCGTACGGACTGACGGTAGTTGTGAGGGGAATAAAATAGCACCAAATCGGATATCTGTCGCATGGAAATTCTTTAATTTAGTTGAAGGTAATAATAAAGTCGCACACTGTATACTTTGTGGGCGAATTTACTGTAAGGGTGGTGGAACTTCGAATTTGTTAGACCATTTGAAGCGATCGCACAATCGCGAACTTGATGAAAACAATTACGCAAAACATTTGATACGATTTATTTTTAAATTGTTTTAGTGCTATTGTTCCCAAACGCTCACAGTTCTATGAAAAAGTCTTGAAATTTCTCTAAAACGTAACTTTCGAGGCAATAAAAAACGTATGAAATATTTACAAGACGACTTGAATTATATTTTACTGTTTAGACAACTTGAGTTACATTTTACTGTTTGGATTAAAATATTTCTGAATGAAAGTAAAGAAACATCAGGTAATAATATAATTACAATTATCCTTAAGTTGATATCCACTTATATTTTTATTACAGAGCAAGAGTGGCGCGTTTTAGAAGAGGCAGTTCAAATACTGACAGCCTTTAACACAATAATCACAATCCTGTCCGGTGAAGAATCTGAATAAATTATGTTGGACAGTAAACTTTATCCCATTGATAGCCCACGTTTCTTTTGTTTCATTCTGAAGCTCCCTTAATATATTTACGTTAACTAAACCGATTAGATTAATAACTGACAAACCCTGTTTGCGATTAAACGAGAGTTTCTAGGAGAATTAAAGTATAAATGTTTTCATTAGCTACTGAAAAGCGTTTTACTTCTGCATTAGTTTTGCAGTTAGATTGAATGTTATTAATTTGATCAATGACATAAAACTAATACGGCTTTCGACATATACTATGAATTTCAAAACTAGAAAAAAAAATCTGTCAGCTAACGTAGCACTTTAAGCAACACAAAAAAGAGCCGAAGAAAGAGAGAGAGATTAACATAAAAGAGAGATTAAACAACAACAAATTATAACTTATTTTAAAAGATACGCGGACGTCAGCGGACTCGAATCACTACCTGATCCGATTAAAGGAATGCTCAGCAGAAAGTCTATGTCTGCGCCACAGGCATCAATCGGAGGTAACCGGAGGTCTCCGATTGAAAGCGCGCAAACAACCGCTCCGGAGAAAACCTAATCATAAGCAGCACTAGACTTATGTAAAGATTTTCTTGCTGCCGAAATCCCTTTGTAAAAAGTGCAAGGTTGTGGGTCTAGTGCAAGGTTTTTGTAATTGCCTTTTTTTGCGTACTTTAGCTATTTATAATGCCTTTTTGCCTGCCTATTTTTGCTAATTATGATGCCTTTTTACCTGCCTATTTTAATGATTCATAATGCCTAAACTTCCGGTCTCTGCAAGTCAGTGTTCTGGAAATGCTATGGAATGATGAGAGAATGGAGGGATGTTGACGAAATGATATATATGCCTAATATGGGAAAGCAGTAGAATCCCGAGAAAAACCTCAACTGCGACCTTGTTCGCCTGAATAGTCACTATGGATTTTTCAATGAAAAAAAAATCTCAGACCTCACCTGGACTCGAACCCGAACCGCCTGGGTGGCAGACTGAAGGCCTGATCACCCAGGCATCGCAGAGACACGTTTGTAGTGTATAAAATACCCTTATTATATCTATTTTATTAATCTGAAGGCAGCCAATGTGTTCTCCGTTTAACGGTTTTTATATTTATTTGCAGATGAAACTCCCGACTAACACCAATAAGATCAAGTTTCCAAAATTAAGAATTGCGTAAAAATTCCTAATAATACCTATCGCAAATCATATGATATTTACGATGTGAAGAATGTTTTGTGGGTATTCTCTAATTAGTAAATAATATTTAAGTACACTTATCAAGAAGTTTAGTTTATAAATCGTGGCTTTACTTTAAAAGGTACTTTATATACAGTGGTGTTCATTATTCTTAAGCACACAGTTTTACTTTTTGGTGGAAAAACCTGGTATGATGCATATAATAATCCAAATAATGGACTTAAATTAATAAAAAAATGGTTTGACATAAATTATCTATCAACGAAAATAAAACCATAATTATTCTATTCTCATTATCTGAAAAATGTAACAAATCTCCTACATCTATATTAAGTATTAAATTACATAATTCTGATTGTTGTCTTATACAGTGTACATGTCCGATTATTTACATACAAATTCCACAATTTGGGACATCTGGCCGACATCTACAGCTGACCACTAGGATCCAGAATACAAAGCAGAGGTTAAATTAAAAATACAATATGATTGCGGAGAGAAGTTAAGTATTTAGGCATCATTTTCGATAATCATTTAAAATGGAACCAACACATTAATTACCTTTGTAATAAATTACGTAAAATAGTATATTTTTTGTTTTATTGAGGAATTACTTGTCAATAAGTTTATTACGCACAATATATTTAACTTTATTTCAATCGGTAATTATGTATGGAATTATAGGATGGGGTAGCTCATTTAAATCCAATTTTAATCCACTTTATTTATTACAGATGAAAATAATTAAAATATGTCTTCATAAACCTATTGATTTTCCATCTCAGAATTTGTTTTTAGACTTTAATGTACTTAACATAAGACAAATTTATTATATTGTATTAATAAAATTCATACATAAAAATCGAAATAAGTTTGAATTGTATTCTCATAGTTATGAAACAAAAGGTATGAATTATTTAAGATTGTTTGAACCAAAATGCAACACTGTTACAGTATTTAATCATAGTCGTAATTTAGGCCCAAGAATATGTAACAAATTTATATTTAAATATCCCAATCTTGTCAATTCTAATAGTTCTAGTATTAAATTTAAAAAAGTTATGTATAGTTTTTATAAAAATTGAAAAATTGTAAATTTAAATTTATATATTCTAATTGCATAGTAGACATAAGGCAAATTGTACTGTATAATTATTAATTTCAATTCAGGAATCCGCCCTTGAGCACGAGTTCTACTCTTTCAGGGGCGAGCTAAAGTTTTTCTGTATATATTCTATTTTATGTTACAACTATTAGCAAAAGAAATAAATAAAATAAATAATTATAAAAAATTAAAATATAAATTGAACATATCTATTCTTCAAATTGCCTATAAACTTTAAGTCGATATTTTGATGGATTCGAGTTGTAATGCCTGGTACTCTAGAGGTGTTCTATTAATAGTCGTTAGTAAGTGGTTTTATCTGAAATATAACAGGTTATGTTTGAAATCTGGAATGTTCGGTATCATGGTGAATCGACGTGTGTCAGGTCTGGTCATTTCTGCTTCCGTGTCTTTATCGTTATTGCGATACAACGGCCTTCAATCTGTACCGCCCACCATAAAGATGTAGAAAACGTGCTTTCTTTACAAAAGACTGTTTTGAACTTCATGGTGTATTTAGATAATGTGGTGATAAAGCAACATGGTGAAATAGCAAGGAAAATACTGAAAGAAAACGTGCTTCACAGCCATGAATATTATAGAAGATCGTTCAGAGGATGGCTTCCTCCCAGTGCCAGATTTTGATCCTAGGAAAGAGAATAATGAAGACAACTAAATGCACGAAAATAATTTTATTCTATCATTTCTTCATACAGGAATTCATTAATTCTTTTCATCCTCAGAGACTTCTAATGATCAATCGTACAGGGTCCTACTGGCAGGATAGGATGTCCTCATCGTCCTACCAAGTTCAAGTGATTATATAGGATTTCCTGTTCTGTCGAGAGAATATTCACCTAGACCATTGACAAGAGCGTTTCTTTCTCTATTAGCGCAAAAAAAAAAGATGGTACGACATATTTTTGCTGAGATATGACGGATTCTTCCAGTGACGGTGCGCGATTTTTCGCTAAGCAATTCTCTTTGATGAAGATGAAAATAAACCTTGGAGTAAATCTGTTTTTGGTGATTCATGGTCTGAAAGTGTGTGTAAAGGAACTATATTCAAGGTACGTAGGAAACTTGTTAAAATAAAATGGAATATTGATAACAGAATTACGTGGATTCGTACCTCAGACATAACTAACATAGCCAACAATGGCGCTTCTTCTAACTATAATAATTCTTCAAAGTCTGACAAGAAACAATAAGAATACAGAGAAAATGTATTGTTTGTTCCATAATCAGGAAGATACAACAAAAAGCTAGTTACTTTTGTGTTGCTTGTGACCCAAGAGCAGATATGTATAGTCCTCAAATTAAACGTCACTGTTTTGCATTTCCCATTCAGAATGGAATTCCTGCATAATTCATGAAAGTTAGTATTCATTGGACTTAGTCAAATCATATAAATGACAATTAAGGGAATCAGGTAGTGATTGGGGGTCAAAAATCCGATTTTTTATCTTGTGTTTAAATAAAAAGTAAAAAACTTGCATTTTAAAACAATATAAATATTATGGGAGGTATTTCTGCAGATAAACCATTTAAGTGGCCTCCTTAAATTTGGCGGTGTATGTAATTCATATATCTTTCTTTTTAGGTGCAGTTTTCCGTAAGTTGTCATTTTTCAAACTTAAGTGCATTTTTCTCTAAAACTACTGAATCAGTTTATATGAAATTTTACAGTGTTTTCTGCAACTCATGTTATACATAGTAGACATACGGGTTTAAGAATATCACATACATAATACGAAAAAAATATATATATGCACTAAAAAATTACAAAAAATGTTAAACAAAGTTCAATATTTTTTCTGTTTC
Organism: Periplaneta americana; assembly: GCF_040183065.1. Classification (NCBI taxonomy): domain Eukaryota; kingdom Metazoa; phylum Arthropoda; class Insecta; order Blattodea; family Blattidae; genus Periplaneta; species Periplaneta americana. The sequence goes on along the minus strand of NC_091117.1, from coordinate 189,142,963 downwards.
ACTAGAAGTGAAATATTTAACTAAATTTTGCTTTAGAGTTTACAATATACATTACTTGACAACTTAAAAAAATATAAGGTATATGAGTGAAGATTGTAGCAAGTAATGTGCACCTGAAAAATTAAGTACACTTAGCAAAGTGGGAAAACATGTTATCAGTTATGGCCTTTCTTTTACACTTGGATTTGAAACTAATTAGTTGTCTTATATACCACTGAATTCAGAATGATTGATTGTATAAACCTGGAAATTTTTACTCCACTCTGAATACTAAAAGTCCATAAATATTGAACTGAACTTTTGTGCTGAAATTTTTTAATCGCAGAGGCATCACTACCCAGTCCTCTTAAATTCCTTTAAATAATCTTGAGTAATATCTGGCCTAGTATTCTATTTCACAAGCAAGTATTAAAAACAATATGTTAAAAAAATTAGAAAATGTTACGATTCACACATGTATGTACTTTATGTACTTTCCTGATATGTAATGAATAAAATTTTATTTATTCAGTTATCATCCTAAAATTACAAATAAAACTAATGTAAATGTTATTGAAAATAATATATAGAATTATTAATTTACTACTTTTCTCTTTCTATTTACAAAGTTAATAAAACTAATGTAAACTGTATTAAAATAATAAATAAATAAATAAATAAAACAAAATACAAAATAAATAATACGTCCTTCTGGCAGGACAACAGGATACTACCGCCAGAACCCATAACTTGCGTACTGCCGATAGGACGTTACAGAAATACGCCCTGCTAGAAGGACAACATATGGAAAATATTGTTTAAGAATCTATTCTATCGGAAGGACAACTTGCTATGCACAAAAGTCCTTCTGGAAGCGCTTCGGGAAGGACATGACTCTTTACGATTAACCATTAAGACACGATGAGATGATGTTACTGTGTGAAGAGAATTGAGAATGGCAGACGAAAAGAAGTGCTCGGGAAAAATCTCTCTCGTTGGCGAATGTTCACCACAAGATTCATATGATTGTCCGGAATTTGAGGACACTCAAATTAGGTCGCTGGTAGCTGGAAAGAATGATGGGTTCCAATCTACTAGCTACCAGCGCGCTAACAGGCTAGGTAGCAATCGACCGAACAGTCTTCGTCTTGCACGTCTCCATTGCGTAACGTTTAGCCATTCCTTCCAACAAAGTAACCAGTCAGGCTACCAGCCAGACTTCGTCTTGTACGTATCCTATCATATCACATATCGTATCCCGTATCTACCGCATCGTAACACATATCGTATCCTATCGAATCGTATTGTGTCTGGCGATTTGGATCTGCGCGGTTTGTTCTTTTTTTTTCTAAAGTTTCCCCCAACTGTAAAGCATACTTAACTCCTTTTTAAACTTTATGTGTACTAATTACATTTAACAGTTTTAATCACAGTTGTGATTATCATCATCATCATCATCATCATCATCATCATCATCCTTCACGAATTAGGCCTCTGTAGACCTGTTTCGACCCCATCTAGCAGTCTTCTAAAAGGTCTTCCTGGTCGACGATGTCCTCTAGGTTTATACTGCATCATAATTTTTGGGATTCTTGAACTTTCCATTCTTCTTACATGATCTAGCCAATTGAATTTGTATCTGCTGATTTTTTTCTTCTGCTGACTCTACTTCTAATTGTTCTAAAATTTCTTCATTCCTTTTTCGGTTTAAAAGAATATAACCTGCTGTCCTGAAAAATTTAATTTCTGTTGCTTTGTTTCTGTTCATGTCTTTTTTCTCTAATGTCCAAATCTCGCTTCCGTATGCTAGTAATGCTAGTGTATTATATATTTTTATTCTTGTAGATTTTTGTACTAATTTAGCTTCTAATGTATTGTTTATTATTCATAGAATTTGTGTAAATTTGGTAATTTTCTTGTTCACATCTTTTTCATTTTGATAAGATATTTCACAACCCAGATAATTAAAATTTTGTACTTGTTCGAGGCATTGGTTATTGTGTATTATTTTACTTCTGACTGGGTCTTGTCCTAAAAATGCCATTACTTTTGAAATGGAAATTTCAGCACCAAAATCAAAAGTTGTGATTATTATTATTATTATTATTATTATTATTATTATTATTTTATTTATTATTTTTTTCTCTTCTATCTAGTTTTCAATATTGGTCACACCCGACCTCAAGCATCTTGCTTTTTCGGGTGTGACCCAGTTACCTTGTATTTATACAATAATTTCTAATATGTAGGCTATTTGACTATGAGATTGGTAATCAATTTCGAATTTTGAAGAATATTCATATACTAGTATTACAATAGTATTGTAAAATCCTTCTTATTGTATGTAATTTTTGCTTGCAAATAAAAATTTTTGTAATTTTGTAAAAAAAAATATATATATAATTATCGAATCCCCTGCCTCGCCGTCTCGATATCATTAATTCCATCGACGCTAATAATAACCTAGTAGTTGATACACCGTCATTAAATAATCAATTAAAATAAAAAAAAAAACGTCACGTAGCCTAGCCGCATGGGCTGCTAATGAAGTCGCTCCAAATCATGGGTGGTAAGAAAGGAATGACAACTGAAGTCGCTCCCGCGCGGAAATTATTTAACTTCTTGAGGCGTCCTACACTGTTTATGAACTCGCTCCAATCCCCTTCCCCTCGAAGATCGTGTACTACGTATTACAAAATTACATAGATGAAAACAATACTTTCCCTTCAGAAATGCGGGCACAGTTCTCAGAAAGCTTCGTGCGCACCACAAATAACTGCGAAGCGTTCCATGCTAAGTTGAATGGACTATTCTACAACCCGCACCCCCATTTTTTCAGTTAATTGAAGTTTTAAAGAACATTCAAAGTGATACGCACCTTCTAATCAGATAAAAAAACGAAAAAGTAAACTAATAAAGCCCACGAAAAATAGACGTTCATCTTGCATAAAATGGTGGAATATAAAACACATTCAATAACAAAATATGGCTCTGTTAGAAGCGTTGCTTTCAAATTTTAAAATTTGAAATTTATTTACAATTTACATTTGAATTGAATACATATGAATAGATACCCGAAATGAGCATAATGCTCGTGCTCGGGTACAGTCCAGTAGTCTACATAAATTTTACAGGGTTGAAATAATAATGCTGATGATATAAATAATAGTAACAACAACAACAACAACAATAATAATAATAATAATAATAATAATATAATAATCGTGATAGAAATTATACAAAGATTGTAATACAAAGTAATATCTTAAATAATAATAATAATAATAATAATAATAATAATAATAATAATAATAATAATGATAATAATAATAAAACAAAAATATTTAAAATAATAAAATAAATACTAAGACGGATAAAATAAAATATAAAACCACTAGCGAGAGTTAACACAACTTAAATAAGCATATAATAACCGGAAAAAATGCCAAACTCGAAAATCAACAGAAAAGTTCGTTGTATCGGAGACGACAGCAACCGCCGTATTGACATTGTGTTGTGCATTAATGGTAGTAGTGGGGAGCTGAAAGTCTACGTAACTGCCGTTCTCTTCGAATGTTCTCGTAAAATCATGGGAAGTTAATGCTGAAAAAACAAAATGTCTACGAGTCAAACTGTTCATTATTACCAGGATAAATATAAATAATACTGAAATATATTAATCGAGTTTCAGTTATAGATCTCTCCTTTTGTGCAAGAGGTATCATATCAAAATATTTTATGAATGGCGGGGAAAATATAAATTTAAATAACTTTCTAGTGACAAGATATAGTGACAAGTACAATCAAGTGTATCTGTGGCGATGCTAAGAAATCATTTATTGGAGATATACACTGTTATTAATTAAGAAAATGATCTATTTATATTTATTACAATGTTTTATCTTATAGGGTACATGCATCAGATAAATGCAATAAATATTAGTAACATATAATGCTAGTAACACTTAAAATAATAATGAAATTTATCAAATATCATACAAACATTTTCACTTTATTTTTAAACTTAAGAATGTGTAAATTGCTTAGGTCTGGATTATTTTTCAATACTGAATTGTATAGTCTTGGTCCATAATTCCTACCGTGTCTTAATCCAGCTGTAGTGTGGCATTTAGGTTCTGCCAAAAGAGTTGGGACATTTCTTCTGGTGTTATGTATATGTTTTTCAGTTATAAAATTCATTCGATTTTTGTGAAAATAAGTTAGTAATGTATGTTTATATATTTGCTCGATTTTTAGTACTTGGAATTCAGAATAAATAAATTGTGTCGGATAATCAAGTGGTTTATGCAGACAAATTTTGATGATACGTTTTTGTAATAATATTAATGGAGTTAAGATAGTCTTTGTCATTCCACCCCATCCTATTATTCCGTATTGGATGACTGATTGAAACAAGGCTAGATAAACTACACGGAGAACATAGATAGGCATATATGCACGAAGGGTTACAAAGTTGTGAATTGTTTTCCATAACCTATTACATAAATATGTTACATGTTTATTCCATCTTAAATGTTGATCAATGACAACCCCTAAGTATTTTACTTGCGTGGATTCTGTCAAGGAAGAGCAATTACAATCAATCAAGTTTATGTTACTGCAATTGTGTATTTTTAAATTTGTATCCTTATCGAGTTTGATGAGAGCAAATTTTCATCTAAACATTTCTTAATTATATTTATACCTCTATTAGCACTTAGGTAGGCATCATTCCAATTCGATCCACTAAAAATTACGGCTGTATCATCGGCATATGCAAATATAAACTTCTACCTTTTTAGATTTTACCATGCCTTTTTTTGACGAAGTGACTCTGCACCAAGTAAGCTTCTGTATGAAACATTTTTAAGTTTAAATAAAGTGGGAAGGAAAATGTTTATACAGAGCGAGCCCATGTGGCAGTCTTAAGTCTGCATAAAATGAGAAGGAAAATGTTTAATACCTGTACGGGAGCGAGCCCACGTGATCACTGGGGATGGGCTCATGTATAAAAGGGGTACTTGGGACCGTCTTCATGAAACCCCGCCGCATGGTCTGCAGGCCTGCACAAGGTTTGCGCTTTCCGAGCCGGCTCACAGCTCAAGAGCCGAATGCAGATATTAGCTGCGCTCTGTATAAGGGTGGACTGGAAGAAGGGGTGATCTCGTACAGAATATACACAAAAGGAAGTACTATTACGAGTGTTTATGAAATGAATTCCCGTTCAGTGTTTGCAAAACTATCTTGGACTATTATTAATTAATAAAGAAATATTTATTTTACAGAAATAATAGAAATTCTATAGCTACTTAAATGTACAATATCATTTTCTTATATTTTTATTTATCAGTACATCAAAACGAGGTTTTATGCTGTTGGCAGCTGAAAGGAACAGTATCCTACTGATCATAATGAAACATCAGTTACAGATGTTCGATGTCTGCCTTTATTAAAGTTGATTATAGAAAACAGTTTCTCACAAATATAAATGTTGAGCCAAACATAGCAATCATTTTTACAGCCAGCCTGTGTAGTCGTGGATATTATTGCTAATGTTTAGTCTTGTAAAACTCAACCAGGCTAGTAGTATTATTCAAATGATCTTTAACCCTTAGGTCACATTGAAGATCAATAAGTTCGTTAAATGTTAAATTCCACGTATTTTAGATTCCTCCATACTGTACTGTAGCAGTAGGTAAGCAACGTGAAACAGTTACTGAGAATAGGCCTACACACTGCACTCCACTAGATAGCTGAGTGGCCGTTTCCCTCTCCTCTACCTATATACTGCCATGCTAAGGCTAAGTGCCGTATCTACAAAAAGCAAAGTATCGAGAAAAATGAGTTTAAAGTTTTCTGTACAGCCCCTTTCGATTTTTACGTAGCATTACATAATTTATGTGGTTTTCAGTTATATATAAAAGATTACAAAATTACTGAAACAAACAAAAATTATATTAATTCAGCCATTTAATAGAAACTGCAGATACCGTTCTTTACCACAGCATGACTTAATAACTTATATAAATATCTGCCTTAACTACAAAATGCCGTATGTTGCCGCCCTGCTAAGGAGAAGTGCGGCATCTGCATAAAATTAAGAGATGAAAGAATAGGCATCCAGAACTACAAGGGCCCAAAGTACGGAATCGAAGTTCTGAGAAAAATTCACATTAATTTATGATATTCAAATTATTATTCAGATTTCTAATATGTGAGGTTTTTACTTGTCCATGATACAATCTTATACATCCTACAATATCTATTAAAATATTTCAGAACATACATATATGCTAAAATATACAAATTCATCATAGTGTGCTTTAGGCCCTTATGATTCTAGGCGTCTCTTATGTTGAAGTTCTGAAGTTGACGATTCTCTATTTTAATGAATAATGCTACATGAATACATGAATAATATGCAATAGCAAATGCAGAAACCCATTAGTAACAAAAATTGAATACATATGATAAATCCTTTCTAATTATTTCACAACATAACATTATGAGGGAAAAAAAATCAAAATTTATGTAAGTCATGAAGAAAATTATAGTATTAACAATGTAATATTAATAATAATAATAATAATAATAATAATAATAATAATAATAATAATCAACCTTTAAATATTGATAAGTATGCACAAAATATTTACTGTATTAGCAAATCTCGTCAGAATTTGTCTGTTTTCTGGAATGCCTTCTTTCAAGGTGTTCTCAATTCTATTTCTCTTCTCAAGATCAAATCCACAGGGCTTATCCAGATGTTCAGGGAATTGCATGCCGTGTCTTTTCTGTGCTTTCTTTTGCAGGAAATCTAAAGTTTTGTAACTTTCAGTTTCATTATATGTTGTTTTGTACTCCAATACATAGTTACCTCTCACTGATTTCACATGAACGATATCCTTGAGATAAGGTAGTTGTTTTGCAGTTTTTTTCTTATGGGCAGTGTAATCTTTCCTTTGTGGAAGTTTGTGTGATCTATCTTTATTAGTTCAATTTTTCCATTATTTTCATCTTGACAAGCGTCTACAAAATCGTCAAAGTCGTATGTTCTTTTCTACTTTTTGAGAGACATTTTGAACTTGGAGATGAATACTGTAAGCAGAATAAATATGTACCCAGGTTCAAATTAGAAAAGGTTGATTTCTTGGGCAGCTATTTCCTAGGAATTCACCATGAAGACCAAGAAAGAATACAGACACCAGCTCTTGTTCTGGCTTAAACAATTATCTATCCAAGTTACCAAATTTTGACATCTCTGTGTCTTTCAGGAACATGTAAAACGTACCTATAATACCTTCCGTATTTCGTCCTGTAATAGCTTCATTCCAAACAAATGCAAAAGGTTTCAATTTAGATTTCTTTCCCACTGAAGCGAACGCCTCATGATAAGCTAGGATTCATAAGTTGACTTGGAACACTTGAATTAAAATTTTCGTTTTCTATCATGTTGGATAAAGAACATTTTTCCAAAGTTAATTTTACTAATTGTTTAGATCTAGAAGAAGAAGACATAATTATAACTGTTTTTAACACAGATTGCTGTTTAATATAACACTGACAGGTGCATACTGAAGCAGAAAGAGGCATGTGGATAAAAAGAGTGTGACAATGCTAAGAAAGACCGCGGTATATGCTTGGTACTAAGCAACAATGCAGTATCTGCAACTCACATACCGCACTTTTGCGTAGCATGAGAGACATACTGCAGTCTTGCTTAGTTTATCTAGCGATTTTGTGCAGATACGGCAAAATAAAAAGCTTATATTTCATTTGTCATTGGAAATACTGCATTTTTACTTAGTCCAATGAATTTCTGACAGTACAAAACCCCATAAAGTGCGAAAACCCCATTTTTCAATTTTCCTGCAGATACGGCACTTTTGCTTAGCAGGGCAGTATAGCAAGTCTATGTCATTCTGACGTATCTTCCTCTCTGTTTCGGCGAGCGGTAATCACGGCCCTCCCGCTCCGAAGGAGCGCGCGCGCTCGTTGAGCGCTGTTTGTGCAGGTATGGTCTAAGGCAGGGACCGTCAAGTGACTACACTCTCGTGCGTACGTACAAACCCTCAAGCCCTGACGTACAGCTGCGGGCAAGGGTAGCTGCTTCCACAGTGGCGGAGCTAAGAACTTGTATGTGAACCAAATTTGTGATAAGAATGTAAATTAATTTCAGCTTTTAATTGAAGCACGCTTTCACTGTTAATTGCACTATACTGAAAAACAGTACTCTATACAATTTTGTACAGTTAATTATATACGAAACAAATTTTTGCATGTTTGCACAATAATGAAACAAAACAAAATATACACTTTTATACAGATTAATATTCTGTTTGTCTTCTTCTCATTGCTATACAATTCAATTAACAAAATAAAACAACAGTACAAACGTTGTCATTCAAATACAATTCTCTAATAATAGTACTTTTTCTTAAACATCAGAGATCCGCTGCGATTTTTGCAGTTTTCTGTTAGTAAGCAGCTATTTAATTCTCGGAGCTATTGTTTTAGTACCAGCCAATCGCAAACATGCTTTCAATTGTTCATCACTTAGTTGTTTCTGTGACGTGACTTTGTAAACTTCATTAAACAAAACAGTGTTTCGCATACGTAGGTTGTCCCGAACATTTACAACGTTCTTGCAGCAAGATTGTACTGTTTAGGAAACCTTTCTCGGGGAAAACAAGTATAGAAATGGTTAATTCTTTTTGTTTTGATACTTATCCTTTAGCTCAATATCGCTTTGTAAATGAAGTATTTCTAATTGTAGTTCAGCAGGAATATCCAGGACACTCACTGAAAAAGATATTGCAAATATCTTAAATTGTTGTTCAAGATCTCTAATATCCTCAAATCTACGTTCGAAACTTCGCACAATTGTTGCATTATTCTTATATATTCTTTCGTGTCCAAGGCTTCTAACAGGTTTCCCATGTACATCCATAAATAAGGCAGTTTCATTTCTAAGTGCGAGAAAACGTTCCAGAATTTTTCGACTTCACCACCTTACCTCGGTATGGTAGAGTAAATCCCCATACTGTTAATACCATCAAGCAGTGCCCTGAAGTCCCTGTGATTGAGTCCTTTAGACCTTATGAAATTAATTGTTCGCATAACAACATCCATTACATTGCTAAGGTTCATGTTTTAGCACATAAATATTCCTGGTGCAAAATGCAGTGCACCGGTGCCCCCAGCGACCTCGATAGGTTCCACCACTGATAGACTGCAGTGTACAAGTGTACTGCCCGCAGTGGAAGCCGTAAGCAGGCCTGTACGCCCTCTCGCGATCTTGACTCGACTTGGCGGAGCCTGGTCTAAGGTCTAAGGCGTCACGCCTTACTGGCTAACCGCTAACCGCACTATACCCTGTAGGCCTACTGGTTGTATGATCGTTCACTTCTGCTGGGGTATTTGGAAATAAGACGAGCAGTCGGCTGGCTGACCTTGGCCCTCTATTGGACTCTCACGCCACGGATAAAATCTACTCGTATAATCATATAAAAGAGTATGCAATCGTCATCATCGTTATAGTGAATGATTCAAGATTTTGAAATATCCATTTTCAGCTTTTCTTTCACGTCCAGGAAACACAACATCGCGAATTTGCTTATGTTCCCGTTAAAGAAGAATAATAATGAGTAGTACTGGGAAACAAACATTGATCGCTTGTTACATGTACAGTATGCCATCTCCCAGTAGCGCGGAAACATCAAACATCTGAGTTTCAATTTTGATGACATCTGAGCTTTGTGACATTGCCCGTGTGTGTGTGTTGCAGGCATTGGTCTTTGCTCGATGAATTATTCGATCAGGTTGTCCAACTCAACTGAACGTAGTTTGATTAAATTCCCTTCCCCTTTGCGAGCCTCAAGTTCTCAAAGTTTTGTTACATATGAGTGATCTTCCTATTCGTGTACAGGAAGAAACCTGTTCGTCCGTTCGTTAATCGGACACATTTAATTTGATTCTAGGCAGATTTCGTAAGATTTGTTGTGGATAAGGCAGTTGTGAAGCAAATTTTCTTCAAGTATTCCTGCCATTTTCAATTCAAAATTCCTTCGTCATCGTCCTATCATCATTCCACCGTTCCTGAATAGTTTCTGTAGTTGGAAATGGATGTTACTATTAATTTACGATAGTTTTAAAGAAATCTACTCATATTACGTACTTTTTTTTTTTTACGAAATTTGAAATTCAAAGTTATTTCAGATAGAGAAAACACTTTAACACAGTGACATAGTACATACATACATACATACATACATACATACATACATACATACCCACAGGCGTAGCTCAGGTGGTAGCGCGTTTGTCTTTCGATCCAGAGTTGCGTTCGGAAATATTCGATTTCCACTTAGGCTGATTATCTGGTTGTGCTTTTGAGGTTTTCCCAACAGTAAGGCGAATGCCAGGTAATCTATGGCGAATCCTCGGCCTCATGTCGCCAAATACCATCTTGCTATCACGACGCTAAATAATTCAGTAGTTGGTACAGCGTCGTTAAATGATAAGCAAGAATAAAAAAAAATATACGTACAGTCAAAGAAAAAAGTTTTGTCCCACAGATACTTTGTTAAGTCCCAGCAAGAAGGCAGTGCGCAAGATCAGAGGATGAGCGACCTAGTTCCCAAGAGAACGAGTAGTTGAGATGATAAAATTAGTTTTGTTTCGTTGTATGTCTGATTATGCGCCCTGCTTCCTTTGTGGGACTTATAAAGTGTCTGTGCGACAAAACTTTTTTCTAACACTGTACGTACAGTACATACATACATTAAATAACGTATTGAAATTAGAGATTTTTGGCCCTTGCAAAAAGTAAATAGAATAACAAATTACTCAACACTAAAGCCTCGTTCAAATTTTTCAAGTAACTTGAATTCAAGTCACGTGATTTCAAGTACCTGAATTCAAGTCGCCGTTCAGACATATTCAAGTTATTTTGTTTTCAAGTAGGATAAAATGGCGTCAATGGGTGTTGTGCAATTAGGAATTTCTGTAGTAGCAAGTCTCCGTGACAGGGAAATGATAAATATATTGAAGAAATGGAAGACGCGTTGTTCAGTATGGGTTAGGAATTAGATTAATAAGAGAAATACACGGCCACTGACTATTACAAATAGAATAAGTGAAATCTTCAAGCAGATTTAATAATTCTTATCGCAAATGTAATAAAACATAAGCGAGTCTGATTTACCATAATTGAAAATGATTATCTTGAAGCTGTTACAGTTCCCCCACAAAAATCTATCAACCACATTGGACCATGCCAGTTTCGGCGATAAATATCATCCCTTCAAGCAACGCTCTTCTCTTCTTAATCCCTCTTATCTTCCACACTTCTTTTCTATCTACAGTTTAATAGTTTTGTATTATTTTTCATAGGCTATCTCATCTGTGTCCACGTTAAAATCTCTGCTGTTCAGTTCTTCAATGAACTCCTCCTTTCTTTGCAGCTTCCTTTGCATTTCTATTACGAAACTTTGCAGTTTCTATAATCCGCAGGCCTTCGTGAATTTTATACAACTTCAGAAACTCAAATATTTGGTCATTATTTCACTTACTGCTGTTTGCTATTATTTTTACGTTCCCAGTAGAACTGAAAAACAATCAGCAGTTAATTTAACGCTCTTAAAATAGCTGTTAATTTAAATTCCCGCTCTTTTCTTCTTGAATTCAAGTTATCAAGTGACGTTCACACTTTTCAAGTCAAGTAAAAAGTAGAAAGGGATCCAACTTCACTTGAAACTTTAATTCAAGCCGTTAATTGATTTAAAGTCAACTTGAAACATAGTTCACACTTTTCAAGTTCGTCTTTCAAGTGACTTGAATTCAAGTTACTTGAAAAGTGTGAACGAGGCTTACTGGCGGGCTGGGTTACACAGGTCAGGCTGCCCTGTCATAACACCTAACGCTTCCTTCTTATCATGTCGCGGTACACTCCATGTTAAAACACAATGTTCTTCCACACGTCCCGTTACTAACCACTACGTCTGTTGACTAAACAATGTCATGATGGCTTATATTTTCTTGACATGAGTGTCTCTCAGCTACGAGGAAGCAGGGTTGCCAGATTGGGCTACAAGTAGCCAATTGGGCTACTTGAAATTTGAATTGGCTATTGATTTTTACCATTGGGCTACTTACGACATTTTGGGCTACTCAGAAATTTTCGGGGCTATTTTTGGGCTATTTTTTCTGATTTGAAATTGTGGAAAATTAATAGTAATAGGTGTAGTAAAAGTATTCCTCACGTGAAAAAACCTGTTACAGTGTACGTCTCGCCTTATTCCACCACCACCTTAACCACGAGAAACGAAATAGGCCTACCTATGCGAAATATATACAATATTGCACAATGTCACATGACCAAGCCCATGTAAGGGGATTTTCTCGTTTCACCATGACCAGTGCCAGCAGAAATGCAGTGGCGAAGTGCAGCCTGCAGATAATAATCAGTTGCTGTTTTTTCTTCACTTCAAGCATTAGTATTTTTGTGAATGCCGATGTACTTTATTACAATAATCTTACATTAGGAACTAGGATATGTTGTAAAAGTGATATACAATTTTTAAGTTATATTAGAGAATTAATTTTTTGATATTTTTATACCCTAATTATAATGGAAGTTAATTATTCAATTCTGAGTCCTATAGTGAAATAATTTTAAGAGAACTGTGTTTGTTATAAATGTGATATATAGTAACATTTTTAAATTGTGACAGTGAATAACTTTTTATACATTTGTTTTGTTTTATGATTATACTGAATAGAGAAATACTTATTATTTCGTTCTGTAATTGCTGAAAATGGGAAAGTGGGAGAACTATACCAAAACGTTTAATAGGCAGTGGTTAAATGGTACTTCATTCTCAAACTGGCTTCGGGATGTGAAAGACTACAGCAATAAAGCAGATTGTAAAGTTTATAAAATTCAAATTAGTGCTCATCAGAGCAGTGTATATTGGAGAGTACCGCATTCTTTTGATCCGACAAATGCCGCCGCGGCAGCCATATTTACTCCTGCGGAGAGACTGTACAACGCAAGACTTGCGTAGGAACAGAGGTTTCTAGTGCGATATTTCATTGTTATCTTGAAGAATGCCGTGTTGTCGTGCAGTTAATCAATGTGTAATCAATTGTCGATGTACAAAATTAGCACTTAGTCACAAACAAGAGGAGGAATATACTTCAATGATTAATTTCTCAATGACATAATATTTTCACTGCGGGCTAAAGCAAGGAGATGCATTATCACCTTTACATTTTAACTTCGCTCTAGAATATGCCATTAGGTAAGTTCAGGATAGCAGAGAGGATTTGGAATTGAACGGGTTACTGCTTCTTGTATATGCGGATGACATGAATATGTTAGAGAAAATCCACAAACAATTAGGGAAAACACGGGAATTAAACCAAGTAGAGCGATAGGTTTGGAAGTAAATCCCGAAAAAAGAAAGTATATGATTATATCTTGTGACCAGAATATTATTCGAAATGGAAATACAATATAAAAATTAGAAATTTATCCTTCGAAGATGTAGAAAAATTCAATTAACTTTGGAGCACCTGTAACAAATATAAATGACATTCGGGAGGAAATTAAACGCAGAATTAGCATGGGAAATGCCTCTTATTATTCGGTTGAGAAGATTTTGTCATCTAGTCTGCTGTCAAAAAATCTTATATTTCCGGTTGTTCTGTATGGGTGTGAAACTTGGACTCTCACTTTGAGAGAGGAACAGAGGATATGATTGTTTGAGAATAAGGTAATTAGGAAAATATTTGGGGCTAAGAGGAATGAAGTTACTGGAGAATGGAGAAAGTTACACAACGGAGAACTTCACGCATTGTATTCTTCACCTGACATAATTAGCAACATTAAATTCAGACGTTTGAGATGGACAGGACATGTAGCACGTATGGGCGAATCTAGAAATGCATAGCCTATAGAGTGTTAGTTGGGAAGCCGGAGGGGAAAGATCTTTGGGAAGGCCGAGACGTAGGTACGAGGATAATATTAAAATGGATTTGAGGGAGGTGGGATATGATGATAGAGACTGGATTAATCTTGCACAGAATAGGGACCGATGTGGAGCTTATGTGAGGGCGGCGATGAACCTCTGAGTTCCTTAAAAGCCGTAAGTAAGTAATGGCATAATATTTATAATTGAAAACATCAAGGTGGGCAAAAGCGGACGTTAGAAACCATTCCAAACTGGTATAATACTGGTAACAAAAAATAGTTCTTGATTCTCAAGGAAGTTGTCATAATAAAGCGAACTTCAAATATCTTATGCTAGATAGATCCACGCAGGATGCGTTAGAAAATTTATTTTCTACTTTCCATTCCATAAATCCAATCCCGGATGCAAAATAATTCAAAACTGCATAACGATTTCTCAATTTTTCTCATAAACGGAGGGTCGATATTACGCAGTTTGCGATTCTGAACAATTAGCTGAGTTTCTAAGTACAGATGTAAGTAAACCCGAAGCAGAAAGGTCTAGTGAAGATGAATGTGAGCAAAAGGAAATTGATATAGGCTAAATTGTAATTTAATTGAAAACAGAAATATTAACTTGAGTGAACAACAAGCTCTTTACTACTTGTTGGGATCAGTTTTGTTCAAAATAAAACAAAATAAGTTATAGGCATATCGTATTTGTGAAAACTGTTTTTCATCTCTAATAGTAATAACTGATAACAGGGATCAATCTGTAAATTTTATTAGCACATTAGTGACTCTCAAGTCGTACAAGGATATGTCACTTGTATACCCTTGTAAATCTGTAAATGTAGAAAAATGTGTAACGTTGGTAGAAAATGAGTTTACAGTAAAGGATTTGAAGTCTTTAATTATTAACACTTCAACTCATACGTTCCCAACTTGTCATAATACGAGTATTTTTGAAAAACTCTTATCACTGTATTTTAGAACTAGAATGTAGGCCTATTTATTGTTAAGAAAATTGTCTGTTATAGCAAATGCACTACAGCAATCTGCTAAATGGTCGCAGTCGAAGTGTTGGTACAAGAACTGCATAGAAAATTGCTGATGTTATCCCTATTGAAATGGACATTATATAAATAATAAAGTGTTATCTCTAATCAGTCATCCCACTATGACAATAATGTTTATTAATCCTCGTCTCCTGTATTCAATAAACCACAACAACATGTATGATATCGCCTTTAATGACCTTCCTTCTAGCATTACTGCTTATGCATCTGTGCCGAGCCAGGAGTAAATATGGCTGCCGCCGCCGAGAATGCGGTACTCTCTAATATACACTGCTCTGGTGCTCATAAAGGAGACTTGAAAAAACATTCCGATTCAGTTAAACATATATAATCCGCGAAATATAAATCTGCCATTTATATAGGGCTACTTTTTCTGAATGTTGGCTACTTTTTCAGCGAGCTTTCGCTACTTTTAGTTATACCAATCTGGCAACCCTGCGAGGAAGATATATTCATTCATCCTATTTTCTCTTCTATGCATGTTTGTGATTAAATTTCTTTCTCATGACGCAAAACACAGCTCGCTCACTAGCCAAACAACCAAGGACAAGGGCCAATAACGATGAATAGAGCTGCATACATACATACATACATACATACATACATACATACATACATACATACATACATACATACATACATACATACATACATACATACATACATACATAGCCTACCATTACATTATCTAATCCGCTATGATCAGATAAAGTTTTGATGTTAAATAAATAAATATAAATTGAACATAGCATTATATTTCATTACATAGACGTAGACCCATATTACCAAAAAAGTGCTTTCCATACTACATTCCTTAAACAGCATTCGAAAATTCCTCCCGCTATCACTCAAGAAAATACTAGTGGAAACACTAGTATAGTCCGACCATCGGATCTGTGCCCCCGTAAGATATGCGAACTGAACCCTAATTCCTTCTCAACCTCGGTAATTCATTTCTCTCCCTCTATTCCTATCTCTCTCTTTTCTATCCCTCTCTCTTTCTCTCCCCCACTACTCACAATTTTGAGCCTTCTTGCGGGACAGTTTATTTGCACTTGCAATCCAGTGTTGTCAACTCAACATGAATACTGTAGCACGGAGTGGTGAAAGAAATATTATTAAGCAAGTAATAGCATTTTGCATAAGTCAATCAGCGTCATTAGACCTACTTAAATTAAATTATGAATAAGTAATAATTAACCTTACAGTATTATAAGCAATATTCAAGAGACATGACACTGTTTGACGGAAGTTTAGCAACATCCCTATTCGGCAAGGTTCGTGGCCTGCTGTTTGACGTAGTGGGAGACAAACGGGTGGAATGGGGTAAGTAGAGGCATTAACTTTTCCAAGAACGACGACAGCGCTGAAGGGGCATAGATCCGATGATCCGACAATAATGCCCCACTTCGATTATTGTGATTTTCTACTGACCTCAATGTCAACAAGTCGTAAAGATTACAACGTGTTCATAATTCTTGTGTTCGCTTCGTCTGCGATGTCCGTCGCGCTGACCACATTACCCCATCCTTCCAAACTCGAAACTGGCTACGGCTTAACGAACGTAGAAATTTTCATTCTCTTGTTCTCCTTTTCCAAGTCCTTCACACCTCTACACCTACCTACCTTGCCTCCCGTTTCAGTTATCTGTCATCATATCATAATCTCTTCACACGCACGCAAAATAGCCGCATACTAGCCATATCAACACATAAGACATCATCGTATTCATCATCATACACAATCTCGCCCTCGCGCTTGTGGAATACCCTACCCAGTGACATCAGAGACTGTCGGAATTTAGTAGCGTTCAAAAGCAAACTTATTAAGCATTTTCTTACTGCGTAGAGTAGGTTTAATTTTTACTTAATTAAAAAAAAAAAATGTTTCCCTCTTCTTAACTTTTACAATAAACTGTCTAGCTTTTATTAATCAGTTAATCTTTTAGTACTTTGATTTTTATTGTATTTGTAAATTTAACATTAATTGTAATTATAATTGTAATTGTATTCTTAATATTGTAGTTGTAATCCCTTGGTAGAGGGGAAGAGAAGGCCTGGTGGCCTTATCTCTACCAGGTTAAATAAATAAATAAATAAATAAATAATAATAATAATAATAATAATAATAATAATAATAATAATAATAATAATAGGTAGTCAAGGGAAATTTGAAAACTTCATAATAGAAGTTTTGTTCCTTCTGCCCGTGTGAAAGTGGAGTTGTTCGTATTGCGTCCCAGGTCAAAGGAACCGCTTGTAACTACTCGTCCTTCCCCTTCAGATAAATGTCCTGACTGGACTGGACCTTATCGCTCAAACCTTGAAGTCACCTTGCCCTCGCTCTGATACCGTTGTTTCTAAAAATACTTGAGTCAGCATAATCGTAATTAGCTACAGCCAAGGAAACTATAATTAAAAATATACTTATGTACACTATTACCTTTTATTATTCATATTGTTTTCATCATAGCTAGCGCTCTGGTCTGCCATCCAGTCTGCCCGGGATCGATCCCCAGCCATGTGATGGAATTTGTGGTGCAGAAGGATTTTCTCACGTTACTTCCGTTTCTCTCTCATTTCCCAACCACTTTCCACTTTCCCTGAATTCATCTATCATCTGCAGTAGCTAAACTAAGCTTGAGTGAAGTCTTGGGGCAGTACGGGATTCGAAGCTGTTATAGGAAGGACTTTGAACTCCAGGCCGTGGAGCTTAAGAGGTACCCTTCCGGAGATAGGATCTGGCTCTACGCGGACTGAGACAGAATGGTCCATATATCAGCATTAGATTCATAAATTCCACTCAGGCCACCTGTCAAACTTGAACAATAATCGCATGTACAAGGATGCCCTCTTATCCTACCTTAGTTACTCTAGTTACTTGGAGAACTAGAGGGTGATAGTAGGAAGAAGAATAAAGTGTATAAGATTTGCTGATGATATGGCATTGTTAGAAGAGATGATACTAAATGATATAGGGTAGACCAGGGTAATTGTAAACACTTTTCATTGATTTCAAATATATTTCAACACTACACAACCCTCAGTAACGGTAAGCATGACAAAGAAACATTGTGTTATTTTTAGATCTTTATTTTCCCTGAAAATGGGTTTAAAATAATAAGGTTGACATTTTCCATCCTTTAATTGCTAGTTTATATTTACCTCACCTGTTTAAATTTACCCATTTGAGAGGGTGGTAATTGTAAACACAGATTTTCGCACGGGCTATCAGACACTGAACATATTTCGATCTGTTTCAGAAGAAAGAGCTGTACTCCTTCCAACTCCAATTTTGGTCACTGGTACATTTCGTCCCTTTAACCTATGATATATGACGATATAGGAACTCAGTACTTCTCCTGAGCTTCACGATAAATGTAGTTACTATTTTTCACTATGTAGTTACAACCCTCTCTAAACCCTCTCTTTCTAATATAATTTCTTGGCATTTTGATTACTGAAAAGTACGAAATGTAACCATAGCAAAACATGTTTACAATTACCCCCAAGCAATTAAAACAATGGGGAAAATGTAAACATGTCATAATTTAATGAACTGAGGTTATAGGAGATCTCAAAATCATTGTAATAAATGTTAACTTCTATACATTACTCTTAAAAACATATTCTCAAAAAAAAGCACTGTACGTTTACTTACAAAGCCAAAAATGAAGGTGAAGCAAAATTGTTTCTCAACTTTTTTTGTAGACTCTTACAAAACATTTGTTCACAATTAAACAGTTACTCCTATTTGGCGCCAAAGTGCGAATTAAAATTTTTATATTGACAGTTTTGTACTTCTCACATCATTTGTTCACAATTACCCCCTGTTTACGATTACCCTCGTCTACCCTACTACTGGAGCTAAAAGGCAGCTGTGAGCAGTATGGGATGAAGACAATGCAAACAAGGCAATTAATACCATGGTTATCGCAAGAAAAAAATATATAAACGTGGGAATTCGAAAAGAAGCCTCAGAATAAGTGGACAGCTTCAAGTTCTTGGATGTACTAGTAGTAACATGAGCTGCTGTCAGGAAGTCAAAAGGAGGATGTCAATTGTAAAGGAAATTTTCAATAGGAAAAGGAGTATCTTTTGTTGACCTTTGGAAAAAGAACTAAGGGAGAGATTAGTAAAGTACTTCGTATGAAGTGTGGAAGTGACAGAAAAAAAATAAATGAAGCTATGTTGGAGAGAGTGGGTGAAGAAAGAATAATGCTAAAACTGATCAGGAAAACAAAAAGATGTTTCTAGGTCATTGGCTAAGAAGAAACTGCTTCCTGAAGGATGCGTTCGAAGGAATGGTGAACGGGAGAAAAGTTCGGGACAGAAAAAAATATCAGATGATAGACAATATTAAAATATATAGCTCATTTGCGGAGACTAAGAGGAAGGCGGAAAGAAGGAAAGATTGCAGAATGCTAGGTTTCCGATGAAGGACCTGTTCTTGGAAGGAACATGAAAGAATGAATGTGAAGTGTCATAGTGGAGTGACGAAAATAGTTAGCAATAATGGTTATGTAAGCAACATTAGACGTATATATATGTAGGATTAAGATTGTTTGGTAGTTACTTCTTGAACTGCATGAGGAAGGATTAATTAGTGAGAAGATCTTTAAGACCATTAAACATGTTTTGCAACACGTGTATGTTAGTTACATAAAATAATTGTCACATTATATGCTGAAAACGGATATAATGTTTTGACAGAGTTAAATATGTATCACTTACTTGAGACAACGTTCTTGGAACAGTTCGAATTAGAAAAACTATTTCATTTATATGACGTCATTCCATTTCCGGCCAATGAAGTGTAATGACATTTTGAATGCCAACCAATCACAGTCATACATCGCGATAATTTCTGCAGCTCGATTTATCACTAACAATTTATCGCATGGTCGTTCTTTTGTTTAGTCAGTGTCGCCAACTGTTTTCACGTAAATCGATGGCATGAATCCATTGTACTAAATAAAGTGCGAAATCCTATTTCCACATCTACATCTTCATCTTCTAATTCCATGTCCATTGTATCTAAAGAAAATGACACTCCTTCATAAAAACTGTTCATTTAGTTAATGTATTAATCAGGTTATTTGTAATTATACTATAAAATGTTTAAATTAAATTATGATTTCAGCAGATAATGAAAGTGTATTTCTGTTATAATAACAAGCGAAAAGCGCAGTACATGTAATTACGAGTAACATTTTAAAACCTGTATTTCGCTTTTCTCAATTGACATTACTGAATAACATTCAATTTCTTTATTGCAATAATCGTTATTCATCTATTTCTACTTGACAATGTCTGAATAGGTTAAGTATTCATAAAAATACAATTGAATCGCTCCATGTAGAAAGGGCTTCAGTCACAAATTTTGAAAAAACGAAATATCGATGGAAATCATATCTTTATGGGTGGCACCATCGGTCTGTGCAGAAAGGTATTCAGTCCAATGCTTGGGAAGATAGAAACTGAAGCGTCCGGCTCAGAGTTCTATGCAGAAAGGAATATAGTGTACAGAATGTTTTCTTTAGTTTTCTCAAAACTAGATCTAATGGACTGAAGCCCTTTCTGCATGGGGCGATTCAATTATTAACATTTTGTGAGCGAATTTTAGGGATATATTACTAACATTTTTATTTTATTCACGAAATAGTCCTAATAATTAATGTCACTCGAGGTTTGAGATTTCTCAAATAAATCCACTCGCTTCGCTCGTGGATATATCGGCGAATCTCAGACCTCTTGTGACATTACTATAGAAAAATCAGTCACATTTGTTTTAGGAGTTCGTTGTTAAAACTGTCCTTAAATTCATAGACTGTGAAGCTAAAGAACTGATTAAATATAAAACTAGACGAAGTTTGGCCAAATCTGCTGGAAAATGTTGAAGAAGAACCTTTCAAATTGTTTTTGCAATGGCAGTGCCCTTGACTTGCCCTAATTCGTCCCGACTCTACGAGCGTGACTCATAAACGTCTCTAGTTTCGAGAAGCATAGACCATTTAGTTCATCAGAGATTATCCAGAGTGCACCAGCGGATGATTCATAACGTCACAGAGGAAACGGAGCCCCCGGAGAAAACCATGGCTGTAAAATTTAAACTATGCTGATCGTTGTGTCCAAGGTTCGAAAAATCCAACCGACGGTATTGGATTTTAAAGGGCCATAAAGTGTCCAGAAAGTTTCTTCCGGAAGGGAAGAAAACTTGGGAGATCCATGTTGTAGATTTGCTACATATGAAAGAACCCAAATTCTGATGGGTCTCCAGGCACATTTTTCGACGCTACGTAACATGTCACGTTCAGAGTCCTTAGATAAAATATTGCTTCATTATGCGTATCTCTGGCACAAATACAAGTGTTGAACGATTCTCTAGCACGAACTCACGATGAAGTGGTGTGAGAAACAAATTGAGTACAAAAGCAGTAAAAGCAATTCTTGTAAAGTCATTTTTCATTGAGACATTTCATGACATGATGC
The DNA here is from genome assembly GCF_040183065.1 of Periplaneta americana. Classification (NCBI taxonomy): domain Eukaryota; kingdom Metazoa; phylum Arthropoda; class Insecta; order Blattodea; family Blattidae; genus Periplaneta; species Periplaneta americana. Next base: position 189,121,460 of record NC_091117.1, on the reverse strand, counting down.
TACAAAACAAGCAACTATTAAATGAAGTTCATTCTTCAGAATAGTATTTCATGACTTCTGAAACGACCTTTGTTTATGACAGTATTATTAGAAAACCCTGTTTTTATTATTATTGTTACTACTACTGTTAGAGGTTCATACAATAAGCGCATTAATGGAATACACATTTTAAAAATATGACGTAACTGTAAATGTTAACTCTATACTGTATATTGCTCAACGTGTTATCAAAGGGTGCCAACCTTTGTCAAACGTTACATTTCTCAATTCAAAGATAAAGATATTAACATACCAGGACATTCGAGAAGACGTAATGACAACATAGGCTAGTTATTTTTTCACACTAAATTCACGTATTTAGGTTATTTTTGGCATTATGTACTTCAAATTAATATAGACCCCTGCTATGTCAATAATACTTTACCAAATCCTTGGGAGATGGCGGACTCCATCTGCAGCGTCATTTCTGGATGTCTCTCTCACTGATTGATCTAAAGCTCTTCGGTTGTCAGCTCTTGATTGAAAGTGAATGTCTCGCTTCCACCCATCTTGCAATAGTTCATTGTGGTAGGACTTCTCTCTCACAAGCTTCTTTTAATTCTCTATGCACCGAGTTGCATTTTTTTCGTCTTGCAACTTCGATATTTATGGAGTACCTACTGAACATCAGTCAACTCGAAAATAGGATTTTTGACAATATTAAAACTACTATTTATATATAGCAAGGATTTTTTTTGCATAACTTGATTTTATTAATGAGATTTTGCTTCAGTTCGGTAGGTGGGTGGGTAGGTTTGGTAGGTAGGTAGGTAATTTAATGTCATTTAGCAAACATACAGCCTATAGACAACGTCAAAATTCAGTTTTTTGGTGAATTCCACTCAAGGGTTAAGAAATACAGTAGAGCATCGATTATCCGAATACCGATCAACGGAAACATCGGTTAACCGAAAGCGTTTCAGTCAGCAAATTCAAATTTGTGCACGCGCCATGTAGAAGTTACGCTAGCGCTGTTTGAGAGATTTGGTTGCAAAAAAAAAAAAAAAAAAAATCTCAGCTTTGAAGCAAAAAAAAAAAATGGACTTCTCTTCCTAAACTCTAAGCCTACTTCAATCTCTCTGTTTTTATTTTATTATTTTTATTACTATTTATTATTTATTATTATTATTATTATTATTATTATTATTATTATTATGTTAATACTTGTATACAGGTATGTATTTTTCTGTATGTGATTTGATCCTAGTTGAGTGGAAGAGAAGGCCTAATGGCCTTAACTCAACCAGGAAAAATAAAACTGCTACTACTACTACTACTACTTTAATGGCCATTTTGAACTTGTCAAACTATGTTAGTCAGTTCCCTGTTTTATTTGTAAGACGTGTGATACAAAAATATACGTACAGTTTTTAATAAGTGTTTCTTTGTTTCATACTGCTCCTAGACACCGGTACAATTTTTTTTCGTAAATGATTGGTTATCCGAACCCCCCCCCCCGTTCCCAATTTTTTTCGGATAATCGATGCGCTACTGTAGCTTCAATTACATGCCGTGCTGTGAATCAATCACGTGACATTCTCCTAAGAGCAATTGCTTTCATACAGTTGATGTTGGTGAGGCGGGATTCATGACGTCATTGGAAAAGCTTGAGGCATCTATAATACCCCAGATCACATATAACAGATTGCTCAGCCTTAAGCCTTGTTCCCACGGCGTGTGGCTTGGCAAACCTCGAGTCGCTCGAGGTTCGTACTTGTGGACTTGTGGTCTGTCGAATTCTGACCACACACCGTTCCCGCAGCTTGGCAAAATCTCGAGTGGACCATTTCTCGTCAATACACAATTGCCAGACGTTCTTCAATTTCATTTGTTTCGTTGTTCTTCAATTTGTATTATTATTATTATTATTATTATTATTATTATTATTATTATTATTATTATTATTATTTTTTTCGTAGTAATTCTAGAGCACCTATTAGATGCTTTATGGTTGTGCTAACAGATGGAGTTACTTGTCAACAATGTGACGCTGAAACGTGTGTTCAGGTTACTGCCCAGCGACAGTCCTGATGTGTTTTTATATTTGTGATGATTGGTTAATTAATATTAAACAGGCACACTCACAATCACACTCACATTCATACAAATTTCCAGACTCTAGACACCCAGAAAAATTCACCTAGAGCTAGCCCGGGAATCGAACCCGCGACCCCCTGATCTGGAAGCCAGCATGCTGACCAACAGACCACGGAGGCAGTCATTATTTTTTTGGTTAATGAAAATAATTTTCAATAAAAATAAAGTTTATGACAAATTACTCGTCGTTTTCATGGAGATTTTGTCGTAAATGATAGCACAAATCCTCTAGATTTAGTGACTTATCACTGAAGTTGGCAACCTTGCACCGTAATAGAGTATGATTCTCATGGTCGTCTGTATTCAAGCAGTACGCCCTTCAGTTTGTTTAATCTTTATTAGAGATTTTTAATTTTATATGCGTCTAATTGCTACTCCTGCTTGTCAATACTCCAAGAACGACTATTAGCCTTCAACTCATGGCGACAGTTACTATTGATATGATAAGATCCTACGACTTGCCACGCGGGAAGGTTGCACGTCCCGTTACCTGAGCCAATCGCAGCTCAATTAGCTCCTAAATTTACTCTGCGATTTCTTTTCTTCCTTTGCTTAATTCATTTTCCCCTCTTTCCCTTTGCGTATTTATTTTCTTTTTCTTCTTTATTACATTATTAACGTCTTCTCTTCTCCGTTGTACCACCGTTGTACTTTCTTTCCTTTATTTCATTTTCTTTTCTTGAACCTACTCCTTCATTCCTTGTTTCTGTTTTATTTTTTTTCGTTCTTTCTTTTTCCTTTTGTTTCTTTTTCTACTTGAACCCTTCCTTTTCCAATTTTCTCTCCCTTTTTCCATTTATATCCCTTCTTAAGTTTCTGTTTAATTATCCTTGAAGCATTTATATCTTTCGTCCCTCATCGCTACCTTCCTTTCTCTTTCTCCGCTTTCTTTCGACCTACTTAATTATCATCTGTTTGTCTTTCCGCCAATCATCTTTCCTTACTTTTCTGTTTCTTTCATTTTCCAGAAAGTGAAACAAAATTTTGGTATTTTGAGAAAATTAACCCCATAGACTCTTTGTGTATGTTGAATCTTTTTACAGGTATTTATGAATCACTCTGTATACTAGTTCTTGAAGCTGTAAACAAAGAAGCAAATAAGGAAAGCAAGAATTTTGCCAGGCGAATTTTTTTTTTTCGGAAAAATGTAAGGAAAAAATTTTCATCGTGCGACTGAGGGACGGCTGGGCTCTAAACTGTGACTTATTAAAACTGTAAACGCTTTTTCCCGAAGCAATGACAGGGTCCACTTTCTGTTGTCAACTGACTATAAATTTTGTTTGATTTATTGATATAATCTGACAGATGTTAGGGATGAATTAGAAACACAGGTGATGTAACAATGATCGCCATGCAGTGTAATTAATTTGCGTTTAGCTTCAGGCTAATGTAATTACATAACAGTAACCTCTCTGGAGGTCGCTGCCCCTCTTCCTAGCTTGTCTGGCTGTTATTTATATGGATTAATTATAATTAAGTGGAGGAAGTACAAAACTATAAAATTGTTATTATTATTTTCAGTGATTATCTGCAGTAATTGCACGAGTGTTGTTTTATCTTATTGATAATTTCACGAGCTTTTCGGCTCGTGAAATTACGCTAGTAAGATGAAACCGCGAGTGCAATTTAATGAGATTATTCAAGGAATAAAATTAAATAACTTGCAAAAACAGAATTACTTACGTATATGATAATTACATCGTGTCTCTAAAGTAAATCCCGCTTTCAATTCTCTATAGCGCATATCCTGGCCAGCCTATAGATAATTTTAAGTATGGAAACTTCGCGTCGGTACCTTTGATGTAGCTGGACTGATTTCAATGACCTTCAAACCAGCTTGAGCGTGAGATTCTTCCTTCTCCCTAGAGTTGGCACTGACATCACACAAGCTAGCAGTCGACACAGCGGAAATATAACACATACAATTAATACATCTAGATATATTATGCACTCAAATAAAATAAATTGGACCGATGAAGTAATAAATCCGTCATTATCTGAAATCTATAGACTCTAGAGTTCTTTTATAATGAGAGTTGAGACGTTGACCCCATCAGCAATTAAAATATGTAATGATTTTGATACCACTGACATTGGAAAAAATAAAACACCTATGAGAAGTAAAACCATACTCCTATATTGCATACAAATATTAAACAAATTTGTTACATGATTTTATAATGTATTATATTTGTCTCACGCGGTGAGCTACTCCGCGTAAGAGTGGAATTGTTCACTTGGTTCACATTCTGCACAGTTTGGTATTGTTCGCTTGTTTCTGTCGCACTGGTTTCAGTCGCTGTTCACTTGTCTTCTTAGGTTTCTCCAGTCTTCCCTATGTCTTGCTCTGCTTGACCAATGGCTTCCTACTCGTTCACTGAAGAGGTCGGCCCATCTTCATCTTGGTCTTCCGGGTGATCTCTTGCCAATGCGGGGATCCCATAGTGAGACTTTTTGCGTCCATCTTCCGTCTCTAAGTCGTGCAACATGGCCTCCCCACTTCCATTTGGTGTTGGTGGCTTGCAGTGCTGGATCGTCAATTGCTGCCATCTTTTGTAACACTTCGTTTGGAACTCTGTCCCTCAGTGATAAGCCTAGTATCTTTCTCAGCATCTTTCTTTGAAATATTTGGAGACTGTTACGAAGTTTGGCAGTAAGAGACCACGTCTGGCACCCATATAACAGTACAGGAGTTACGCAGGTCTCCAATATTTCTACTCTGAGTTTCTTGCTGAGTGTTCCCTCCAGTACGATGAACTTGAGACTCCAGAATGCCTTCCACGCAAGAGAAATCCTTCTCTGTCTTCTGGTGGAAGGAGACTAGCTGTCCTAGGTATACGTATTCAGATACGTATTGTAGTTCTGCACCATCAATTATTATGGGTGACTCCGGCCCGTTCGACATTACTTGTGTCTTGGTCATATTCATCAGGAGGCCTGCTGATCTCCTGGTGTCGCATAAATCTTGGAGCATTGACTGCAGTTCTCTGGGTGATTTGGCGAACAATACGACGTCATTAGCAAATCTTAGATTATTTAGTCTGCTGCCGTTGATGTTTATTCCACAATTTCTGTTCCAGTTCAGTTTGCCAAAGATGTTTCCTAATACACTTGTGAATAGTTTTGGGGAAATTAGGTCTCCTTGTCGCACTCCTCTTTTGAGCCTGAATGGTCGTCCTTCGATCTCGGTTTTCACTTTGGCACAGCTTTGATTATACAGTTTATTTAGTATCGTGATGTATTTGTTGTCGACTCCCTGCGTATGTAGTGCTTGCATTACACTCGAGTGTTCAACCGAGTCGAAAGCTTTGCTATAATCTACAAAGGCCAGGTATACTGTTAAATGAAATTCTTCAGCCTTTTCCATATGTGTATTACTAAAACATAAAAATTATTATTACAACTACAATAGTTTAATAAGAAAAAGCTGTTAACTTGAATTTATTGAAAGCAAAGCCGTTTGTATTGGATTATGGAAGAAGGCAGGCGATGTTTGGAGCCTGTGTCTTATATCACAGGTCCTGCTTATATTAAAGTATTATCGAGGAACTCTAGCGTGTGCTCGATTATACTAAGCTCTAGCGCTTGGAAGTGAAACTAAACGCCGACGGAGCGTACGCGCACACAAAAACAGAACAGGAAAATTCGCTCAGTGTCCATTCTATGTAATGCCTATTCGCTGGCCTGACGCACAATTTATGATGAATAAGGTGACATGCAAGGCTTCTAAACTTCTCATAGGTTGCATTATTATCGAGCTTGTTGGCGAGGGATCGACGGGGAAAGGAGAGCGATTCTGACGTCACAAGATAGCTGAGCGCGCCAAAGCTCAAGTGCTTCCAAGCAGTATCGTGTGTTTTTTCTTGTTTATGTTGTTTTGAATGCATTATGCCAGGTCAAAGGTGTGCTGTTGCGGTATGCAACAATTCTAACGATAAAAATAAAGAGTTGTCTCTCTTTACCATTCCTAAAGATTGAGGAATTAGAAAAAAATAGGTAATTGCGCACAAAAGACAGGATAAATTCAATCCTGATACAAGCAGAGTATGCTCTGATCATTTTAAAGACGACGATTTTGTTCATGATTTTCGAGCCGAAACGATCGAGAATGTTAAACGTAGGCCTATATAAGTAGTCTAGTAAATAGTAGCTTTGGATAATAATTAGATTAGGTTCATATATTATTATGTTAACCTTCAAATTATTTTCTTTCTTTTGTAATCTTTGCTGGGTCGTACATAACTTACAATTAACAAAATAATGTTACTTATACTAACAGTCGTATACCAAAGGGGTGGAGGGTTAGCGACTGATACCAGTAATGTCTACAGTATAATTATTGTTCTCATTATATTGGTTTTATATTAACGATTTATGATATTTTGTCCTTATGGTATATTCAATAGGTTAATCATAAAAGCCTCCAGTGACGATTCATTGTTGAGTTACAATGATTAGTGTTGCTAATTCAGCGGTTTTCCCGCTAAATCTAGCTTTTTTGGATAACCGTCTCGCGGGTAAAATTATATTTTCCCGCTTAGCGGGAATACTAGCGGTTTTTAATCTTTAAAGTTTCTCAAATGACATTCATATTAGCATTATAAGCGGCTTTCATAATTACATTTAATTCGTTCAGTGTGTGTTTTGTGAAATAATGGATGTGTTAATGTAGTGATAATTCTATATTATATATGTTACCGTTAAAACCCGACATCCGTCAAAACCAGTTTCAACTAGTAAAAACAGCTGAAAGGAACAGTAAGCTACTGATCGTAATGAAACATCAGTTACAGATTGTGTGTGGATAAGCTTCACCGCAAGTATTCCCCCCATCGAGACTACTATATATATACGAGGTGGCAGACTATTTCCTTATCCAACAACTGCTCTGAAGATGACCACAACACAGCGGTCGAAACGTCAGCCAATAACACCAAGACAACGCGGTAGAAGCCCTGAAGCTTATCCACACACCATGTACACCAGCCGCGGAATACTACGCGAACATCAGTTACAGATGTTCGATGTCTGCCTTTATTAAAGTTGATTAGCCTATAGAAAACAGTTGCTCACAAATATAAATGTTGAGCCGAACATAGCAATCATTTTCAAAGCCAGCCTGTGTAGTCGTGGATATTATTGCTAATGTTTAGTCTTTTAAAACTCAACCAGGCTAGTAGTATTATTCAAACGATCTTTAGCCCTTAGATCACATTGAAGATCAATAAGTTCGAACTGTGAATCGTTAAATGTTAAATGTTATGTTCCGTCTTTTAGATTCCTCCATACTGTACTGTAGCAGTAGGTAAGCAACGTGAAACAGTTACAGAGAATAGGCCTACACACTGCACTCCACTAGATAGCTTAGTGGTCGTTTCCCTCTCCTCTACCTATAGCAAGTCTGTCATTCTGACGTATCTTCCTCTCCGTTTCGGCGAGCGGTAATCACGGCTCTCCCGCTCCCAAGGAGCGCGCGCGCTCGTTGAGCGCTGTTTGTGCAGGTATGGTCTAGTATATACAGTCGCGAAGTTTGAGTTGTGAGGGTGCTAGGAACAATAGATTGTGCCGGTATTATTTCGCATTGTCTGTAATGAGGCGATATTAGTGATCCTAGTGGTTAGCAACTGTCTATGGATGCATATTTACTACGTATTGAGCTTCGTGACTGTATATACTAGACTGTGGTATAACCTCGTTGAAATGGATTGTAGATATTTATACTTGTCGATGTGTCTGAACGTTTTCTTCAAATTACTCAATTCACTTGGTTGACTGAATATTGCCAGTTACCATCAAAATGTTAAATGTTAACTGTAATATCATAGTAGAATAATTATTACTATTTTGAAAATAATAATAATAATAATCACAACAATGGTAATTATAATACCACTACCACTACTACTACTACTACTACTACTACTACTACTACTACTACTACTACTACTACTACTACTAATAATAATAATAATAATAATAATCCGTGGCACCACAGCTCTTGAAGAATTCAGACCGATTAGCCGGCTGCTGGCCTCACGTTCATATGCCGAAGCAGAGATGAACGATCATCAAACCAGAATGGAGGTACCGTGTGGTTAGCACGATGATCTCCCCAGCCGTTATAGCTGGCTTTCACAACCGGATTTCACAACCGGACTAATCAAACTTTCATGTATGTGCTTAAAATGAGAATCATCGAAGCTAAACAGTATCCCAGTCTATCATGAAAATAGTCCATTGTATTCCTCACAGTTCTAGGGGAGAGTCGGGTAGTATCGGACATCGGGTAGTATCGGACAGTGCGTTTCTTTCATCTACCACCATATGGTAGTACATGAATTACATGGTTACGTTTCTCTATGCGACATCACAGAAACGTAACGATGTCAATCAGGTACTATCGTCGTGTGGTAGATGAAAGAAACTCACTGTCCGATATTACCCGATGTCCGATACTACCCGACTCTCCCCTAAGACTGATCTATTCCATTTCGTAACTACATGGACTGTTTTCGTGATAGACTGGGATACTGTTTGGTTTCGAATGGTCTCATTTTGAGCATCTGTGATAAAGTTTGGTTAGTTATAGTTTTTTTTTTACGGCCTACTCAACATGATTTTACATACTTATTTGTCACAAGTTTGAAGTCCAAGAAACAAGTTTAATAAATAGTTAAGAGACATGAAACGAGTAAATGGATAAAATTTCTACACAGTCATACGTACAATTTAATGGAGATTCGGATTATGTAAATTTTAATATAGGATGTCATTAAAAAATAAAGTTTACTGTCACACTCTGTATTTCCGAATAACTTTTTTGAGCCAATGATATTACATTGTATGGCTAATCTCCAACAGCTTTTGTATAACACTTTTTTTTTAATTAAAATTTAAGAAGTTATTAGCAATATTCCATATTTATTGTTCACTCTGTATGTGTATTCTCTTACTGTTCTTTTATGTAACATTTTTACATTTCTTTACAAACACAAAAAACACAGGATAATATAGATACAGTATTGTGTACGGCCGAAGTGTAATTGTGTATCGGAGGGAACATTTTTTATGCAAATTTTTATGTGTATTTACACTTCCTGCAGTTCTGTAGTCAATTTATATGGTGTAGCATCACAACGACGTTTTCCTTCCCTGTCCGTTGACGCAGTAAAAGCGAATCTATTTCTCATACCAGAGAATCTAATATCAGCCATTTTGGTTATCGCGACTGTGCAAACTTTCACGAGGGCTTCAGAACGTTAGATTTATTGCTCGGTGCAACTTCGCTATCTGAGCTGTGCTTCCATATTGTGGCATAACAAATTTTTTTGTGTTGTATCTATCAAGAAGTTTAAAATTAAATTTGCAGTTATATCTTGAAATGTAATGTCTCGTATTTATTGGTCACGTTACGAATTTGTTTCCATAATTTATAGGTTGTATTCTATCTCATCCTACGTTGCTTGGAGGATGCCGAATCATTCACAGTTTGTAATTCAATAATTCAGACTATAATAATGTTCTTATGTTTTTAATGCCTTGTTATAGCAGGCGTAGACAGAGTCATTTTTTGACGAGAAAGAAACATTTTCATGATTATATTTTCAACATGTCGCATGTCGCCTATCTGTCCGTCTGTCTGTGCACATTATTTTTCTCATGAATTACCGACTGTAAGAGAAAAATAAAACATACTCCTGCCGAGAAACATATTTTTGTTGTCAGACAAGCCGAAAAGCTTATTTTTTTACTTGGTTATTTAACGAAATTGTATCAATTACTAGGTTGTTTAGCGTCGATGGGATTGATGATACGAGATGGTATTTGGCGGGATGAGACTGAGGATTCGCCATAGATTACCTAACATTCGCCTTACGGTTGGGGAAAAACCTCGATTTAGTTTAATTGTATAGTTTGATGATGTGATGTTGTGTGTGATCAGCTGATAGGTCCATTAATTTACTCCGAAAAGTAAAATGGTGACATATACCTACATTTTCTACAAAATAATTATCACAATTACTACACGATGTTTCTCTTGAAACGAGATCCAACTTGATAGGGCACCTGGTTATTTCACTTTCGCCGTGAGCGAAAATCTAAACCAGAATTTTCCACACCGTTGGATTGGTCGTAGAGGTCCTCATCCCTGGCCAGCCAGGTCCCCAGACTTGAAACCCCTGATTATTGCTTATGGGGGTGGATGAAGAGTCTTGTGTACCAGATTAAGGTAAACACACGTGAATAATTAATTGCGCGCATCCTGAACACCGCAGCAATCATGAGGAACAGCCCTGGTAAGTTAAGGAATGCGAAGCTCGCGATTCATAAGCGTGCGACCAAATGTGTGGAGATAGAAGGCGACACGTTTGAAAATCCCTTGTAAAACTAAGAGTTGATGAGCAGAATGAAGTTTATCAACAAATAAACAGTTGCAAGAGTAGGAACTGTATCCATTTTTTGTGTTTTCTGTTGTGATATTAAATTTTGCCTCTGTTTTCAAATTTTCAATCGCCAGCGTTCATCGTCAGAGAGTGGTTTCTTTACCGGCGAACTTCGTAGGTGGAGAGTAAATTATTTTATATAGTTGACCGTGTCTGATCAGCTGATAAGTGGATGATATGATAACGTTATAATATTTTTATTATTTTTATTTATTTTACGACGCTGTATCAACTTCTAGGTTATTTAGCGTCTGAATGATATGAAGGTGATAATGCCGATGAAATGAGCCCGGGGTCCAGCACCGAAAGTTACCCAGCATTTGCTCGTATTGGGTTGAGGGAAAACCCCGGAAAAAACCTCAACCAAGTAACTTGCCCCTACCGGGATTCGAACCCGGGCCACCTGGTTTCGCGGCCAGACGCGATGACCGTTACTCCACAGGTGTGGACGTTATAATATAAGTTTTGCCTTGAAAAACAAGTATGAGTCTTTAAAGTAGTTAATTTTATGTTTAGAAATATATATACAGAGGGCTCTTTTAATTCATTGATATTAAGACATCTTGAAAATGACCTCACCAATTTTAAGGAATATTTCAGACTTTCTCCCGAACAATTTCATTTTGTTTTAAGTTCAATTGAAAATGATATTGTAAAATTACCCACAAAATTTATTCACAAAACCAATGAGCCCAGCTGAAATATAAGCAGCAACTTTAAGGTAAAAACCAATTATATAAACACTTTATTTTTACTTTTTACAAAGTTATTTCTTCATTTAGGAGCATTTATTTAGGAAATAAAGTTACAAATAAAAAAAAATAATGTGAGAAGAAGGTTGTTGCACTTCTCTTCTTTGCTCGGAATTTCAGTTCACTCAATATTTCACACTTTTGCTTCAATAACTAAATTTGTCGCAACTTGTGTGTCCTTCAATTATGAATCATTTTACTCAATTGTATTAACAGTTCTGGTTGTTGCAAAATATAGATTTGTTATTGTTTACGTTGGTTCTTTTTTTTGGCTCATGTCGAATAGAGATTTGTGTTTAATCAATTAAAATCTCGTCTTCATTAGTGGAGAAATTGCAGAAAGATTTCGATTTTACTGCCGTTATGATATGTATGATGTATAAATCAGATGTTATTAAATAATTTAATTCATGACGTACTGTAATTTTACAATTGGTTTCTCGGCGATCATCGCCAGGTTTTTGCCTCCAAGGCAAACGCCGACGATGTTCATCGAGCCCAGCGACGTTCGTTGACGTTCATCGCCGTAAAAAAACCATGCACATTCAAATCAACGGGACAGAATCCCAGCGAAGATCGCCGTAGCAAAACCGTAGCTTAAGTCGGACCTTATCTTTTTATTTACTTTTTGCTCAGGAAGGCCCTCTCTAAGTGATGGTAAAACGTCTTGAATCACCCTGTAGAGAGTCATGGTATTGAAAAAGAATATTAATCTTTCATGAAGTCATTTTAATCATGTTTGTCTTCTGATTCGCTTATCGGTCTTCCATTATCGCGTCACTTATGTCTTGTGATTGGCCGATTTTTTGTTTTAACGCTAACTTAATTGTAAATGCTTAGAGCTTCGTGTGCATATTTTATAAACTTATCACAGTTCCGTGTACGTGACCGCTATATTATTTCTTCATGTCAACTTCATGTTCACGTTTACGCGGACACATTGAGAGTGGCCGCAACGTTTCTTGCTTCGTGTTCACATTTACGTGGACATATTGTGAGTGGCCGCATGGTTTCTGTTTTGACGTGAACTTCATGTGAACATAGGCATATGTGGTTCCTCATGTTAATAACCGTGTAACTTGAAAAATTGCGTATAATATATAGGCTATTATCACAGTCTACTATATACAGTCACGAAGCTTGAGTTTTGAGCGTGCTAGAAACAATAGACTGGGATGGTACTATCGCTAATCCCTTATTCATCTGTCGTAAAAAATCTTGGCTTCTTTTTTGATAATAATCTAAGTTGGAATTTTCAAGTTAAAGAAACGATAAAGAAAATCTGTTCCTCCTTTCACTCTTTGAGTCGCTTGAGAAACTTCTTGCCCCAGCAACTAAAACTTACCCTAGTACAAACCCTAGTAATGCCGCACTTCGATTATTGTGACGTTTTGTTAAGTGATCTAAGTTCTGAACTGTCAGTCAAGTTACAGCGAGCTCAGAATATGTGCATCAGATACGTGTGCAACATCCGACGATATGATCACATATCACCGTCCTTCGCAAGTCTCTCGTGGCTCCGACTTAAAGAACGCAGAACTTTACACTCTTTGTCTTTACTCTTTCGAATTCTGCACACCTCAACACCAAATTACCTTTCGTCTCGTTTCTCTTATCTATACTCTAACCACGACGTAAATACCAGATCACTTATCTGTGGCACGCTAAATATACCTCTTCATAGAACATCTTGTTATTCCTCATCTTTTACAATATCCACCTCGCGTCAATGGAATTCCTTGCCACAAAGTATTAGGGGCTGCAAGACAACAAACACCTTTAAGAACAGCTTAAAAGATAACCTTATTAGCATTTCACTCCAATCATACTGATTTAAAATATTACTGACTACACTGTTGCTTTTTTTCTTTAGACATCATCCTGATTGTGCTGCATTTTCAAAATTGTCTCATAATAATCTCTTTCTATTATCTAATATAATTTGAAATATATTAACATTCTATGTATTTTAGTTTAATTCTGCTACCCAGTTTATTTCAGTGTTTAATTAATAGTTCATAGTATTTTGTTGTTTAATTCGTAAATAACTCTTGTATACATGTAACTCTCATCTAAATCAATTTGTTGAATTCTTTGTAAGTTCATGCATATGTATATACACTTTTTGCTGGTTGTGTGGAAGAGAAGGCCTTACGGCCTTAACTCTGCCAGCTAAAATAAATCATTATTATTATTATTATTTTGCATTGCCTGTAATGAGGCGATATTAGCGATCCTAGTGGTGACCAACTATCTAATGTTTGCATATTTACTACGTATTGAGCTTCGCGATTGTACATACTAGACTGTGCTATTATGTTACTCGCATTTTGTGCAAAGTTGCATGCAATATAAAAAGTTGCATCGTGCACACAGCGAAAAGAACAGAATCAAAAATCGATTTAAAAGTTTAGATAAGTTCAGTTGCGCAACTTTATCACATCAGCACGTTTGGATACTAATATGGTTTGGTGAATGAAAGAAGTATCATGACTATTGTGATTGTGTAGCCTATGCGTTCCAGGTTATTATTTTTTTAAATTTTGAGCAATACATATTAAATGCAGACTGATGGTTTCAGTAGGATTATTTACAAATAATTTTCTATATTTCGTTGGTTATACAGGGACATCATTTTATTTTTATTAACATTTTTAATATTAACCTGGCTGTACTTCTGTATCAACGCCGTTTGCTACCCCCTTCCACGACTGGAGTTCGATGATACTGTCGTAATATACAAACAAATCACTTTACTAGGTATAGGAGGGAAGAAAAGTAGTTCATCCATATACGTAAACTAGGAAATATTGCGCTTTTGAGTTTGATCATTTTCATTAGGTTTTTGTTTTATCAGAATACAGTACAGTATTAACAATGAATGTTTTTACTCACGAACTGAGCTGTCCATGCGGACGTATTCATTATGCAGTGTATATTATACTTTCTACAGCACATTAACGTACACTATAGAGAATGAAGTTAAATTGAAAAATAATTATAATATGGATATTTAAACACATTTTTTAAAATGGTGGCCGTTCATTTCGATATAGGCTTCAGTTCTAATGTGCATATTTTCGCACTATAGACTATTGTACCTAATCCCAATTACCAGTTTCGTCCTTCGTACTCGTAACTCATGTTGAAATAATTCTGTACCTACTCTATAAAAGAGTATCTTACGTATTGTAAATTTAGTCTTCACTTCTGTCCTATCCGAAAAGATAAAATTACTCAGACATACTATCTACTGTCCGTCCAAGTGGTTATGTCGTAGTGTCGTAGAATGGGAGGAAATCACGTGACAGTTAATTACTTAGCGAGGCTCTTTTATTGAAGTTATTTTAAACAGTTGTATAATATTACGTAGACGTCCAATTCCTAACAGAAATTAATGTTCTCAGAAAAGAGCTAAGACAGCCCAGCCACTAGCTGGCGAATAAAAGCTGGTGGGGGAAACCGGGATACGACGTAGGCAAATGGACGACAGTACCTGTGCGAAAATGGTTCAATATTGAAAACTCTTTCGTCACTGGAAAACGCGAACATATTTTTGGAACGTACTGTTTACTATGACCGTAAGGCTACTATGACTGTATATGCGGTCTTGGATCTGTGTGGAGGACGGTTGAACTTCATTAGTAGAAGGGGTGGGAGTGAAGTACATTAAAAAACTCAGGTACAATAAAAATTGAAGTAAAAATAAAATGATGTCCCTGTACAATAATGCCTATGATTGGGAAATACAGTTAACGAGATATCACATATATATAAATGTTGATTTTCTTTTTTGGATACGGAAGAATGTTTATAAACCTATGAGTCATTGGATTACTGTAATATAAAAGGGGTCCACACCTGTGGAGTAACGGCGCGGCTGGCCGCGAAACCAGGTGGCCCGGGTTCGAATCCTGGTCGGGGCAAGTTACCTGGTTGAGGTTTTTTCCGGGGATTCCCTCAACCCAATACGAGCAAATGCTGGGTAACTTTCGGTGCTGGACTCCGGACTCATTTCACCGGCATTATCACCTTCATATCATTCAGACGGTAAATAACCTAGATGTTGATACAGCGTCGTAAAATAACCCAATAAAATAAAAAAAATAAAAATTTAAAAGGGGAAATGATGTTAACGACTTGTACATTTAACACGACTTGTGTTAAATTTTGTATTACCTTGTTAACATGTTTCAGCCTACTATTGGCCTTCATCAGAAATTCCATGTATTTTTCTGTTATATACCTACTAACAATTTAAATTTAAAATAACAAAAATTAATTTACTTTAAGCTGTAATTCACATTAATCATGTGGGAAGATCTTGTTACTCCCCTTGGTAGTCAGTGTTATGAAAATTCCAACGTATAAAATTCAAACTGCAGCTTAATTTTCTTCATTTCTAAGTTATTCTGCGTCCAAATTATTTTATTTCCTGTTACTTATAACAATTCTTAGGCTATATTGTTATTTATGTTATCATGACCTTTTGTTTCCAATTTTTTACTTTTTATTTCTCTGTGTTGTGGTTATTCTAAAAGTAGTTTTCTTTGAAATTATTATTAGTGGAGCCTCTTTTCGGCATGTTAATATCGTAGTGTAGGTGGTGCTCGAATATTTGAATTTCAACAAAGA
Organism: Periplaneta americana; assembly: GCF_040183065.1. Lineage (NCBI taxonomy): Eukaryota > Metazoa > Arthropoda > Insecta > Blattodea > Blattidae > Periplaneta > Periplaneta americana. The sequence continues at coordinate 189,105,493 of NC_091117.1, read as the reverse complement.
ACTAAAATTTGATTTATCTGTTTTACATTTTTATTTATTTCTTTTTATAACTTCAAAACACCGTTTTGTTGGGGGAGGACTTTATTTCTTTACAAACATATGTTAAAGATGCTCATAATATGTAATGTTCTAATATTTAAATTTCAAGAATTAACTGAAATTATTTCCAATTTATGTTGTAGTACTATGAATTTCATTGTTTGTGAATAAAGTTTTCTACCTTGTCAAGATTATAGAATTGAGGAGTTTGTCTTGAAATGGAAGGGAGGCAAATTTCAATTTACTCTATATGTTACAGTGTTACCGCTAACATATCTAAGGTTAATTAATTTTGGGATATGTTTTCAAAAATTTGAACAGGACTTTTGAATCACCCTGTATTTTTAAAAATAGAGCGATGAATTATATATTTTTACATTTTTTATAAGTCTGTAGTCAATAATACATAAATTGTTAATATTAGAAATGCTTGATTTATGATTTGAATGGGGGTAATTTTATTACCCTCCTTAGTAGCAGTAAGTTGTGAAAAACTTTGATAGCAGGAGGATTAAGCAACGTATTCTTCCCGCAATTATCTGTATCCACTAGATGATCTCCTAGGAGTGAGACCCAGTCTTCAAGAAAAAATATATTGCATCTCGTAAGTACCTTGAGAAAAGACGAGTTCCTGTCAAGATGTGATCGATGGGCATATCAAACACTTAATCCTTGTGAATAGTATGGCATTAGCACCGGATGTCCTTAGTTAACATTTTCTTCTTTCTTTGTAGAGCTATGATAATACGTTTTTATATTTTTCTATCCATTTGACTGATTTGCACCAGTAGCACCAATAAACCTAACTCATGCGTCATGCAAGGTTTTAATTTTAAGTCTCTAAGATTTCACAGATACTCAAGTCTTCTATATAGTTCGTTGAATTGAAGGGAAATATGGATTTTCATCTTAAAAGTAGCGTTGCTTCATAAACGAAAACGTAAATAAGAATTTATAAATATAATAACTATATAACTGTATAACTATAATAAAAAAATATAAAAATTTGTATTGGATTTTTAGTTTGGGTTTAAACATATTAAACACTTTTAAATCTGTATTCACTTTCAATTTTAATTTTATTTTTGTCTGTACTGGAATCCCCTCTTGAGCACTGAAAGCAAGTAATGGTCTCTTAAACCAAATTATAGTAATTTAGCAATTACTTCTGATGAGAAAATTTAGTTAAATAATAACATTATCTTGTCAAGATAAAATTATTCTAATGGATAATTTTCTGTTCCACAAATAATACCTCTAAGATGATTAATACTCTTTTTATTCTTCTCCATCATATTTATTTTGTTTAAGTCTTGCTCATTCAGGAGTGGGCTCTTTATCTTACATTGTATTAATATATTAATACCGTAATACTTGTGGTGCTGTTCTTTCACTAGTAGGTGAATGTTTGAAAGGTCTGGAAAAGAAAAAATATGTTTTATGTAAATTTTATGACATGACAAGAGCTTTTGACACTATATCTCATGATAATATATTTGCTTACAAATTAATGTTTTATGGTTTTAGTTCAGAGGCAATGAACCTTATAAATTCTTACTTAAATAATAGATTACAGTGTGTAGCTTATAATTGTTCATTATCGCAGTTCAAGTCTTAAATATGTGGTGTACCTCAGGGATATGTTTTAGGTCCTATGTTGTTTATTATTTATATTAATGATTTACCTTGTGTTGTTCATAGTAACTCTGTTAACCCTTATCTATTTGCTGATGACGTGGCTATTCAGCTAGCTGCTGATTGTTATTCTGACTCTCAAGATTTGTTAGATGAGAATATCTTAATTAAGTCGTGGTGTTCTTCTAATTATTTATGCTTTAATGAAAGTAAAGTAATAGATCTTAAATTTAGCTTAGATATAAAAAGTAATGCTTTTCATAATAACATCGTTTTTGGGTATTTATATTGAATGCGGTTTGGGCTGGGATAGCCATTTCATTAAGATTTCGGTAAGATATCTAAAGGAATATTTATGTTAAGATGTTTGTCTAAAACTGTGGATACAAAAGTGCTAACTGTATATTTTTCATAAATAAATAAATAAATAAATAATTAAATAAATAAATAAATAAATAAATAAATAAATAAATAAATAAATAAATAAATAAATAAATAAATAAATAAATAAATAAATAAATAAATAAATAAATAAATAAATAAATAAATAAATAAATAAAAAATAAATAAATAAATGAACAAATAAATAAATAAATAAATAAAACTATACTATTAATAAATCTGCCAGCCGAAATTTTTCTGGTAATTTTCGTTTTTCCAAAAATAATTGGTCCTAACATATATAATTAACCACCGTGAAACCGAAAATCGTTTTTTTGAAATTTTTGTTTGCATGTATGTCTGTCTGTCTGTATGTTTGTTACCTTTTCACGCGATAATGGATGAACGGATTTCTATGAAAATTGGAATATAAATTATGTTCGTTGTAACTTAGATTTTAGGCTATATGGCATTCAAAATACATTATTTAAAAGTGGGGTTATAAAGGGTCCTGAATTAAATAAATCGAAATATCTCGCTTATTATTGATTTTTGTGAAAAATGTTACATAACAAAAGATTCTTTACAAATAATTTTCGATAAGTTTTATTCCTTGAAAAATTTTGATAGGACTGATATTTAATGAGTTAAATGAGTTTTAAAATTAAAATAACTGCCATCTAAGGCCGTATAATGAAATAAAAACAAATGACTTCGTCTATATGGGACCTTGGACAGCAACAATCGAAAGCTATGAAAGATAGCCTACAGAGAATGTTTCTGTGTTTGTATGAAGTAATATCGGAAGCTAAATTAACCGATTTGTATAATTAATTATTTTTTCACCATTGGAAAGTGTAGTTTCTCTAGATGGACATAATGCTATAATGTTATTACAGTAACTTCTGATGTAATATAATGTAATATAATATAATATAATGTAATATAATATAATATAATATAATATAATATAATATAATATAATATAATATAATATAATATAATATAATATAATATAATATAATATAATATAATATAATATAATGTAATATTATATAATATAATTTAAGTTATTTGAAGGGTTCAGAACCATAGTGGGCCAAGCGCCATTTACTGAATACGTAGAAAACAAGGGTTAAAATTAAGTTATTACCATAATTCAATGGAAACTTATAACAAGTAAAATAAAGTATACATATTAAATCTAAATCATGTCAATGTTCATTAAACTATGGTTGCATGTAATAAAAATTAGAAACATGTTAAAGGAATTATCATTGTACCAATGAGTGGTCTCTGGACCAAAATGATCGCATTTTAATTATTTGAATGCAATTTAAATTAAGTAACATATTAAACGATTTATCCTTCTATCAAACACGTATGTTCCCTGGATCAAATGTCCTATTTTAATTGTGTAATTACTTTATATTTATTTCTAACGGGTGCAGCGGAGCGCACGGGTGCGGCTAGTAAATAAATAAATAAATAAATAAATAAATAAATAAATAAATAAATAAATAAATAAATAAATAAATAAATAAATAAGTAAATAAGTAAATAAATAAATAAATAAATAAATAAATAAATAAATAAATAAATGAGGGAATGAATGAATAAATTAATGAATGAATAAATGAATAAATGAATAAATAAATAAATGTTTCCACTCAGACAACAATTTCCGCGAAGCGATATCTTCCAATGTTCTGTAGTTCTCTGTGATCATCATTTTTAACATTTTGCTTCTATTCCTGTGAATAATAAGGAAAATATATTTTGTTCTTTGGTGGATTAATATCGTAAGGTTCAGCCGATTGTAAACGTTGTAGTATTTCCATGTCATATGTTAAGCTTCTATTTTCATTTTGTACGACTATTTCTGTCTTTCATTTTATATCTTCATTCCTTACTTTTCTATTCTTTCTATTTTCTTATATTTGTTTCACTATTCTATTTAATTTTTCTTCCCCGTTTTCTTTTTTTCTTTTATTTTTCTGTAATCTGGTTTCGATATCATTTCTGACACGTTAAGAATGTTCTCAGTGGGAACCAAACCGAGCTCTTCCAATTCCGTGACACACTGCAGTGTTATAATTAATGTATTCGTTGCCACGGGCAACGCACTCGTTCCCCTTATGCAGCAAATTGCGCTTTCATCAGCATCTCTTCATTAACAGTTCATCATATGAATACTCGTATTTCCATCTGTTATTTTAGTGATTATCATTGTGCTCCTCGTGAAACCATAGCGGTCTACAGGGCATGAAGTCAATTTTCAGTTATTTATGATTTTCAAATGCATGTGTTTGTTTTGTCTGCCGTGATTCAACTGTTTATCCAAGTGGCTTTGTGTTAGCAGAATACGTAATTACAATATTTTCCTGCGTGTGACTGCTAAGTAACTGATTACACTCTTATTTACTGTTATGTAATGTTGCTAAGCAACTGTTTCAGTAATTGTTCGTACATGTTGCTGTGCAAATAATTTCACCCACCACAATAATTGTAGTTGTTAAGTGACTGATTTCATGTTTAACTAAATTAGGCTTTATCTAATTATTACTACGTAACTAACTTGATTGTTTTTTTTTACCTTTCTTGTTAAGTAACTAATAAGGTACTACTGTTTTACTTTTTCAAGGTGTAAATATTAAATTGGTGCATACGTTCGTGGCGTTTTTCTGTACTTTCATTCATTTAATAATACTATAGTGACACAGTTACCATAGCAACGAAAAAAGCTACGAACTTATGCACCAACCCCATATTATATCACAGTCTAGTATATACAGTCACGAAGCTTGAGTTGTGAGGGTGCCAGAAACAATATACTGTGCCGGTACTATTTCGCATTGTCTGTAATGAGGCGATATTAGCGATCCTAGTGGCTAGCAACTATCTATGGATGCATATTTACTAGGTATTGAGCTTCGTGACTGTATATACTATACTGTGATTATATGGTGCTCCAATTTTTTTTTCAGATCCATGTTTTCGGCATCTGTGATGCTATGAAACTGATTGTTAGCATGCAATTTCTCAGTCCGTCGACACAGCAATTTTTGCTACATTACTGGTCGGATTCCGTTCATATTAATTTATAGCTAGAACTCACTTCGGTCCACGCCTGTGGAGTAACGGTTAGCACGTCTAGCCGCGAAACCAGGTGGCCCGGGTTTGATTCCCGGTCGGGACAAGTTATCTGGTTGAGGTTTTTTCCGGGGTTTTTCCTCAACCCAATATGAGCAAATGCTGGGTAACTTACGGTGTTGGACCCCGGACTCATTTCACCGGCATTATCACCTTCATCTCATTCAGACGATAAATAACCAAAGCTGTTGCTAAAGCGTCGTAAAATAACCTACTTAAAATAAAAAAGAACTCACTTCGCCAACTCAGTAGTTCAGTCGGCAGAGCGCTGGTTTATGACGACCGCTGACCCGGCTATGGCAGAGTTGTGTAAGGGAGGAGGGGCATATTTAAACAGATTGAATTTCCCACCTCAACACATAATTTTCTTCGAGTTGCCGGTACTGATAGCAGAAGGCAGCCCAGCGAATAGAGATTATAAAGAATGGACACTGAGCGAATTTTCCTGTGTTTTGTTTGTCTGTGCGCAGCGTTTAGTTCCACTTTCAAGCGCTAGAGGTTAGTGTAATCGAGCATACCCTAAGATAATGATTGAGAATAGAGTTGAGACACAGGATTCAAACAACGCCTACCTTATTGCATAATCCAGTAACGCTTTGCTTCAAATAAATTCAAGTTAACAGCTTTTCCTTATTTCTCAGTGACAAACTTGTCGTAATAATAATATTTTATATTTCAGATATAAAAATAGTACATTATGCAACGAGCCTATAATGAAGGTAATTAAGAAGTGAGTATGGATAATTTTCATACGAGCTTCTTAATTACCATTATAGGCGAGTTTCATACGACTTTTTATGCTCGACCATATTTCTAACTTGATATTATTAATTTTATTGTATCTGACCTGGAGCAATGTCCCGTATGTTGTGAGATGTGCGCAGACGCGAAAGTATTGATTTTTTCCGAGGAACAGATGTTCACATTGACCTTGCTAGGCCATAAGAACCTACAGAGATAACATTGAAATAAAATTAGACATTGAAAAACGAGATGGCAAATTGTATTTATTTGAATATTATTTACAATTATCGCTAATTATTATAGTAACAGAACATAACCTTCTGCGACAGTATTGGATTTCCAGCCTCCGTGACTTTTCGCTAATTCTCTTTCGATTGCATATCCGAGAATAATCGATACTTGCGGTTTTATAACGGTAGAAAGCTGACCTGTCATTGGCTGAACAGTTGTAACCTGAGTCGTCATTGGCTGAAAGACCTGACCTTTAATGAGTAGGTGTACTTTAATGACATGCATTAAAGTTCTGCTACCAGGTGTATAATTACTACATTTCGGCATGGTCGAGCATAAATTATATTATAAAATAATATAATACGTTATAAAATTAAGTATCGAATTCGTCTAATATTTGTATATAATATAATATATGTATATGGTTTTATTTCTCGTAAGAGTTTTGTTTTTCCATTTTCAGCGCTATCAAATCATTACATATTTTAATTGTTGTTGGAGTCAACGTCTCAACTCTCATTATAAAGGAACTCTAGAGTCTAGACATTACAGTTAATGACGGATTTATTATTTTATGGATCCAATTTATTTTATTTGAGTACCTAGATGTATTAATTATATGTGTTATATTTCCGCTGTGTCGACTGCTGGCTGGAGTGATGTCAGCGCCAACTCTAGGGAGAAAGCAGAATCTCACGCTTTAGCTGGCTTGAAGGTCATTGAAATCAGTCCGGCTACATCAAAGGTACCGACGCGAAGTCGCCATTCTTTATAATCCCTATTCGCTCGGCAGCCCTTCTGATGTACTGGCTGCCATTTTCCTTCCATTCAGTTTTTTTGGTGTGAACTTAGTGGATAAACTTTTATTGAAGCCCTTGGAAGACTTTTTTTCTCTCTCTCGAATTTCGTAAAGATATTCTGACATTATTAACGGTTTAGAGGTGAGTTTCATTATGTAATATTAGGGCCTAATAAATTCACTTTTGGAAGATTATCGTAGACATATAATATATATTTCTTGTTCGTTTTAATGAATGGTCGTACTTGGTAGGGTTATGTGGGTGCACATTTGAACAATTCCTTGGGGAACATTTGAACGTTGTTCAAAACTACCCCACAACATTAATTTAACAATACTGTGAAAATCGTTTTAAAACTTCTATGTTATTGTTCGGCCAACTGTCCAGAGACAGGTCTCAACCTCACAAGTGATACCAACAAGGCACCACTCATGAGGCAGTTTCCAGTCCATGATTTCCATCAAAACAAAACCGAGAAATGTTCTTGAAATTGGAAATGATACAATTTGTGCATATGGAATAGCTACAGAGAGAAGATTTCAGACGCTACTTTCTCAAAAACAGGCATATTTATAAGATTATTTATTTATTTATTTTAGCTACAACTGCTGAAACTTTATTGTTTTATTTTTATGTTTAATTTTGTTTATGTTTCGAATACAACATAAATGTGTTAATAAGAAAGTATTTTTTTTTTATTTTCTAAATCATCTCGTGACCCCCTCAGCTCTTTACACGACTCCCCAGGGTTTTCGACCCACAATTTGGGAAACCCTGTTCTAGGGCAAAGTTAAAAAGTGAAGGTGATAGTACATATCCTTCTTTAGCCCACAGTGAATTGGAAAAGCGTCAGACAGAAACTGGTATTATTATTATTATTATTATTATTATTATTATTATTATTATTATTATTATTATTATTATTACAAGAGGCTGGAAGCGCATTATCTAGCGAAATTTATAAACTTATACTTGCTATTTGGGAAAAGGAAATTGTACCAGAACAATGGAAGGAGTCCATAATCGTACCTATTTTTAAGAAGCGGGACAAGACTAACTGTGGTAACTTTCGAGGAATATCACTTTTGTTGACGTCGCACAAAATTTTGTCCAATATTCTTTTGAGAAGATTAACTCCGTACGTAGATGAAATTATTGGGGATCATCAGTGCGGTTTTAGGCGTAAGAGATCGACTATTGATCAGATTTTTTGTATTCGGCAGATATTGGAGAAAAATGGGAGTATAAGGGTACAGTACATAAGTTACTCATAAATTTCAAAAAGGCATATGACTCGGTTAAGAGAGAAGTTTTTTTATAATATCCGTATTGAATTTGGTATTTCCAAGAAACTAATTCGATTAATTAAAATGTGTCTCAGTGAAACTTACAGCAGAGTCAGTATAGGCCTGTTTCTATCTGATGCTTTTCCAATTCACTGCGGGCTAAAGCAAGAAGATGCACGATCACCTTTACTTTTTAATTTCGCTCTAGAATATGCCATTAGGAAAGTTCAGGAAGGTTTGGAATTGAACGGGTTACATCAGCTTCTAGTCTATGCGAATGACGTGAATATGTTAGGAGAAAATCCACAAACGATTAGGGATAACACGGGAATTTTACTTGAAGCAAGTAAAGCGATAGGTTTGAAAGTAAATCCTGAAAAGACAAAGTATACGATTATGTCTCGTGACCAGAATATTCTACGAAATGGAAGCATAAAAATTGGAGATTATCCTTCGAAGAGGTGGAAAAATTCAGATATCTTGGAGCAACAGTAACAAATATAAATAACAATCCGGAAGAAATTAAACGCAGAATAAATATGGGAAATGCATGTTATTATTCGGCTGAGAAGCTTTTGTCATCCAGTCTGCTGTCAAAAAATCTGAAAGTTAGAATTTATAAAACAGTTGTATTACCGATTGTTCTTTATGGTTGTCAAACTTGGACTGTAACTTTGAGAGAGGAACAGAGATTAAGGGTATTTCAGAATAAAGTTCTTAGGAAACTATTTGGGGTTGAGAGGGATGAAGCTACAGGAGAATGGAGAAAGTTACACAACGCAGAACTGCACGCATTGTATTCTTCACCTGACATAATTAGGAACATTAAATCCAGACGTTTGAGATGGGCAGGGCATGTACAGGGGCATCATTTTATTTTTACTAACATTTTTAATATTAACCTGGCTATACCTCTGTATCAACGCCGTTTGCTACCCCCTTCCACGACTGGAGTACGATGGTACTGGCGTAATATACAAAAAAATCACTTTAGTAGGTATAGGAGGGAAGAAAAGTAGTTCATCCATTTACGTAAACTAGGAAATATCGCGCTTTTGAGTTTGGTCATTTTCATTAGGTTTTTGGTTAATAAAAATACAGCAAAGTATTAACAATGAGTGTTTTTACTCACGAACTGAGCTGTCCATGTGGATGTATTCATTATGTAGTGCATATTATACTGTCTAGAGCACATTAACGTACAATATAGGGAATGAAGTTAAATTGAAAAATAATCATAATATGGATATTTAAACACGTTTTTTAAAATGGTGGTCGTTCATTTTGATACAGGCTTCAGTTCTAATGTGCATATTATCACACTAATAGACTATTGTACATAATCCAAATTACCAGTTTCGTCCTTCGTACTAGTAACTCATGTTGAAATAATTCTGTACCTACTCTATAAAAGAGTAGGCTTACGTACTGTAAATTCAGTCTTCACTTCTGCCCGATCCGAAAAGATAAAATTACTCAGACATACTATCTACTGTCCGTCCAAGTGGTTATGTCGTAGGGTTGTAGAAAGGGAGGAAATCACGTGACAGTTAATTACTTAGCGAGGCTCTTTTATTGAAGTTATTTAAAACAGTTGTATAATATTACGTAGACGTCCAATTCCTAACAGAAATTAATGTTCTCAGAAAAGAGCTAAGACAGCCCAGCCACTAGCTGGCGAATAAAAGCTGGTGGGGAAACCGGGATACGACGTAGGCAAATGGACGACAGTACCTGTGCGAAAATGATTCAATATTGAAAACTCTTTCGTCACTGGAAAACGCGAACATATTTTTGGAACGTACTGTTTACTATGACCGTAAGGCTACTATGACTGTACATGCGATCTTGGTTCTGTGTGGAGGTCGGTTGAACTTCATTAGTAGAAGGGGTGGGAGTGAAGTACATTCAAAAACTCAGGTACAATAAAAATTGAAGTAAAAATAAAATGATGTCCCTGTAGCACAGTACGTATGGACGAATCCAGAAATGCATATAGAGTGTTAGTTGGGAGACCGGAGGGAGCCCGAGACGTAGATTGGAGGATAATATTAAAATGGATTTGAGGGAAGTGGGGTATGATGGTAGAGACTGGATTAATCTTGCACAGGATAGGGACCGATGGCGGGCTTATGTGAGGGCGGAAATGAACCTTCGGGTTCCTTTAAAGACATTTGTAAGTAAGTATTATTATCGTCGACCAGGAAGACCTTTAAGAAGACTGCTAGATGGGGCCGAAACAGGTCTACAGAGGCCTAGTTCGTGAAGGATGATGATGATGATGATGATGATGATGATGATTATTATCAGGGAAAGGATTTATATGTAAATACATATTTACTTATAAAGCTAATATAATTTATATTTTGCATTATCTTTATGTTTCACAATGTGTAGGGTTGAAAAATCCTACTTTTATTTTCCATATTTTTCCATATTTTAGAGTTTAGTACATATTTTCGTTAATTTCCATATATTTTCCATATTTCATATAAAACAGTCCATATTATATTAGGTTTAACAATAAAACAAAACAAAATTCCATTAACTTTTAAAAATACATTTCAACAATAGAGATTTAAACACATGTTCAGTAATCCCTTTAACATCAGAGTTATTTGAAAATTAGCAGTCCTATCAACAATGGGAAAGTAAGTTACAAAACTGTATTAATTTAATTTAAAATTTTTAACAGACTTCAGTTGTGCAGCTCAACAGTTAAATGCCAGTCAGAGTACACATAGGTTCAGTTTTGTAAATCATACTATAAAGACGGTAAATATGCCAAAAGTACGTCATTCAGTCAATTTAAAATCAAAACTAACAAGTTACATTTCAGAATTTAAAGAAGATGGTTTATCAACTGACAATAAAATATTATTTTGTAATTTGTGTCAGTGTGCAGTATCATCTACACAAAAGTTCCTGGTGCAACAACACATTACAACTAGTAAACATCAGGCCAACAAACAACTAAATTCCAAGCAGAGACAATTGTTTTTAACACAACCAACAACATCGAATGTAAGATCTGAGTTTAACATCGACCTGTGCCGTTCTCTCATCTCTGCTGATATTCCTCTCTACAAACTAAAGAATAAGGTCTTCAGGGAATTCCTTGAAAAATATACTCAACATACAATCCCGGATGAGTCAACACTTAGGAAGACGTATGCTCCATCCATCTACGATGAGACAATACAGAAGATAAGAGATGAAATTAAAGATAGTTCAATTTGGGTTTCCATTGATGAGACTCCCGACAAAGAAGGTAGACTTGTTGGTAATGTAGTTATCGGTTTGTTAAGTGAACAATATTCTGAACGAATTCTTTTACATTGTGATGTTCTAGAAAAGTGCAATAACAAAACTATAGTTAAACTGTTCAACGAAGCTATGGGTATCCTGTGGCCAAAGGGTATTATGTACGATAATGTGTTATTCTTTATTAGCGATGCTGCCCCTTATATGGTCAAAGCTGGACAAGCATTATCTGTTGTATATCCTAAATTGACTCATTTTACTTGTGTGGCGCATGCATTTCATCGTGTGGCAGAAGTGGTCAGAGACAATTTCCCTAAAGTAGATTTGTTGATTTCATCAGTGAAAAAAGTATTTCTCAAAGCTCCCAGTAGAGTTAACGTGTTGAAAGAAATGTACCCTGAAATTCCATTGCCACCAAAGCCAATTTTAACTAGATGGGGTACATGGCTAGAAGCAGTTGAATATTATGCCGAACATATAGACTCTATTAACAATGTTCTCCTTGCATTGGACTCTGAAGATGCAGTCTCAATTGATACTGCGAAAACAGTTACCTGTGACATAAGTGTGAAGAATGACTTAGCTCACATTCAGCATACATTTTCATGCATCATAAAAACGCTCAAAAGTCTCCAAAATAGGCACCTTTCACTATCTGAAAGTTTTGAAATTATAAATAGTACTGTGGAACAACTGAATCGTGGTAGAGGTAAAGTTGCAGATGCAGTAAGAGCTAAGGTGGACACTGTACTTTCAAAAAACCCTGGATATGAAGAACTACAAAAGGTTGTTGCTGTGATGAGTGGTGAATCAACAGTGAAGATTAACTTGGACTTATCCCCAGCAGACATTGTGAAATTGAATTATGTACCAGTTACTTCTTGTGACGTCGAACGCTCTTTTAGTCAGTATAAATCTATCCTCAGAGACAATAGAAGAAGATTCACTTTTCAGCACTTGAAAGAAATGTTTGTAACCTATTGTTATGGTAACAGACAATAAAAATTGTGTTTTGTTGAAACTACATTGGAAGATAAGGTACGTCCATTATATTTTTTGTTTAGTTTGATTAAAATGTACCAATATTTAACGTACATAGTCATTTTTTTATAATTTTAAGTCCATATTTAATTCCATATTTTGGTAAAAATCCATATTTAATTCCATATTTTGGTAAAAATAACTACATATATATTTACATGTTTCATATATTTTTAGTCCATATAAATCCGTTCCCTGATTATTATTATTATTATTATTATTATTATTATTATTATTATTATTGTGTGAACTGCAATACACCACAATTCATCATAAGCTGGGTGGTGTTTCCTATGTTACATCGATTGGTTGGTAACTTACCGGCAACTAGCTTTATGAAAAGAGGAAAGGGAAGCAATCAGAACGCCTTGCGAAGTGCATGCAGGCCTCGCCTCGTGTTTCGCCCTGACCATAATAGTCTGTTTGAAGGTGTGGCTGTCTAACAAGGTTCTCGTCGCACGGAACAAGTGAAAGAGACGAGCGATGCGGGTGTATCGGAATCGACTTCCATGATACGGAGTCTCCCAATAAATTCTGACGTAATATCACACGCGACAAACATCACTACAACGCATTCACTTCACCATTACGTCGACAGTTGCACTTTCTTCATATGTCTACTTCTTTACTGGAGGTACACACGAGAAAAATGTCACATTTTGTGTGTAACAGAAAGCAGTGACGCCAAACAGTGATAAGATAACAATGCATCCTCAGTAGTACTGCTCTCGGACTTTGTAATGGAGTGACGTGTCATGTACTGAACCAGATCTGCAGAACTGTAGCTCCTCAGAGCGACTGCTTCCGTTCCCCTTCTACCCAACCCACCTTTTCTACCAGTGCGGTCATAGCGTTCTAATTACGCTCGGCTGCATCAGCATTCATTCTCGCGGCGGCAGGTACACAATACGCTATCAAGAATTGCAAATGAACAGATAATAAAATCCTTAGGAACATACTTTTGGAAAGTAAGAGAAAAACGAATGAGGGAAATAAAGTCATGTAAAATAAATTTTAAAATGTATGTGTGCATATAATGTAAGAAGATCTACCTACGTATATATCGTCCTATTAGGCTACTAGTAAAACCGATTAACTCCACTTTTTACGTAAAATAAGTTAAGTACATTCCCCGACTTGTCTTTCCGTGCTCTGTGTTCAACCCTAGATCATAATTATATAGATAGATAGGTCGGCCTTATAGGTTTTGAAGTTAACCTTTGTCAGGTTCACTACGCTGCCATCTAGTTGTTACATAAGGAGTCACGTCATAATTCCCATTTGAATTGCATTAGCGACTGTACTGCCATCTCGTGTTCGTTTACGGCGAACTGGTGGCGATCCTGGCTGTTGTTCTCTTCAAAGTGCAAACGATTTTAACATAGCGATGACCTATCTGTTACATGTATGATCTAGGGTTCTACTAAAATAGAATATGTCCGAAATGTTGTAAGGAACAAACCAATTACTTTATTTGAAGAATTTATTATGATTTTTCGTGCATTAATAAAGTTTTAATTCCTCTTTTTACAAAACTTGCATTACTGGACTTAACTGGTTTTACTAGTAGTAGAACGATATATAAATTTTATGTTAATAAGTGAGTGATAGCTATATGACCGTAACACACTGCAGCAAAATAAGTAAATAAATAAATAAATAAATAAATAAACAAATAAGTTAAGTAAATAAATAAATAAATACATACATAAATAAACAAACAAACAAATAAGTAAATAAATAAATAAATAAATACATAAATAAATAAACAAACAGACAAATAAGTTAAGTAAATAAATAAATAAATAAATAAATAAATAAATAAATAAATAAATAAATAAATAAATAAATAAATAAATAAATAAACGCACTGCAGTTTGAAGAGAACTGAAACATGGCAAAATCTAAACCCGTGAAGAAATACTACTTCCAAAGGAAATGGGAAAATGATTACCTATTTTGTTGTTGAAGAAGACGAAAGAATTGTTTGTTTACTGTGTCCCATCCTATTTATTTCTACTCGTCATTTCAATATTAAACGACATTTCAAAGAAGCCCATATTAAGAATTATGGAATAGACGAACTTTCGGATAAGTTCATTATTACGAACTGTATATTGATTATCTATTTATATAGGCTACTGTTAAATTAAGGGCGTCACTCGTTGTGTTCATTTTGAATTGAAATGAATAGTGACTTTCAAGGTTCATTATTTAAATGCTGTAAATTATTACTCTTCTCAGGTTCTCAGCCAGGTGAGTTGGAGATTAGCTTCCAAGCTTTCGACGGCTAGCTCTGCCATCTTCTTCAGGGAAAGCCTCAAGTCATACACTGTAAATTATTGTTGGACCAATTAATAACATCTTCAATAAATTCTTCTAGCTAGCAGTGCATGATTCTGTACAGATTGCTGTGCACTTTACTGCGGAATCCTGGCCATTAGTCACTCAGTTGAGTGCGTTCCTTGTATAATGGCAGTTGACTTGAATATAAACGTCAACGTATATGCCCAACTTGGAGTCAGGCCACAAAAGGGAAATAACACTGTAGGAGTAGAGTTTGATCCGGTACTGTGGATTGAATTCGGCATAGCTCAGTGGTCAGAGCGCTTGCTACGTAGAACCAAGGACCCGATTTCGATCCCCGGCGCCGGAGCGAATTTTTCTCCTCAAATATTAATTAATTATAAAGTAAAAAGTATTAAAAATTTGTTTAAAAAAGCAGAAAGATTACTCAACTGAATTGTTGTTTAAACGTTTTAGAGTTTTCGATATTAAACATTATTTTATTTTATTAAAATAAGAGGACCCAGATTATTAAACAAATTTTATTCTAACATAATTTTAACCACGAATCCTCTCCAATTAATAAACAAAAAGTAAAAAAAAAAAAAAAGAAGAAATGTATTGGATTTATAGTTTGGTTTTAAGCATATTAAACACTTTTTAATCTGTATTCATTCTCAATTTTAATTTAATTTTTTGTCTGTATTGGAATCCCCTCCTGAGCTCGAGTCTTACTCATTCAGGAGTGGGCTAGTTTATCTTACATTGTATTAACGTTATTCATTTCAAACTTACTAGCAATAATAAATAAATAAATAAATAAATAAATAAATAAATAAATAAATAAATAAATAAATTATCCGCCCATTGATGGAGAATATGTTCATGATATCCAAACAGTGTTAATTATTAATATACCGCGAAAAATATTATCGGATAAAGTTTTGTCGTTATTAAACTTTCCTAGGGTTATATGTGTTATTTTTACTAATATCGATTCATTTTGAATTGTAGTTATTTACTGTACTCTTTAACAGAAACCTACGAAAAATGACTTTCGTCGTCATAATACAATGAACATCTGATTTAAAGACGATTCAAGAGCTTTGAAACATGTTCCTGAAACAGATGAGAAATTGAAACAGTCGGAACACTTGGAACAGTTGGCACTGATGTTGTAAACATATTTTTATGCTCGAACCATGCCGGAATGCAGTAATTATACACCTGGTAGCAGCCCTTTAATGGACCTCATTAAAGTACACCTATTCATTAAAGTTCAGATGTTCCACCAATCAGAAAGCACCATTGTAGCTATATGAAAGCGCAAGTATCGATTATTCTCGGATATGCAATCGAAAGACAACTAGCGAAACGTCACGGAGGCTGGAAATCCAATACTTTCGCAGAAGGTTATGTTCTGTTACTATAATAATTAGCGTTAATTGTAAATAATATTCAAATAAATTCAATTTGTCATCTCATTTTTCAATGTCTAAACCAATTTCAAGATTATATCAAGGTTAATGTTTATTTTACTCTCTAGATTATATCAAGGTCAATGTGGACATTTGTTCCTCGGAAAAAATCAATACTTTCGCGTCTGCGCACATCTCACAATTTACGAAATATTGCACAAGGTCAGTTCCGCTCCTCAGTCAGATAAGAATAAAATGAATAATTCTGAATAATTTCAAGTTAGAAATATGGTCGAGCATAAAAAGTCGTATGAAACTTGACTATAATGGTAATTAAGACGCTCGTATGAAAATTATGAAACTCGCTTGCGCTCGTTTCATAAACATACTCGCGTCTTAATTACTACCATTATAGGCTCGTTGCATAATGTACTATTATGAAACTGTTTCTTTGAAACTGTTATTTTGGAACAGCTTCGTTAATAAAACAGTTACAATCGAAATTGTTTCTTAAAAAGAACAGTTTATCCCATCTCTACTACACGTTCACACAAAGAATTCTCACTCCTTCAGCTATCATATTTCAAATGACATTTTTTTTGCGACGTTTCACAGCAGCGCTAGAAACTATTATAACACTAACACACAAATTACGCACGTGGTAGTAACACCATGTGACATCATAGCATGTAGCAAACGGATAACACAGCAGCGCTATGCGTAGCAGCAGTAACAGCTGATAGAAAGCGCTAATAAGTTCTGGTTGATTTGAAAGGCTACCGCTATCAGCGCAGAGAGGACCTGAAATCCAATCTAGGAGGAAAAAACTATTGATTTCAAGTACAGACGAAACGTCATTCATTTATAGCAAACAAGTGCTAGATAGTTGCCCTTCAAAGATACGCGAAGCAAATTATAAAGTAAACAGTTTACGCGGAACAGCTGGCTTTCAATGTTGACGATGGGTAAGAGTCAGTGCAGGCTGAACGCGAGACGAGATAAACTCGTAAGTTTAAGGGTGATTTGTGAGTTTATTGTGAAGTGAATATTTCCTCTTCCAAATGGATACATAACTAGAGGTCTGTACTTCGGTTTTATAAAGATTTAAATGTTTAAAATTATTTAGTTGTGAAACATTTATAATTTAAATAACACATCAAGTGGGCAAAATATATTTTAAGTTTTAAATCTATATATATATATATATATATATATATATATATATATATATATAATTTGAACTGGTAATGGAAATTATGGGAAAACGGCTGAACGGATTTTAATAAATGGCCCCTCATTTTGAAGCTTGGAACCCAAAGTTTTTCGGAAGAATAGTAGTTTTCAGTGAAATGTCAATTTTCCTACATAATTTTCCTATTTTCCAAAATCCATCTGTCGTCAGTTTTAAGAACTAGCTAATTGCATTCAGGAGAAGCGAAGCGAGCATCAAGTCGGCCGTGTTGCATTTCAGAATAAAACAAAACACACACTACAGTAAACAGTATTACACGAAGGCCATGATCTGCAAGAATGCTGACATATTTAGAGCTCAAATTAAATTGGTTATTAAAAACTTAACTTCCTAAAAATAATTTATAGGTTCGATTCTGTGGTGTGTAATTTTCTGGGTACAGCTGTGTATTGGATATCAAAAACTACAAAACTTGAGGTGGTTTGATGACATTATTACTATTAGAAATGAAATATTATTGTAGTTAATGCCGTGATGTGACTATTTTTCATTAATTATACATATTAATGCTATGTTGATGATATGAAAGTGAAACGTTTTGGGGTTATATAAGTAGATGCAGAGAATAACTTAAATTAGATTTTTATTTCTATATTCTACTGAGTGGCGACTATATAGTATATGTTACTGAAAGCTATAAAACTTACGTAAGATAATAATATTGTTAAAAATTAAATATTTTTATAGTTATTAATCAAGTGGGGTTGGGTCTTTTTCATATATTTAATGGCGGTGTGGTTTAGATATTTATATGCGTGGTTCTCTTCAGTATTGGCTCGAGAGACAGAGAGAGAGAGAGAGAGAGAGAGAGAGGGGGGGGGGAGAGTATCTTTCATTATTATGGAAGCAAATAACTTTCAGAATGCCTGGTATTCTTCATTGAAAATAAATCTGAAAAATGTTTATTGGAACGTCTAATGAACTTTTGCAGCATTTGGTGCACAAGCCACTAGTCTATATATATAATTTGAACTGGTAATGGAAATTACGGGAAAACGGCTGAACGGATTTTAATAAATGGACCCTCATTTTGAAGCTTGGAACCCAAAGGTTTTCGGCAAAGTAGTAGTTTTCAGTGAAATGTGAATTTTCTTGCAAAATTTTCCTATTTTCCAAAATCCATCAGTTGTCAGTTTTGAGAACTAATTTTGTTGAATCACGGCCGACGTGATTGAATTTCAGAACAAAACACACACTACAATAAACAATAGGCTATTACACGAAGGCCATGACTTGCAGGATTGCCGAAATATTTACAGTTCAATTCAATTTGTTATTAAAAACTGATTCTGCAGTGTATAATTTTCTGAGTACAGCTGTGTATTGGATATTCAAATCTACGAAACACGAGGTGGTTTGATGACATTATTACCATTAGAAATTAAATATTATTATAGTTAATATCATGATGCGTCTATTTTTCATTAATTGTCCATAATATTGATGCTATATTGATGACATGAAAGTGAAACATTTTGAGGTTATGTAAGTAAATGTAGAGAATATCTTAATTTAGATCTTCATTTCTATAATTTACTGAGTGACTGCTATATATAACTACAAAACTTAAGTAAGATAATAATATTGTTATTAAAAATAAAATATTTTTATACTTATTAACCCAGTGGGGTCGGGTCTTTTTCATATACTTAATGGCGGTGTAATGTAGATATTGATATGTGTCATTGTCTTCAGTATTGGCTCGAGAGAGCGCAAAAAAAAAAAAACAATTCCTAAGGAAAGATCAAAAGGTATTACTCACTGATAAAATAAGAGGCTTAGAAAATTTTGTAGTCTCCAGATCATTTCAGCAAGATCTCTTAGTAGGATAAAATGATTTTACGCTCTACATTTCAAGTTCTATATGCAGCAGCTATACGAAAATGCTATTGTTCGAAAGCTTAGCAAACCTGACTTTTTTAACTTTTGCCTACAATCCACAATGACCTGAAATAGCTACTGCTATAGTCCTGACATTGATACTTGCGTTTTCGCGTTGAAACTCAAAAACTGAAGTTGGAAAGGTTCAAGAAAAAGTATTTGGCCTAAAAAAAATCCATTCAGAGGGAGTATGTTTCATTATTATGGAAGCAAATAACTATCAAAAAGACAAGTATTCTTCATTAAAAATAAATATGAAAAATTTTTATTTGAACGTCTAACGAACTTAGTTTGCAGCAGCATTTGCTGCACAGGCCACTAGTATATATATATATATATATATATATATATATATATATATATATATAATTTGAACTGGTAATGGAAATTACGGGAAAACGGCTGAACGGATTTTAATAAATGATCCCTCATTTTGAAGCTTAGAAGCCGAAGTTTTTCTGAAAAATAGTAACTTTCAGTGAAGCGTTAGTTTTCCTACATAATTTTCATATTTTCCAAAATCCATCTTTCGTCAGTTTTGAGAACTAATTGCATCATTTTAGAATATAACAAAACACACACTAGCCTACAATAAACAATAGGCTATTACACGAGGGCCATGACCTGCAGGATTGCTGACATATTTAGAGCTCAAATTAAATTGGTTATTAAAAACTTCAAGGCTTACACTACTAAAAATAATTTGCAAGTCTGATTCTGCGGAGTGTAATTTTATGAGTACAGCTGTGTATTGGATATTAAAATATACAAAACTTGACATGGTTTGATGGTTATTATCATTACAAATTAAATATTATTATAATTAATGCCATGTTGCGACTATTTTTCATTAATTATACGTATTAATGCTATATTGATGTTATGAAAGTGAAACTTTTGGGGTTATATAAGTAGATGTAGAGAATATATGAAATTAGATCTTCATTTCTATGTAATTCTCTTCAGTATTGGCTCGAGAGAGCGCAAAAATTACAGTTCCTAAGCAAAAACCAAAAGGTATTACTTAATGATAAAATAAGACACCTAGAAAATTTGGTAGTCTCCCGATCATTTCAGCAAGATCTCTTAGCAGGATAAAATGATTTTACCCTCTACATTTCAAGCTGTCCATGCATCTGATATACCAAGATGCTATGTTTATTGTTCGAAAGCATAGCAAACCTTAATTTTTTTTAACTTTCGCATACAATTCACAATGACCTGAATTACCTATTATTTAGTCCTACATGAAAAACCCACTGATCGTTCTGACATTGTTACTTGCGTTTTCGCGTTGAAACTCAAAAACTGAAGGTGGATAGGTTCAAGAAAAAGTATTTGGCATAAAAAAACATTCAGAGGGAGTATGTTTCATTATTATGGAAGAAAATAACTTTCAAAATGTCTGGTATTCTTTGTTGAAAATAAATCTGAAACATTTTTATTTGAAAGTCTAATTTACTTAGTTTGCAGCATTTGCTGCACAATCTACTAGTATTTGTAGAATTATAAAAAAGGGCTGCACTTGTTTGTAGTGCGAAACCTCAGTGATCTGGTAGAAGGGTTCCTTGGCTTCAGAGTGCATATTTTATTTAATGCCTCTAGTTGCCCTTTTTGTAAAAATAGGCATTTATATTGCAGCTGCACATTGGGTCAGAACGCAGATATAGCTGCACAAAATTAACTTATCATCTTCCCAACGGATTTCTTTTAAACTTAGTAGCATATATTTTCTCTCTCTCTCTCTCTCTCTCTCTGTGTTTTTTTACAGTATATATTTCAACATGCCCCATTACATAGGTTGTAATATTACATGTTTTGACGTTTCTAGATTATTACATTTTTAAGATTGAAAATTTACCAATTGCGTAATCAATAAATATCAGTGTGATAAGATATACGATGAGAATAAAATTATAATTAAATACCATTCCAAATTATGAATCGTTATACCTTCCTACCTACAAATTTACAAATTACATTAGCAATATTAATTCAAGATTATAAGACCCTATGTTTCCCTAGTTACAATTTTAAATTACATTAGCAGCAATAATTAAAGTAAATATCACTCCTACATTTTCCTAGTTACAGATTTCAATTCAACAAGCAATAAACATACAAAAGGATAAAGATAATATACCAGTAAGTTACACAGATAGATCAAAGGACAATAAGGACATGGACATATTTCCATAGTATCAATTTTACAAATTACACATACAATTAGAATATAATCATCTTAAAATATAATAAAAAATTACCAAAACCTACATAAGAATAGAAACACACTAAATTATAATTAAAAATTATCAAGACTTCATTTTTCCAGTTTATTTATCACTTTCATTTTATCACTCGAAAATCGAAAAATCGAAAGAGAATTGGGAGGACAGATTTAAAAGGTACGCAAAACGCGTCCTTGCAAGGGGTTGGGGGCTGTACAGAACTAAGTATGTGAGCTCCAAGCCTGTTGGCCACTAGTCTCACTCCGGGTTACGCTGCTCCACTGAAGGAGCTCTAGAAAATTTTGAAGGGGAAGCCGAAATTGGACGTAACCTCTTAGGTACCACATACGCGAGGGGGACTGAGATTTGATCAAGTGATCACGGAACGGGGCGAGGAGGAGATGGCTGGTGTTTGCCGTTAGGATGGCGAGACGCTGTCATCTGTTGTTCGATGACAAAGCATGTGAAGGCCGTCGGAAGAAGCGCAGTGAAATCTAAATCTGCAATTTGAGAGACACTTCACAACCCTATTAAATTACAGAATTTTTGGAAAGCCCTCAGATGTGTGGAAACTAGTTGATGCGTGGTGGCTGGCCAGTTTCCTCCTTTCTTCCTGATTTCTTCTCTTAACTGGATTATTATTTGTTGTCGCACTTCTGGACATTCATATATATATATATATATATATATATATATATATATATATATGTGTGTGTGTGTGTGTGTGTGTGTGTGTGTGTGTGTGTATGATTTTTATGCGTGTGTTTTTGTATGAAAGGTTCCCTCCCATTCACCTATTGCGGATCATCACAAGCTCTTCTTCGAAAGTGTTTGCTGATGTTGAAATGGCACACTGAAGGACCCTCGTGACAATGGTTCGTAACGTGAGGGGCTCGAACTCGAGACATCATACAACACCACATTGCCATTTATCCAACATGTGACCTCTGAGCTGGGTTCAACCCTGCAGCGTCCAAGCTGCGCCATTACTATGATTCCGCATGGGATCGAACCCATTTCTCTACAGTCTAAATGCAGCTCTCTTCGTCATCCGTACTCTCTCGGAAGTAATTTAGGAAGAAGTGCAAAATCCCTCTGTGAAATTCTTGACAGTACAGTACAGAGGCTCTTAGCTTTCTCGCAGAATTGGCAAGAACGGCTAAACTCAACTTGATTGCGTCCGGAGGGACTAGAGAGAAACCAGTCTGTGTAAACGGCGTGGGGAAGGGTTGATTTGATTCTCAGAATTCTCCACAGTTATGAATTATTTGTCCGATCTTGACTACTGCAGTGAAATATTTATCACAATTCATTGCTGAATTTTAGTACCATAAAACTACTCTGGCAAAAGAGCACGGCATTTATTACTCGGTTGAGAAATATGCAAACATGTTCAGAAACAGTTCAGTCAGGCGCGGAATGGCCAAAGGAAAAGTTTCTCGTCCTGTTACTTATATGCACTGGCACATATTCGGTGAAATATTGTACGCAAAAATATATATGCAGTATGTATTTGAAATATTTTAAAATTGAAGTTTTTAAAAAAGAAATTTATAAAATTATTCATGATATATAATATTAACAAATATATTGTTTTTACGTTTATTTCTGTCGACTATATTCATGTTTTTATTGGCTTCTGTCTGATGTCAAATTATTATTTTTTCTCTTTTTTTTTTTCTTTCTTCTTTTTTTTTTCTCTTGTGTGTTATTTATTGCTTTGAATTAAGTTACTGTATTTAGTCGTTGTAAATGTTATGTTATATCATTGGCTAAGACCACACCGTACACGAGCCTGGCTCTCACGGTAGTGGTTAGAAACATTTTTGTTTTATAAATTTAATTTGTACTCACTAGCTAGCTAGTTAAATAAATAAATAAATAAATAAATAAATAAACAAATAAATAAATAAATAAATGAATGAATGAATGAATGAATGAATAAATAAATAAATAAACAAAGAAATAAACAAGCAAGCAAGTAACAAACAAACAAGCAAATTAATTAATTAATTAATTACAGAGACGCTAAAGAATAACTTTTTTCTTTGTGCTATATTGACATTTTTATTACACTACTCCGCCTATTTAGTAGAACGCGTTTGAGCCTAAAGAAAGCAAAATAAACAATACAATGTGGTCTGGTGTTGTGAAGAGAATTAAAGCCCCCGCATAGCGATAACGCATCATGTTACAAACACGTTCACGTCTGCGTATTTCTGACAACATTGAAAACCGCACAAATATTAAGGATAGTATTGCTGGAGAATTTAAAGTAATATTTATGTGCCTGGACGTCCGTCTTATTTATTTTTATTTTTTAGTAGGTTATTTTACGACGCTTTATCAACATCTTAGGTTATTTAGCGTCTGAATGAGATGAAGGAGATAATGCCGGTGAAATGAGTCCGGGGTCCAGCACCGGAAGTTACCCAGCATTTGCTCATATTGGGTTGAGGGAAAACCCCGGAAAAACCTCAACTAGGTAACATGTCCCGACCGGAAATTGAACCCGGGCCACCTGGTTTCGCGGCCAGACGCGCTAACCGTTACTCCACAGGTGTGGACTTATTTATTATTGTACTTTATAGGTATATATTTTGTCCCTCACCGTGGCATCGTAGTCTAAGGCATCCTGTCTAGGACTCGCGTTACGGAATGCGCGCTGGTTCGAGTCCTCATGGGGGAAGAAATTTTCTCATTGAATTTCGGCCAGTATATGGGACTTGTGCCCACCCAGCATCGTGATGCACTTCGGGAGCTATGATAGGTAGCGAAATCCGTTTGCGAAAGCCAGCTATAACCGCTGGGGAATCATCGTGCTAACCACACGATACCTCCATTCTGGTTGGATGATCGTCCACCTCTGCTTCGGCATGTGGGCGTGAGGTCAGCAGCCGGATGGTCGATTTAGGCCTTTCACGGGCTGTAGCACCAAGGATTATTATTATTATTATTATTATTATTATTATTATTATTAGTCTATTATTGTTGTTATTATATTTTAGGAAATAATATTAATTTTTATTTACGTTATACAATTTTACGTTTTATATTGAATTATCAGCTCTTAAATACCCATTCCAGTATGATCGAGCATTTACTATCCAAAATATTTCTTGACTTTCATGCTATACCTAAACATCATGCTTGCCGATTGCAAAGGACTTGCTCCGTTTCTTATATCTAAGTAGGTAATTAGTAACATTTGGTATCTTGGCAACGTGTTACTGCATCATAGCAACAGACCACTTATTGTAAGCCTCGGTTGCGAAAAACCTATGAGATATGATCAGCGATCAAGGAAGGTTTGATTGATCATTAATTCTATTTTCGTTGCAGAAAGAACAATCAGTATTTGATCGGAAATCAGTCTTCTATTAGATTTCATCAACAGATTTTTCCTCATTAGTGACTAATATTTGATCATGTGTATGTTGTTTATGATAAAGTTACAATAATTCATAATCATATAAAATGTGTATGTATGCATTTATTCACACTGAAAATGGGTATATACCCGGAGGCAGTGGTAACTAATTACCAGGGAAAGGATTTATATGTAAATACATATTTACTTATAAAGCTAATATAATTTATATTTTGCATTATCTTTATGTTTCACAATGTGTAGGGTTGAAAAATCCTACTTTTATTTTCCATATTTTTCCATATTTTAGAGTTTAGTACATATTTTCGTTAATTTCCATATATTTTCCATATTTCATATAAAACAGTCCATATTATATTAGGTTTAACAATAAAACAAAACAAAATTCCATTAACTTTTAAAAATACATTTCAACAATAGAGATTTAAACACATGTTCAGTAATCCCTTTAACATCAGAGTTATTTGAAAATTAGCAGTCCTATCAACAATGGGAAAGTAAGTTACAAAACTGTATTAATTTAATTTAAAATTTTTAACAGACTTCAGTTGTGCAGCTCAACAGTTAAATGCCAGTCAGAGTACACATAGGTTCAGTTTTGTAAATCATACTATAAAGACGGTAAATATGCCAAAAGTACGTCATTCAGTCAATTTAAAATCAAAACTAACAAGTTACATTTCAGAATTTAAAGAAGATGGTTTATCAACTGACAATAAAATATTATTTTGTAATTTGTGTCAGTGTGCAGTATCATCTACACAAAAGTTCCTGGTGCAACAACACATTACAACTAGTAAACATCAGGCCAACAAACAACTAAATTCCAAGCAGAGACAATTGTTTTTAACACAACCAACAACATCGAATGTAAGATCTGAGTTTAACATCGACCTGTGCCGTTCTCTCATCTCTGCTGATATTCCTCTCTACAAACTAAAGAATAAGGTCTTCAGGGAATTCCTTGAAAAATATACTCAACATACAATCCCGGATGAGTCAACACTTAGGAAGACGTATGCTCCATCCATCTACGATGAGACAATACAGAAGATAAGAGATGAAATTAAAGATAGTTCAATTTGGGTTTCCATTGATGAGACTCCCGACAAAGAAGGTAGACTTGTTGGTAATGTAGTTATCGGTTTGTTAAGTGAACAATATTCTGAACGAATTCTTTTACATTGTGATGTTCTAGAAAAGTGCAATAACAAAACTATAGTTAAACTGTTCAACGAAGCTATGGGTATCCTGTGGCCAAAGGGTATTATGTACGATAATGTGTTATTCTTTATTAGCGATGCTGCCCCTTATATGGTCAAAGCTGGACAAGCATTATCTGTTGTATATCCTAAATTGACTCATTTTACTTGTGTGGCGCATGCATTTCATCGTGTGGCAGAAGTGGTCAGAGACAATTTCCCTAAAGTAGATTTGTTGATTTCATCAGTGAAAAAAGTATTTCTCAAAGCTCCCAGTAGAGTTAACGTGTTGAAAGAAATGTACCCTGAAATTCCATTGCCACCAAAGCCAATTTTAACTAGATGGTGTACATGGCTAGAAGCAGTTGAATATTATGCCGAACATATAGACTCTATTAACAATGTTCTCCTTGCATTGGACTCTGAAGATGCAGTCTCAATTGATACTGCGAAAACAGTTACCTGTGACATAAGTGTGAAGAATGACTTAGCTCACATTCAGCATACATTTTCATGCATCATAAAAACGCTCAAAAGTCTCCAAAATAGGCACCTTTCACTATCTGAAAGTTTTGAAATTATAAATAGTACTGTGGAACAACTGAATCGTGGTAGAGGTAAAGTTGCAGATGCAGTAAGAGCTAAGGTGGACACTGTACTTTCAAAAAACCCTGGATATGAAGAACTACAAAAGGTTGTTGCTGTGATGAGTGGTGAATCAACAGTGAAGATTAACTTGGACTTATCCCCAGCAGACATTGTGGAATTGAATTATGTACCAGTTACTTCTTGTGACGTCGAACGCTCTTTTAGTCAGTATAAATCTATCCTCAGAGACAATAGAAGAAGATTCACTTTTCAGCACTTGAAAGAAATGTTTGTAACCTATTGTTATGGTAACAGACAATAAAAATTGTGTTTTGTTGAAACTACATTGGAAGATAAGGTACGTCCATTATATTTTTTGTTTAGTTTGATTAAAATGTACCAATATTTAACGTACATAGTCATTTTTTTATAATTTTAAGTCCATATTTAATTCCATATTTTGGTAAAAATCCATATTTAATTCCATATTTTGGTAAAAATAACTACATATATATTTACATATTTCATATATTTTTAGTCCATATAAATCCGTTCCCTGCTAATTACATTCAATAATGACAATAATAAACACAAATAATAAAAACATTAATAATTAATAATAATAATCATAATAACAATAATAATAACAGGGAGAATTCTAAATCACGATCACTTCAAATAATATTTAAAGTAAATCTAAATTGTATCTTAACTCTAAGTTAAGTCTGCAGGTAAAGCATTCCAGTCCCTGATAATACGATTATGAAAAGAAAACTTTCCAATGTCCGTCCTCTGTCTTCTTTCCCTCAATTTATATGAGTGGTCGTTCCTTGAAGAGTAATTTGGCGGCTGCAACCTATTTTATAGTTGAAGTAGTAGATACTGGTTGGGCACCGCTCTTACACACTGGCCAAATTTTCATGGGAAATTTCCTTCCCCATGAGGACTCGAACCAATGCTAATTTCGTAACTGTAGTCCAAGGCATAACGCGTTAGATTACGGCTCTACGACGAAGCTAGATTAATGTTAAAATATTATGTAGGCCTATATGAGAAAAAAAATATATGTAAAGTTTAAGTAGAAATAGTAATATAAGGCGCCGTGTATAAAATTAATTTAGCAGCGTTCCGTGCAGCATGGCCGCAGATGATTTTTTGCCGAAATACATTACTTTACAATTTACGTTCCATTACTTCATCTTGCTATAGCCAACTTACCTGTGGGAATAGTCACTGTTAAAATGATGATTTGTCCATCTTCTCACCAATAACAGCGTCTTTTATGTTAGTTCATTAGAGTTGCATTTGCTCTCGAGGATATTGTCTTTCCGCTACAAGATGGACAGTCATCAGGAAGTGCCGTGAGTCAAGGTGAAGCGTTGCATTTTTGTGCTCCAGATTTCCATAAGCACGCCACTCTTATCGGACGCTTCCACGCACGCGATTCCCTCAATTAACAGATTCTGTGCGGACGCCCTGCCATGACCGAGTATCCGCGATGGATGTATTTCGCTTACTTGGCATGCTTCTGCCATCTCTTTGAAGTTGAGATAGTAAGATGTTTAGTTTTTATTGCCGTAGTAATGGGTTGTTAAGAAAACGAGTGAGAGAGAGAGATAAAGGGGCAGGCAGAATTTCCTTCTATTGTCATGGAAATAAATGTGCATTTTGTATGCTTGGGAATTCCCATTAGTTGCTTTCAGATTGTTCTTTTCGTCTTCCTTTGCTTCTTATTTTATTGAGTTCATATCTTTTTTCATTTCTTTCTTCTGTTTGTTGTTATTTCACTTTTTTGCCTCTTTTTTTAATTAATGTTTCTATCATTTTTTTCTTTCCTTATTTATTTGATTTTTATATGATATATATAGGCTTCGTAATTCAGCTACCTATAAGCTGGAATGAAGTTGCTTGATTCGAAGTATATGTGACGTCATAGCGCAGGTACAGTTACGTACGTATACAATAGTAATATGCGTTACAAGAGCGGTATGTTGATGTTTTCATGTTCTCGGAAATTAAAAAAGCTCAGCTACGTTTCGCTTTTTCAATCTTTTCCTCGAACATGAAAACAAACATACCGCTCGTGTATCGTACATTATTTTGTGCGAAGATCGTTTATTACATACCTGAAAGACGAATTTCTAATTAGTTGTAATGAAATCTCCATGTTGGTTTCTGTTCAATGACGGCAATTTTGGAAAACAAAAATATCTCTCTTCAACATTGTTGCTATAAAATGTTTTCTGTGTTTACTATATTGCAGCAGGCCGTGATATACGTCTGTCTTTTTTCCCCCAGTCTATAAATGCGAACTTAAAACAAACGGTAAGGTTATGTAATGATTTATTTTTCATTTTAATATTTTAACAATATTATTTATATAACATATTGCAGTAATAACATCGGCATCTGGAATCTTGTTGATTTTTTCACGGCTTCCTTAATGTTACTTGCATCACGATTGCAGTAACTTTAGTGGAGTAGTAGAGTTTACTTAATTTTTGCAAATATTTAAAAACAATAATTAACAGTGCAATTTAGGTGAAATTGCAGTGGTAAGTTTCCAATTTATAATTATTACTATGTTAAACGTCTCTAAAAATCATATGTTAAAAGCCTAAAGCAGTAAAATGAATGTCGCGCTTAAGCGGTAAGAAGAGGGAAATTGTTATGTGTGTTACGTTGGGAATACTGAATGTGGTATTTCATACTTACCGCGTATTGGTTCTGTGCGGAAAACAAGCAAATACGCACGATCTCGCACAAAATAGTTTTGCACGCTCTGCCTCCTCGCTCTAATAAGTTGAAGCAGGGACGCAGTCATAGTGAGCAGTCTTATCGATCACTGCTCTTACTAGTCGTATTATTTAAATACCTACATCTTTGTGGCTGATTGAAGATTCATTGCAGAGGTAAAATGCCTTGGGTAAGACGCTCAAGCGTGTAATATTGCAGGGCATAGTTGAGGATATTTGAACTAATATTTTCACTTAAAATATAGACAACAATATATATACATTGTTTAAAGTAAACTTAAAAGTGACAAAAGCAGTGCACTGAAGGACATTGCAACACCAAAAGGCACAGAATGCGTATTTAAAAAAAAAAAAAAAAAAAAAACTGAAAATTATGAAGACATTAACTCCACGTTTAGCATGTATTTAAAAAAATCTGAAAATTATGAAGATATTAACTCCACGTTTAGCATGTATTTGTGTAGCCTACCATAATGTTCAGTGCCAACATCCCAATTAATAAATAACATAGTCTATATTTTAGGGACTTTTTTTTAGGAAAGTACATAGAAAATTTGTGGGTTTTCAGTAATAAGCGACATATGCAATATTCTAATGAAACACGAAAAAATATCAGACAATAGGAATATCTTTTACTACATCATGCACCAATAACGTCATGTGCTATTGAAAGAATTTCTTGCAATATAAAATTATTTTAAGTTACATCCGCATATGTTCAAGTTCCATAACTTACGATTGCACGTTATTAACTTCAAAGATCACGACGAAAATCAACATCACGGCTCAAGCATGTGTTTACTAGTATAGCTTCACTGTACTCCGCGAACACGAAGCGAAGACCTGTTTGCTTATATTCTTATCCGTCGCATTACCTATGTTCGGCATCCTATATACCCAATGTGTCTTGAACTTCAGTCTTTTGGTGGCTGGAATACGAAGCCTAGATGTATATACAGTATGTATGTATGTATGTATGTATGTATGTATGTATGTATGTATGTATGTATGTATGTATGTATGTATGTATGTATGTGTGTGTAAGTATGTATGTGTGTGTATGTATGTATGTATTTGTCGTTAAGCATTACTTCCTTGCGAGATGATACTTCACATATTCTTTATACAATGCCATTCCTGCCTTATTACATAGCAATTTATGCAAATCATAACTTACTTCTTTCTCTCTTACACTCATGTTCCCTTTAAATATATCTTTGTCATCTCTCGTTCAGCATCCTATCTAGGCCTCTCTATTATGTTCCCATTTCTCCACTACTGGCACCCACACTTATATTCTCCTCTCACTTCACTTCACTTCACTTCACTTGCCATTGATATCCTTGTCCTACCTACTATCTACTTTATCTTTCTATTTTCTCTCACTACTTCCCCACTACACCAACTCCTTAAATCATGATGTTTCTTTTTACTATTCACCCCTCTTTCTTCATCACTGCCCCCTGTAACCGTTTCATTTTTCTTTGCCTGCCTTGCCGTTGTTTTTTCCTGACGCTGCAACTCTCGTACTCGCTTTGGAATCGCTCCCAAATGCTGACTGTCCGAATTATGACGTGTTTGCAGAATTCCGCTACATGTTGATACGTTCTTCTTGTCAGATGACGTCACTGTCTTCTCCCGAACGCTTAAGTTTTCTTCTTTCTGCATTCCATGTCTGACTGTTGAACTCCGTGGAGAGCTTACCTTGCTATTTTCAATGCTCATCGACACTAATCCCCTAATTTTCTCCTTCAGGACTCTCCTATTCCTCTCCATTACTTTCGAATCTACTTCCGGCCTCCTTAATGCTTCCGAGACATTTTTCTACACTAAAGATCAAGTTGTTAATCTTTAATTTGTCTCTACACAGTTTTTAAAATTGACCTCTTTTCCTAGCTTCTTTCAGGAAAGGGACCAAAACTCGTATTCTGCGTCTTACTTCATGACTCCAGTCACTGTCCATTCTAATGTAAGTGTTCCCTAGCAACTTTCTGTTTCTCACGATCTTATCCTTCGTTATCATGATCTTGAATTTTTAACCAATATAGGCCTAAATTAATCTGGATTACGATTTAGATTTCTTCTCCCTATTCTAACTACACTGGAAGCTCTTCAGTTCGACAGAAAACAAGTTCGAAATCCTTTAGTTCGACTGCGTACGTAGGAGAATTAGACACGCCCCTATACAGGCACTAAGAAATGGGTTTGCCATTTGAATGGGAATTGATTCTGTCTTTTGTAGTGATACTTTTGTTAAAGGAAAACAATATTAGTACATCCATATTTAATTACTGATTTTTAATTAATGAACTCTTCTTTTTCTATTTGAGAATTGTGCCTTTGTGTGAGATGGAACTGTCGAACCCCACTGTGGTACTAGAAGCGCTTACACAAGTCTCGGGGCGAGCAGGAAATGCACGTACAGTACTGTATTCGTTGATGGACAACCAATAAGAATTTGTATTCATTTCACCTGCCACACCCACTACCCTTATTGGACTGAACTTTCAATTCTGTTCAGTCGAACTTAGGAGAGTCCACTGTACTTCCACAATTTGTCCGTCGCCCAAATCCATTCCAAAACACTCCCAACACACTCCTATTATCCTTTTGTATGTTTCACCACTATGTTCCTTCCTTTTTTTTTCTACTCCAAAATATATATCACGTTCTTTCTCCTCTTGTCATCCTCTAAGTACTCCCATTTTCTTTTCAAGCTTTCATTTTCGTGTTTGATTTCTTCCATCTTCTTCCTCATCTCCGCTGTGATCTCATTCATTGCTACTAAATCTTGTTTCATTTCAATATCCTCCATTTCACTCAGACTTCGTTCACTTATTACACAGGTCAATGCCTTTGCTACGTTACTTCCTCTGACTTGCGCAAGTCAATGTCTACACTCGGCTGCCTGCTTAAGACTGTTTCTTTGATTTAGCATTTATTTCTCTTCCTTTTTTATTTCTTTCTTTACGTTTATTTCCGTCGTTTATTTTTATTTCTTTACCATCTTCTGACTTTCCCTATTTGTTTTCCTCGGTGTCTCCCATTTCCTTCTTCGACATTTCTAATGTCTTTTCCAGTGGCGTAGCATGAAATTTTGAGCAGGGGAAGCTAATTCAAGTTGTCTTTCATGCAATATAAGAAAACGTATTACAAAAATAGTCTTAAAATAAATAGTAGTCTATTTCAAGTCAGCAGTCGAGGATTGGTTGGAACATCGTAAGTAACACCAATAAGGAATGACCTCAAATGATACGTAGTAAAATATGATTTCACGGTTTACACATATCTCTTAACAAATAGACATGTATACGTATAACATTAGCTCACTCCCTGTCATACTTAGAGAAATCACAATATTAGTATCATTACGTAAGTATGCGTCTGTCTTTCGGTTGTGTCCTTCATTGACAGCAAGGGAGTCGGTCATTTGTTTTTTAAATCAC
Source organism: Periplaneta americana (assembly GCF_040183065.1). Taxonomy (NCBI): domain Eukaryota; kingdom Metazoa; phylum Arthropoda; class Insecta; order Blattodea; family Blattidae; genus Periplaneta; species Periplaneta americana. The sequence continues at coordinate 189,072,471 of NC_091117.1, read as the reverse complement.
ACTTTTGTTCGTAAGTCAGTCTTGATAATATGTACAATTGTCCCTAAAAATTCAAGTAAATTAGTGTCAGGAACTGTTATTTCGCTCATTATTTATTATATCAGCCACAATGCACACTAACACTTCAACTGAACACAACTGACGAAAAGGGATAACTCGGAAACTACTTATTTTCAATGTTAAAGCTAGCTTCTTGCGAGCCTTGCGACTAGGGTAGTATAGCTGGAAAGGGATAGAAAATCTGCGGGATGGATTACACAGAAGAAACCAGTCTGCTGGGAAGCTGGTGTGTGCAGACTTCTTGTTTACTGCTGCATCACAAATCACAATATTTAACGCGTAAATATAAATTCTATTAAAATTAATAAATAATTTTCTCCATAAACTGTAGTTTTAGTATGAAATTATTATTCACTGGGGAAGCTAAGATTTTTAGCTTACATTGACGCTACGCCACTGGTCTTTTCTTCCTCCCACCAATGAATTCTCATACTACGCAAACTATCAATCTGATAAGCCACCGCAATAATTCACTGGTTGATTCTAATTGGCTGACAGATCACTAATATGGGAGATAGCGTAGAAGCTGGTCTCTATCTGCCACTTTTCATTAATGTGCTGGTTGAGTTTAGGAGGTGAACTCAACCGATTTTCACGAGAGGTGCTGAAATTTCCTCATTCTCTTTTATTACACAGAAAAGTCAATTTTTCCAAAGAAAGGTTATAATAATTCTCAGTAAATAAAACCTTATTTGAAGTTTTATTTCTCCTCACTCTATATTTCTATTGCATCTGTACTTTTTAATGTGGATTCCAACAGATTCGTGTCCCTGGAGTCTCTCGACTACGGAAATAAAGCCCCTGCAGATAAAGCGGATATTCAATTCAAGACACATCCCTTATCGTACCAATAAGACGCCCGTCATCAAAAGAAAAATGGGGGTTAGGTGGAAAGGGATTTAATAACACCCCACATTGAAGTATATAAAATATACGGTGGAAGCTCTTTTATGATCCGGTTAGATATGTTTGTCCTTGGATAAATAAGATTTTGTGGAATCTTTGTACAGGAAATTTATTCAGAGTGGTCATGGCGCATTGTAAATGTTCTTTTCCTTAATAATAATTATAATGTGGTAGCATACTAGCATTGTAAGATGAGAATTGTTAGAGTTTGTGAAATTCTTCTTATATAACAAAAGTGAAAACAAAGTATTTTCAATGAAAGTGGGCTCTCCTTTAAGCCGTAATGCCTAACCAATATAAGCTACAAATATCTACATATACCGTAAAAACTTGTGAATAAATTAAATAGATGTGAAAACTACAAATGGAAATTGACAATGCCAAAGGAGTAATATATAAGAGAAAGAAACAATTATACCCTCCGTAGTTTTGCAGACGACGTGGCACTTTTTATTGAGATATAGGGTAATTTGCAAAGAAACGTAACTGAATTAAGTATTAAATTGGTATTTTATGTCGCATGGTTAGGATCTAGGACAATTAAAGTTTAAAATGTTAAGATCAGATCCCATTTTTTTCCATGAAATATATTTCTTCCATTTATGGATAAACATTTAGCTCACTATTGCATTGGTACAGTTTTCCTTACGTCGGCACTTGGTATTCCATTTACTAGCATCTCGAAAATTAGCTTTATAGTGTTTAATTATTAACGAAAACTCGTCAAATAGCTTTGAGATTGCAACGGACTATGTCCAGTTCTTTGCAGCACAATAAACAAAAAGAATAATTTTTTGTTTTTCATTTTATGGATCATAAATCTTCGATCATTTTTTTTTCAAAATTTTAACTCTGCACACAATTAAAAAAATGTTGGTCACTCTGAACGGCCACTATGTCACAGTAGGAATTTTTATATAATACACCAATAGGCCTATAGCATAATGTGACATTTCCAATGGTTTTTTTTAAACAATTTATTGATCGATCAGCGCATTTAGCGCTATACAGATCATTTCTAAAAATTATAAATACAATATATGATACTGAATTGAGGGCAGCCTAGATTGGGCTCCTCAATGAACAAAAAATAATTGTTAATAAGTAATTGTTTACATAGGTTGGTGTGATGATAAATTTTGATTATAATATGAGGTCCATTGGAAGTCGGCTCTTGATTCTGGTGGGAAATGTGGACTTCTTTCCGAGAGAGTAATGGACGGCGCCTGGAACATTTTCTAGGTTGTCATAGAACTTCTTAGCTTGTGAATGGATAAACTGTTTGATTGTGTCAATACCAGTTTCTCTGTGTAGTTGGCTGTTACGGACAAACCAAGGAGAATTGAGTGAAATTCGTAGGACTTTATTTTGAAATGACTGGATGTGTTTAATTTCACTTATTGCAGCTCCTCCCCAGACAGGACAGGCATAAAGCAGTAGAGGTCTTAATAGAGATGTGTAAAGTAGCATGCAATTTTGTAGCTTTAGAGATGATTTCTTGTTGAGGAGCGGATATAATTTAGCGAGTCTTGAGTAGCCCAATTTAAGTTTGTTGTTGATGTGATGTTTCCATGACAGACGGCGATCTAATTGCACTCCAAGATATTTTACAGCTTCATCCTTTGGTTTCCACGGTATCACGTTGGTTGAAAGATTTATGCATGGAGGATTAGCAGGACGACACAAAGTAAATATCATTGCTTCGCATTTATTGTAGTTCAATGCGATGCGCCAATTTTCAAGCCAAGGGCATATGATGTTTAAGGCTTCCTGAAGGTGATTTGAGGCTATGTTAATGTTGCGATGGGTTGCATAAATAGCTGTATCGTCTGCATACATAGCAATTTGTGCAGTTGGTGTTGCAGGAATGTCCGAGGTATATACATTGAATAATATCGGACCTAAGATAGATCCTTGTGGAACGCCAGCTCTAATGGGTCTAACAGAGGAGTGAGTACAACCCACTCTGACTGAGAATGTGCGATTTGACAAGAAACTAGTCATTATGTTGCATAGGTAGTCTGGAACGCCGGACTTGTGTAATTTGTACCGAAAACCTTTATGCCAAACTCGATCAAATGCTTGAGTGAAGTCAAGAAATGCGACTGCAGTCTGTTCTTTGTTTTCAAAGCCCTGTGCAATTTGTTCAGTGATACGAAGCACTTGATGGTTGGTAGAATGATTTCGACGAAAGCCAAACTGATATGGAGGTAGGATGGATGCTTGAAGTAGAACAATGGTTTTTACAAATGTATAATTTATGTCCATTTGCATAGCATAGTGGTCTAGAAGTGAGACCATCAATATTTTCACACATATATTCCTTCGGAATTATTTGTCCACTATTTATTGGTGTTATATAGTTTTAGTAAATTAGACGATAAAACTTACAAAAAATGTACCTATGAATGCCAAATAAGCTATTTTTGAAGTAACTTCCTTGGACAGCAACACTGAAGCTGAAAACATTTAGCAGATAACAATTGACTACAGAAACTGGCAATTTTCCTGGCTAGAATCGAGCTAGTTTATATTTTAAAACACAGATGGCACCTCTATGTATCCTCAAGAGGTGGATGCATGAACATAACCTCCAAAATTCTAGCTCTGGTGTCGACCTGGTTGCCGAGTTGATATAGCGCTGGCCTTCTATGCCCAAGGTTGCGGGTTCGATCCCGGGCCAGGTCGATGGCATTTAAGTGTGCTTAAATGCGACAGGCTCATGTCAGTAGATTTACTGGCATGTAAAAGAACTCCTGAGGGGCAAAATTCCGGCACATCCGGCGACGCTGATATATCCTCTGCAGTTGCGAGCGTCGTTAAATAAAAATAACATTTAACATTCTAACTCTAGTTCAAGAAATCACTAAAGGTTTTAACAATAAATCTTATACTGCAGCTTTTCTACTAAACATTGCAAAAGCTTTTGACTCCGTGTGGCACTATGGACTACTTTATAAATTACTTCCCCATTTTCCAGATGCTCTTACAAGACTTATTGCGAGTTATCTTCATCAACAGACCTACTGCGTTAAAGTTGACGGCCATCATTCTACTGTGTATCACATTAATGGCGGAGTTCCTCAAGGATCTGTGATTGGCTCTATCCTCTACGGTATATATACTGTACTTCTGATTTACCAACATCTCTACATCAGTGTACGGTGATGACACCATAATTTACTGCATCAAATGTCATCCAAATGAAGCTATTACTGCCATTCAAAGACATGTTAGTTTCATTGAATGATGGTTCCTGTGCTGGAGAATACAAATCAACCCTGACAAGTGAGAATCCATAATTTTTACCAAGTGCACCAAAATACCTGATAGTAAAATACATTATATGGTCAATCTGTACAATATCTTGATCAAGTTAAATATTTAGGAGTCATTCTTGATGAACGCTTACTTTGGACACAACACATCAAATCTATTGCTGTTAAAGCTACTGTTCGCACTTTTCAAATCTATTCTTTACTACGATCTACTGTGCAGTTTGAAACAGAAGACAAATCTCTATGGACAATTAATTTTTCCAATTCTTACTAATGTTTTTCCTGCCTGGTTTTTCGGTCTACCCTCAAGCCACTACAAACAACGCAAAATAGAGCTCTTCGGATCATCCATGCCTGCGATTGGTTTACAAGCAATAGACAAGTTTATAAAGAGGATGTTGACTATCTGCACACTCATCTTCTACAAGCTGCAAGACACTTCTACCAGAAACTTAATTCTAATGACAATCATTTCATCTCATCACTAGGAAGTTATGATCCTCGATAGTTAATCAAATTCAGGACACCTAAATCCATAATTTTTTCATTAAGCTTTTAGCACAGTCTAGTATATACGGTCACGAAGCTCAATACGTAGTAAATATGCATCCATAGTTGCTAACCACTAGGATCGCTACTATCGCCTCATTACAGACAATGCGAAATAGTACCTGCACAGTCTATTGTTTCTGGTACCTTCATAAACTCAAGCTTCGTGACTGTATATACACGTACTAGACTGTGCTTTTAGTATATTGACCGGTATTTCCTTTATTATAAATCTAATGTTATCACCACCACTGAATTCTGAATCAGTGGTTTTGTCCCACTTAGATTTCCTCTTATGTTGTTACTTACTTACTTACTGGCTTTTAAGGAACCCGGAGGTTCATTGCCGCCCTCACATAAGCCCGCCATAGGTCCCTATCCTGTGCAAGATTAATCCACTCTCTATCGTCATATCCCATCTCCCTCAAATCCATATTGATATTCTCCTCCCATCTACGTCTCGGCCCCCCCAAAGGTCTTTTTCCCTCCGGCCTCCCAACTAACACTCTATATGCATTTCTGGATTCGCCCATACGTGCTACATGCCCTGCCCATCTCAAACGTCTGGATTTAATGTTCCTAATTATGTCAGGTGAAGAATACAATGCGTGAAGTTCTGTGTTGTGTAACTTTCTCCATTCTCCTGTAACTTGATCCCTCTTAGCCCCAAATATTTTCCTAAGAACCTTATTCTCAAACAACCTTAATCTCTGATCCTCTCCGAAAGTGAGAGTCCAAGTTTCTCAACAATACAGAACAACCGGTAATATAACTGTTTTATAAATTCCAACTTTCATATTTTTTGACAGGAGATTGGATGACAAAAGCTTCTCAACCGAATAATAACACGCATTTCCCATATTTATTCTGCGTTTAATTTCCTCTCGAGTGTCATTCATATTTGTTACTGTTGCTCCAAGATATTTGAATTTTTCCATCTCTTCGAAGGATAAATCTCTAATTTTTATATTTCCATTTCGTACAATATTCTGGTCACGAGACATAATCATATAACTTTGTCTTTTCGGGTTTTACTTCCAAACCTATGGCTTTACTTGCTTCAAGTAAAATTTCCGCGTTTCCTCTAATCGTTTGTGGATTTTCTCCTAACATATTCACGTCATCCGCATAGACAAGAATCTTATGTCGTTAGATTGTTAAATATTTATGAGTAAGAATGATTTTTTTAGGATGCGAACCGAATATTCGTTGCTGCAAAGAGACTTTCTAAATAAGTCAAAATTCTCTATTGCTACTTGTTGACAGGCAAAGCGTGATTAAACCAGTTCTCTTTGGTAATAGAGTATCGAACTGCGCATCAGTTAAGAAAATGAAGTTTGGAGTGAGTCACTTACCTTCGATGACAATGATTATTCATAGATATGAATGCAGCGGTATGAATATTTATTGTGCAAGTGACTCGGAGATTTCCACTTACGCTGTGTGTGTTGCAGGAACAATATTTGCTCTCCGAGTTTGAAAACGGAATGGTGTCATGTTGGAATTGCAACCGCACAACTGTGAAGTATGGGTTTTATTAATGGTGGTAATGACTTTGCTTACTAATGGCATGATACTGAAATGAATACACCTGCGCAATCCAATTTGGTTGCCCAGCACTAATAAACGGAATTGATCAATGTCCAGAACAGCTATCTGTATGAAAATACATTCCCACGTATGAGGAAAGTGCATTAATTAAATAATTCATTGAGTCCTTTCATTTATTGATTAATACAACATTATAGTAATATACGTTACAAGAGCGGTATGTTGACGTTTTCATGGTCGAGGAAAAGATTGAAAAAGCGAAACGTAATTCAGGTTTTTTAATTTCCGAGAACATGAAAAGAGACATACCGCTCGTGTATCGTACATTATTTTGTGCGAAGATCGTTTATTACATACCTGAAAGACGAATTTCTAATTAGTTGCAATGAAATCTCCATCTTGGTTTCTGTTTAATGACGGCAACTTCGCAAAACCAAAATATCTTTCTTGAACATTGTTGGTATAAAATGTTTTCTGTGTTTACTAGGCCTATACTCCAGCAGGCCGTGATATACGTCTGTCTTTTTTTTTCCCCCCAGTCTATAAATGCGAACTTAAAACAAACGGTAAGGTTATGTAATGATTTATTTTTCATTTTAATATTTTAACAATATTATTTATATAACATATTGCAGTAATAACATCGGCAAGTTGATTTGTTGATTTTTTCACGGCTTCCTTAATGTTACTTGCATCACGAATGCAGTAACTTTAGTGGAGTTGTAGAGTTTACTTAATTTTTGCAAATATTTAAAAAACAATAATTAACGTTGCAATTTAGGTGAAATTGCAGTGGTAAGTTTCCAATTTATAATTATTACTATGTTAAACGTCTCTAAAAATAATATGTTAAAAGCCTAAAGCAGTAAAATGAATGTCGCGCTTAAGCGGTAAGAAGAGGGAAATTGTTATGTGTGTTACGTTGGGAATAATGAATGTGGTATTGCACACTTACCGCATATTGGTTCTGTGCGGAAAACAAGCAAATACGCACGATCTCGCACAAAATAAGTTACAAAGTCCTTCTTCCATTATTTCATCGTTGCGGTCAATGGTTTTGTAGGTCTCGTGTTCGTTTTGTCTTCCGTTTGATTGCTCGTTTACTTGTTCGTTCACTCGTTAATGAGCGTCTTAATATAATATTGTAAATTCGACTATTAATTTATTTTTCTCATTTATTGATTAGTTTAAATCGCTAATTTGTCAATAACTTCTTTATTAGTTTATTTGCTTATTCGTTCATAAATCTGGTCATTTATCTTCAACAATTTTTATGACAGATTCGCGTATTCGCCTGTTCATTCATTTTTATTTCATTTATTTAATATACCAACGACTAAATACCGGTACTTAAATGTTATGAGATCTAAAAAGACCTTACCGAGCGAGTTGGCTCATGCTTTCCTCATTGCATTCGCATTTGGGAAGTCCGTGCTTCGATTTCCGGACCGACCAACCTGACTGTGGTTTTTCCGTGGTTTTCCACAGATAATTAGGCAAATTCGGGGGTGGAATTTTCATTGCCGCGGTCCATTTCCCTTCCTCTCCCGGTGTAGAAAAAGAATTTAGATTTCATCTCATTCATCTTCATCTCATTCCAGAGACATATCCAGGACAAGACGCATGTCTTCGTCCACTTGGGGGGGGGGGCATCCCCGCAACCGTTTCTGGATTCGTTCCCCGCCTTCGGCAATATGTCTGCCAGGATTCATTCCTTTCAAGGTCGCTTCGACAACTTGGAAGGGCCGTTGGAATGGATTCTGTGCTGCTTGGTCACCTTGGCGGTGTGAACTTAGGATGGAGGGTAGGGGGCCCCCATCGGTTGAGATAGTGAGGGGTTACATGCGGCCCGTGGGCTGGTACACCTTATCCTCATTCATCCCATAAATTCCGGGTGCACAACAGACCGATGTGGAAAGGGTCGCCCCTAACCTGCCCCTAGCCACCGGTACCTAACTTAACCTATCTAAAAAAGGCCTTATTCGTAGATTAGGACCTGAAATTAACTGTTTTGCTTGTAAAACCACCTAATTCGTTGTAGCTGTTTAACATGTACATCTGTATTCTATTTATTTTTAAAAGTAACTGTGGAATTCGCTGATACAGTTTCGCCGTTCATTGCAGCGTAAATACGTCGAATAAATTTTAAAACAAGAGAAGGATATCAGATGTATGGCACAGTGTCCTCTCAATCTAAGGCGTCAGAAGTTTGATCCCTTATCGTTCAGTGAATGAGTGAGTGTGCGTGGTTCCTTGCAAACGGTTTTCTTTTATACTGAAAAATTATATTTTAGTGATGTATCTGATTGGATAGAACCAGAACATTTTGATAACTAAGATACTGTTCTGTTTTGTATTTTTGTCTCAGTTAAACATTTATAATATTATTTATTTCAATGATGTATGTTACTCAAAGTGACGAAATCTTTCCACGCCGACCAAATGCTATTTCGAGAATGATAGGCGAGACAAATGCAACGAACACAGCGAGCGAGAGCGGCAGTTAGTTTTGTTCATCTCTACTGAGTATACTATAGTTTATGTTAGAATTATTAGCAAAATGAATGAATGAATAAATAAATAAATAGATAAATAAATGAATAAATAAATTAATAATAAATAAATAAATAGATAAATAAATACATAGAAAAATAAATACATAAATACATAGATAAATAAATAGATAGATAAATAAATAAATAAATAAATAAATAAATAGAGAAATAAGGAATAGATAGATGAATAAATAAATACATAAATAAATAAGTAAATAACTAAAGAAAATAAAAAATAAATAATTAAAAATAGATAAATAAATACATAAACAAATAAATACATAGATAAATAGAAAAGTAAATAGATAAATAAATAAATAAATAAATAGATAAATAAATAGAGAAATAAGGAATAGATATATATATATAAGTAAATAACTGAAGAAAATAAAAAATAAATAAATACCTAAAAAAATAAATAAGTGAATAAATTAGTAAATAAATGAGTAAATAAATAAGTAAATAACTCAAAAATATAAATAAATAAGAAAATTAATAAGTAAATAAATTAGCAAATAAATGAGTAAATAAACAAATAAATAACTAAAAAATAAATAAATAAGGAAATAAATAAGTAAATAATTAAATAAATAAATAAGTAATTAAATGAATGAATAAATAAACAAATAAGTAAATAACTAAAAAATAACTAAATAAATAATGAATAAGTAAATAAATAAGCAAATAAATGAATATATGAGTAAATAAATAAATTAGTAAATAACTAAAAATAAATAAATAACTAAATAAATAAATAAATAAATAAATAAAAGAAACAAGTAAATAAATGAGTAAGTAAATAAATAAATAAATAAATAAATAAATGAATAAATGAATAAATAAATAAATAAATAAATAAATAAATAAATAAATAAATAAATCAGCAATATAGGTGCCACTAATACTCTGCCTGCCAACCGATGTTCTGGGAATAAATTGATGTTTATGTGCCTTTTGAGGACTGGATGTGTCCCTTGTCTCCTCTTTCCTCTTGTGTTGTAAGCATAGGTTTTATGCTATGTAGACCACATTGATGAAGGTAGTGTCAGCTTGTTATTATTCAGTCATAACCATCACACAGGCAGAGGCAAAGCGACTTGATGATGGTGTTGTCATTGTTGGGATGCGAGATAAACATAATGCAGTGTACGTCAAGGCCTTTGAGTGGATCAAGCACCTCCCTGTACTACCGTCCAGTAATTTCAGTTCCCCGACTCGCCTTATCGAAGTCCCTATGACAGCTACGACACAAATAGAAGCAATTTATATGTGTCTTTATCCAGTGTTACCAACACTACGTCCTCGCTTTGCACCTACTATAGTGAACAATTTAGAGAACGATTTCAGACTCAATATGGTAGGTCTTACCTACAGGTCCGGGGTTTGATTCACGGTACATTACATGAAGTTTGTAATAAAGAGTGCTGCTGTAGGGTAGGTTTCCTTCGAGTGCTTCAGTTTCTGCTGCCATGTTATTCCTTTATCGTTCAGTTATTGCTATATTGCAGTTAAAATGAAACCTAAATTAAAGTGGAAAAGGCTTTGTACAATGAAGGATAACGCTTCGAAACTAATAATCCAGTTTTGAATCTTGCGTACACCACTTTTAACACTTGAATATAATTAATTGATGAACTAGTGGACTTACTCGTGCTAAATATGAAATATCTGTCAATACTCAACAATGAACACAACAAGTATGCAGACAACATAATATACTGGCACAGATATGTAGACGATATACTCATACTATACAAAGGAAACAAAAGACAAATACACAAACTACACCTATACATAAACAAATTACACCCAAAACTTCAATACACACTAGAACTTGAAAACAACAACTCCATAAATTTCCTAGACATCACCATAACAAAAATCGACAACAAACACACGTTCAAAATATACAGAAAACCAACCACCACCACCACACACATACACAACACATCTAACCACCCCACACAACACAAACATGCTGCATTTAGGACAATGGTACACAGATTACTCAACATACCCATGAACAAACAACACTACAATGAAGAAGTGAACACAATCAAATACATAGCACAAGAAAACGGATACAATCCAAATATAATAGACAATATAATAAGGAAGACAAAACAAAAACTTAACAAACACAAAAATACACAAAACACAACACAAACACAAGAACACTAGAAATACATCACACTAACATATGAAAACAAAAGCACACATAAGATCGCATCTTCATTCAGGAAACAGAAATACAACATAACATACAGAACAGAAAACACACTACAAAGACATCTCAACACACAAAAAACACAAACAAATAAATACGACCACACAGGTGTATACAAACTCACATGTAATAGTTGCGACAAGTTCTACATAGGACAGACAGGCAGATCATTCCAAACACGCTACAAAGAACACATTAAAGCTATAACCAGAGGACACAATACATCTACATACGCCGATCACATAACCAATACTAACCATACATACAATAACATAAATACGGACATGGAAATCCTACACACTCAACCCAAGAACCAAAAACTCAACACACTGGAACAATATGAAATATACAAAAACACTAAAACACATCCCGATCAAATCCTCAACACACAGATCAATTTCAGTATACACACACACTATTTGACTCCACAATTCAACACCTTCCAACAATAAAACACACCCTCCTAACAGGCAGAGAAGTTCGAGATGACGCCGCTATCTAGTAGGCTCTGATGATGGTGCGTGAAGCAGTGAAACAGCTGTAAGCCGGACAGATATTTCATATTTAACACGAGTAAGTCCACTAGTTCATCAATTAATAATAATCCAGGTAATTTCTAAAAAGTTAACACAGTAAAGAAGTTGTAAAGTTCAACAGTGATTATAAAAGTGTTAAAAGTGTAGATATAGAACAATGAAGAAGTAAAGAGTGAGGATTATTTTCTGCAAGAGAAGATTTCATACAAATTTTCTCACAACTTTGGTTTTTCCGGTCATTTACTCCTTATTACATTTAGTTAATTGTTTCTGAATAGTTTGTCGTAGAAAATGAACGTTGAATAACTACCAACTGTCTACCTAGGAAGTATTGCTGGCTCATTTTTAAGCATAGGAGGCGTTCTAACTTAACGGGCTATGACGTCATTTGGTAAACGGATGTTAGTGTCTTGTATACTGACAGTATCTGTTAAATACTTAAGGAAGAAGAAAAATTTCTGAGTGGTATTTTTATGTGTGTAAATAATATTAGCTAGTATTAGTACGGAGGAGGGTAGCTGCGAATATATTGAATAAACAGTCGTGGAAAGTCGATAAAGGGTGGTCCTCCAGCTTGGGGGTTGGGCGTAAAAACAGCTTGTTACAAAAACCCAAAATAAGCAGACGTTTAAGAAGTACAGGGCATGTAGCACGTACGGGCGAATCCAGAAACGCATATAGAGTGTTAGTTGAGAGGCCGGAGGGAGAAAAAGACCTAGAAATAGATGGGAGAATAATATTAAAATGGTTTTGAGGGAGGTAGGATATGATGGTAGAGACTGGATTAATCTTGCTCAGGATAGGAACCGATGGCGGGCTTATGTGAGGACGGCAATGAACCTGCGGGTTCCTTAAAACCATAAGTAAGTAAGGTTGTAATATAAAGTAAATAAGTATTAGTATGGATGAAACGGTTTTTTTGTACACCAGGGCGGAAGTGATCTAACCATGATTGAAGGCAGCACTAGAATGAATTAAAGTAAATAAAAAAGAAATAAATTAAAATAAATAATGAACTTTAATCTAAAAACGAATAAATTAAAATAAATAATGAACTTTAATCTAAAAACGAATAAATTAAAATAAATGATGTACTTGCATCTAAAGCCGCAAAATTGTATGAACATTTTCACCCTTCAAAATTTATTAACCTTCCGGCTGGCGAGGCGGCGCACGATGTTCACCATGCCGTGATTTTCCGGGTGTGTGTGGAAGGAATAAGTTCAGTTTATATTTCTTCTGGGCTCGCCTATTTCTCCATTCGAGTATTAAAATATAATAATAATAATAATAATAATAATAATAATAATAATAATAATAATAATAATAATAATGTGACAGCGACGTGAGATTCGAACTCACGACCAGAGTCCCGCAAGAGAGCAGGTCGCGCGTGAGTCGACACGGGTTCCACGGAGCACTGGGGGACGGCGCGCGGCGGGGAGAGGAGAGAGGAGGTTGCGACACGCTGTTCCGCGGCAGAGAGGGGAAAGTAAAGCAGCTGGTGACTGAGGAGAAAGATCCAGAGAAGTCTGGATATCCGTTATCTTCTAGGCATCTGTCGACCGACCGCCAACTCTCCAGAAACTATGGCTTAGTTATAAATACCACGCGCAAGTGAACGCGAGTGATTCAGCCCGTCAGTAAGCCAGTGTTGTTAAAGTCAGTGGAGAGCAAGCCAGACAGTCTTGTGTAGCAGTGAAGCCAGCTTCGAGACCAGAGCGCGACTTGAGTTGTGTCCGTAACTGTGGAGCCTGAAGCTCGGAGTTCGAGTGCTGTGGACCGCAGTTGAGGGACCTGAGTTCGAAGTGCAGCGGATCGTCTCTGAAGGTCTGGGGTTCGAGATTCTGTGAACGCGTGTGACTGAGCTAGAAGAACTAGCCAAGACAAAGGAGCTGTGAACTGAGAACTGACAGTTCTGTGTTGTAAATAGTGCTTTGTGAATATTAGTTAAGATTAACAGTTCATTGTTATTCGTAATAGTCCAAGTAAATTGTCATTGTCGTTTGTGGAGTGCAATAACGAACGCTGTGTTGCTGTGCGGAGAGCAAATCCCATTGTTGACGGGAGTGAAATTAAATTGTAGAGAGTGATAATTATTGTTGAGATAATAAAAATACATTGTTGTTTAGTATAATAATAATAATAATAATAATAATAATAATAATAATAATAATAATGAAGTGTATAAGAACGCTCTTAAAATATTCAGTTAGGCCTAACATGATAGAAAAGGCCGTTTTTAATGAAAAATTGTGTGGCGCACAGTGTACTCCGCGCGCCTGGTCGTGTTACCAGAAAAGACGCGCCCGCTGAAGGGATAAGTATGGTAAGTTTAACAAGATACGTAAGTAAAATGTGTAAGTAAACAAACAAAACTTATACATTATATTACCTTACGAGTAAATAAATATAATCTGTATCCAAAAAGTAAAAATAATCCAATATGGATATCAGATCGCACTTTGAAAGAATACATCGTTTGTCTCTTTAAGTATCTTTCATATCAGCCAGGTTTACATCCAACAGACTTACTAAGACTGGAATTCGGACGTCCAGGTGGAAGGGCAATGCTCCAGCCGTTCTAATGTCGATATACGGTCCTGTTAACCCACACCAAGGAACTATCTGGAGTCTCTACTGCTATCAGTTTTTGTTTTATTCTTACCTGAAGTATAAGTGGAATTTCTCGGTAAGTGGGTATAAAGTTGGCTAAGAACGTAAAAATGATCAAGAATAAAAGTTTATACTGACTGCTATAAAGGAAAAGTGGAACAAATTTAAAGTCCTCGAGGAGTCATTTCTGTATTATTACTTCACTTTACGTAGATTTTCTCACATTTTGGAGCGTTTTTAGTCCGATTCTCTGAAGAAAAGGACTTTTTATGATACACCAGGTCGTACGTTTGTTACTTTTTATGTGTACGACTTTATATACGCAGTTATACTTTAAGAGATTTTCTCAGATAATAGTTTGTGTTAGAAACTGACAAAAAATCATGTTTTTTTTTGCTGATTATGAGACCGGAATAAATAAAAAATGAAGTTTTTGTGTAAATTAAATACAACGACAAATGAGGGAAAATGAAATTTTGTTTGTTAATCTAATTCCAGCTGTTGTGGTCGATTGGATATATTATTGTATGTCAGGAAAAGCCAAACTAGGTGATGAAGAATTATTAAGAGTAATTATATTTATATCCTTTATGGTGTGTTGCGGGTTGCATCGTTCTCCTGCCGATAACAAGCAATAATATATTGCGAGTTGCATAAGCTCGTTCCCGGTAAAGAGCAAAATGCACGCAGAGTATTGCATAAATTGAAGAATGTAAACAACAAAATTTGTGAGTGTACAGAACAAAACATTTTAGAAGTGCCAAAAAAACATTATTCTCATTCAAATCGTATACTACTGGTGACATCTCTGATTACTTACATTAAGGGGTACAATAATGAAAATTAGTATGTGTAAAACACTATCCTTCTGCTATATGAAAAAAAAAATACGATTAAAAATTGCTTACATTTTTTTTAATTCTGTTCACTGTGCAGTGATGAAACGTTTCCCATATAAGTTAACTAAAAAATTATCCAACATTCTGTGATGTAATGTTTTGTGTGTATTTATACATGTCATATGAACAATATTATACAAGATCACTCCTTTAACTGTAATAGAGTATCTGATAAAAAATAAATTCGTTTAAAAAATGGTCAAATATCAGTATTTTCTTCTAACACAAGATAAAAAATTATTATTTATTAAGGAATGTAGTTGAAAGAACATGATATTGTAAACATGAGTTACAGCAATAAAATAAATGAGAGCGAACATGAAAAAGTTAACAAGTTTATGAGTTATGACGGAAACACTTCATCTCTGCACAGTGAACTGCCACCATTTTGAATTAAAAAATATATATAAATAATTTTTTAAAATCGTAAACATATTTTTTTATATAGCAGAGGAACAGTGTTTCACACATACCAATTTTCATGATTGTACAAGATACAGTAATGAAGGAAAAAAATGTTGAATATTTCCAAACATTTTACTGCTGTAAGCTGTACCTAACCCCTTAACAAGGGACTACTTCCACTTTTAATTTCAACATAAAACTTTTTTACATTATTGGGCTTCACAAATAAAATTTGTTCTTAATATTTGAGGAGAAAAATTCGCTCCGGCGCCGGGGATCGAACCCGGGTCCTTGGTTCTACATACCAAGCGCTCTGAGCACTGAGCTACGCCGAATTCAATCTACAGCACCGGATCGATTTCTCGTCCTTCAATGTTTCCCATTGTGGCCTGACTCCAAGTTAGGCATAGGCCTATATGTTGACGTATATGTCCAATGTCAACTGCCATTTTCTCCTCAAATATTGTCAATATTACAGATATCATTCTGTAGGACAAATTAATAAATCTATAATAATATAATAAAATTTGTTCTGACAATCACTTAAAAAAATAATAAAAATGGCTTTTATAACCTTTGTTGTTACACTCTAGAATTGTAGCGGAAAATTTCCTCAATAGATTCCCACTTAACGTTCCAAGTTAAAATAAAGTAATGGAAACACCGATACTAAATGAGAAATTAATTAGAAATCACTGTAGTAAGTTAATGGAAGCAATGGTAGAAACAAACCAGAGGTGAAAAACACTGTTTAATTTAAAATAGTGTTGGTCTGTGAAGCGTAGAAAACAGTTTTAGTTAAGTACATTTTCTGAATTAAGATTCCGTTATTATTCCCACTGCACGCTACACGACTTATCTAGGTAAACGTAAAAAAAAAAAGCTAAACGTTCCGCCGCCTACCTCTTAGACAACACTGCCTGTCATCTGTCGGCACTTGAAACTCACTATCTCAAAACTGTAAGTCGCCATGGAAACGCGTTAAAAACAAAATAACGCTGTGTTATCGCAATGACCTCGTTAGCAAGTCCATCCCACATCCCACGAAATTTTCTTGTATGGGTAATTACCACCTACAACCACACAACGAAGTGCGGTTATCACACCACCCAAGTCGACTGCGAACTTTACAAGACGAACGTGTTGAAAACACTGGACTTTTAAGTTACGGAACTATGATCATTAATATATTATTATGGGTGTTCGTTTAGTACTGATGTCTAAGATATACGAGACTTCAGTATTTTAACACTGCATACAGTCAAATTGGTCAAGTCTCTCCAGTATACATTATGGTGTTCCACAAGGCTCAATAATTGGTCCACTGCTATTCTTAGTAGCAATAAATGACCTTCCTAAATTCATTAAAGCTATAACAATAATGTATGCTGATGACACTACATTCAATATCAATGTGTCACAAATATGAAATACTAATATTATTAGTATTCCATCTTTACACCCTTTACACCTGATTGAGAAGAAACTGCCTACTGAAGGATACACTGGAAAGAATGGTGAACGGGAGAAGGGTTCGGGGCAGAAGAAGATATCAGCTGATAAACGACATTAAGATTTGTGGGTCATATGCGGAGATTAAAAGGAAGGCAGAAAATAAGAAAGACTGGAGAATGCTGGGTTTGTAGTGAAAGACTTGTCCTTGGGCAGGACACTATGAACGAATGAATATTACCACAGTCTACTATATACAGTCGCGAAGCTTGAGGTGATTTTTTGCAAATCTCGTGATAAAGCGCTCCAAGCGGTTAGCAACTAGAAACAATAGACTGTCCACGGTCGACTTTGGACTGTGCCGTATTTCCAGCGAGTGCTAGCTCGTTGCGTATTTCACATTGATGCTTGTGAAATGTTCGTTATTGGTTATAATGAAAATGTTAATGGCTAAAATACAATAATTGGAATAATAATATTTTACTAGAGACGTAGAAAAATTAAGTTTGTTTTAATGAAATTTATTGATCACGTTTTATTTTCAATTCTGGTGGGATTATTATTGCTTAGGCCTACTTTTTTTTTCAAAGGATATGTTTTTAATTATAGCCGTTAATTTTGTTGTTATTTTTATTTGTTACTTTACTAGAGACGTCGAAAAAGTCTGTTACAATAAAATTTATTGATCACTTTTATTTCCAATTCTGGTGTGATTATTATTGCTTAACCTCATCCCACTTTGTTAACTACGTAAGCCTACACTACAAGTACCGGTACACGTAAGTTACTCCATTAATTCATATTTCCATTATTATTGTTGTAAAGGGAAATGTAAATTAATATTTATTGGTTTCATAGATAATTATCGCTATAATCTTGAATGATTGAAACGATTATAGTAAATTTCAGTTCATTTTGCACAAACAAAAATAATATTAACCTATTTCTTGCAGGTATCTTCGAGTTTATGCTGGAATTTAATATACTTCATTAAAATAATAAATTAACTTTATGCATTTAATATTTCAATAATGGAAGGAAGGTGTTAACTTTTCCAAAAGAACACAACGAAAGTGTAACATATTTTGTCGTCTACTAGGAGAGAGATCTGCGATGATGAGGCGATAGTAGCGATCCTAGTGGTGGGCAGCTACCCATGTTTGCGTTTTTACTACATATTGAGCTTCGCGACTGTATATAGTAGACTGTGATATTACATTCCGTATATTACTCTTTTATTATTTTAGCTGGTGAGAAGGAGTAGTATCTGTCCAATTTGGACAGACGGTAAATCCGTACATAGTAAGTTAAAATGACTCAAAACTTATATAAACATTTTAAGGAGAGAAGAGATGAATGCCAGACCTACTGTACTTGCAAAATCATAGCTGCGACAGTAGTACCGTGCTGTACAGTGGTTCTGTGGTATGGGAACCCGTATTGACTACCCATTGTTTTGCTGCAGAGATCGCTAAGAATCTTGTCTAGGGTCGGGGCAGTTTGAATTGCATAAAATTCAAACACTGTACTTCGTTCGAATTAGGTCGCAACTAAATCGATTCTGCTGCACACAAATCTGTTGTCCTCTTTTGGCACACTTTTATTTTTGAAGAGGAATGTTTTGCTATATCTAGTGCAACTGTTTCTTCTACCTTGAGTGCGGTACTCTGTGTCTGCTACGGTTTTTACAAGTGAGTAATGGCATTGTCCTCCTTCCCCTTAAAATATTTATAATTATACATTTTGAACGATTTTAGCTGACTGTGTATATATGGATTTAACGCGTCCAATAAGTGACACAACGTTTATTTTCATCTTGACTATCAATATTTCGAGGCACAGACTCCCAAGGAAGCCACATGTTAACAACTGATTGACACTTCAACTAATCCCAACACAAAGCTTAGTTTGAGCTCGTTAGCGAAGAATAATAACTAGTCTCTAAAATGTTTTAGGGATCCTGAATGATAGCCTACTTCTAGGCATATTCATGACATCTGCGAAGTGACGTGCACTGCGTACATCATTATTTAGAGCAACGGTTACAGTAGGTCGCATTCTTTAAAAAGATAAAGTGTGACTAACAACTTACACTCTAAACACCAACAACATGTGAAAATTAAATAAATAGCAACACTAAAGAACAAAACCACAGACACAAATCTGTAGCAACTGAGACTTTCTACAAATAAAATATGCTGTATCTCATAATAATGGTTGTTTACACGAATCCATGGTAACGAAATGACCACAAATTGATGGGTATTAAATTGCATGGTCTACTATGACTCTGACTAACATACATGTAATTTTCCACACCTGTGGAGTAACGGCCGCGAAACCAAGTGGCCACGGTTCGATTCCCTGTCGGGGCAAGTCACCTTGTTAAGGTTTTTTCCGGGGTTTTCCCTCAACCCAATATGAGCAAATGCTGGGTAACTTTCGGTGTTGGACCACTGACTCATTTCACCGGCATTATCATCTTCATCTCATTCAGACGCTAAATAACCTAAGATGTTGATAAAGCGTCGTAAAATAACTTATTAAAATAAAAAAATAGCCTACATGTAATTTTCCTTTTTATAAAACAAATGTCGGTTTTTTTTTGTCCCTGAGTAGTAAAAGTCTGGTGAGTTTGAGTCCGGAGAACGCGGAGGCCAAGGAATTGGTCTACCTCTGTCTATCCCTCACAGGACCTTTGATTTAGAAGTCGACCAACACTGACACTGAAATGAGCAGAAGCTCCATCATGCATGATGTACTTGTTTCGTCGTATTACTAATGGCGCATAATGTAACAGAACAGGTAAGTTGTACTTTAAGGACACCTTCCATCTTTCTCCGTTGAGCCTAGATAGAATATGACGTCTCACTGAAGCGTCACCAAAAATGCGGGCCTAAACCATAGGCAGAGAGAGAACCGTTTTCCTTGCGAGGAGGCCAAAGAAAAACCATAGAATCCCCATATAACGGGGTTATGGGGGAAATCATTTACCTCCTCCTCCCCCCGTTATAGCTTGACCGTGATACAGTATGTCGGAATATGATCATTTAATAAAGTATTTTCGGGGGCATGTTTCTT
This sequence comes from Periplaneta americana, assembly GCF_040183065.1. Taxonomy (NCBI): domain Eukaryota; kingdom Metazoa; phylum Arthropoda; class Insecta; order Blattodea; family Blattidae; genus Periplaneta; species Periplaneta americana. The sequence continues at coordinate 189,052,356 of NC_091117.1, read as the reverse complement.
ATAGTGTTACATCCATATCCGCGATGTTTCGGATCGAGTTGTATTGCGCTTGAACTGTAGGTCTACTGTACAGAAACACATGCATACATCAATAAAACTACGTAACAGTGCTAACAGAAACGTTTTTATATGAAGCTTAACTTTCTGAAGATGTCATACGAAATGTAAACTCTAATTATTTATTTAATCTCATCTTTAAGTTTACACATTTTACTGGGATCACTTTTCTTTTTTTTTTTCATTATTGTGCAGTGTTATTCATATTTCTCCAAGTGGCGGCCTGAACACCTGTACACTTCTAACACATGAGTATAGGCTGTTACAAAAGAAACATTACAGTGCTTCCATTCCTCAAATGAGGTATAGTATATTCTTATACTTTCAGAAATTTAAAATAAATATTATAATCCAGACACATGATCTGAACACATTAATTCATCAATTTAAGCACAGAAGCTTAATCATAAACAAAAGCAATAAAATATTTTAAATTCAAATTTTCTAATGTCAATAGAAAAAAAAAGAGTTCGGATAAATTTGGGGGGGGGCGGCCTACGGTCTAAATATTGAGACAGAATCTTTGTTGATGACATGATTGAACAATTGCATTAGGATTCTCGTCTGCCCATTCGTTTGATTGTGAAAATTCAGAATCTGATCACGTTAAATTTTGAGTACTTCCTGACATTTTTATGTGGCATGCTATTCTTATTTCATAATTTACCGCATCATGCAATATAATTAGGGTTTTAGAAGAGAAGCTGTAATAAAAAAATAAAGCGTTTCCGTCCAATGTTCATGTAATATATTTTCATTCTCTTTATGAGAGGAATATGCCCCTAAAATTTTGACATTAATTTGAGTGATATCCTGTAGGCTATATAGATCATAAGTTTGTAATAACATAATATGCAAAAATTTCTTTGTGCACTGTATATACGAGTGTGAAGACATATATTGTTGTGTGTTACAGGGTTCGGACCTGCCAGCTGCAGCTTCTCTACTTAAAGGTAAAACATCCAAAGAGAAACATTTTACCCTAGATCATATTATATACCCAGAGTGCTCTGCGTTATTAGGCTTTGACAGTAACAACTTTTGTCATGTTTAGTATTTAGTATTTATTTATTTAACCTGGTAGAGATAAGGCCGTCAGGCCTTCTCTGCCCCTCTACCAGGAGATTCCAACTACAATATCAACAATAAAATTACAATTAGTATTAAATTTACAATTACAATTACAAATAATATTACAATTAGTATTAAATTTACAATTACAATAAAATCAAAGTACGAAAAGATTACCTGAATAATTAAAGCTAGATAATTTATCATAGAGAAACAAAGAATATTATATATTTACTGAATTACAAATTAAATCTAGAATAACAAAATTGTATAGTGATGAAATTACTGAATATTGAAATATTTTGTGGTAGATTAAAGAAACTATTTACAAGTAATCAATTACTGACCAAGTGCCTAGTAAGTTTTCGTTTGAATTCAATTTTATTTCGACAGTCCCTGATGCTAGCAGGTAGCGAATTCCAGAGTCTTGGCAGGGCTATTGTGAAAGAAGATGAGTATGAGGAGGTTCGATGGGATGGTATTGTTAGTATTGTTTCATGACGAGAGCGTGTGTTCAGATTATGGTGGGAAGAAAGGTAAGTGAAGCGAGACGACAGGTACGAAGGAATAGAAGCGTTCAAGATTTCGAAGAGAAAGAGAAGTGAATGTAAATTTCTTTTCTTATCTAGTTTAAGCCAACCTATTGCTTCCATCTAGTTGTTACATAAGGAATCACGTCATAACTCCCATTTGACTTGCATTAGCGATTGTACTGCCATCTCGTGTTCGTTTACGGCGGTTGTTCTCTTCAAAGTGCAACCGATTTTAACATAGGAATGCGCAATCTATATGTGATCTGGGATTTAACTACAATTTCATGCTCTTCGCAAATGTATGTGAAATTACGCTGTAACATGAGAACTGTTATTTATTTTTCAGTAATTAGTAAATTCATTTTATAAGGATGGAAGTTTTAATCACGTTAGACCTTAACCAGCCTGTCAATGCGCACAAACTATTCATATCGTGAGGCTAAATTCCTCCCAGGTGTGACGTAACATCTCGGGGGTAAATTTTCCAAAATCTCAGACAATATTTGCTTTCCGATCACCAATATCTATGGATCGCTGTGCATAAACATCATTCTTAATGAAAAACTCAAAGAAAGAAATCGGGTAGCTTGTGATTTGAGAATTTGGAGGCTACGTAATTAGCTCACCACGACCGCGCAAGTTGATATAAAATGTTACTAAGAAAATAACGGATTTATACTGCCCAATGAGAAGGTGCGCCATCCTGCTGGAACACCAAGCCCATGCTGGTTTCCTGTTGCGACTGTGTATGAAATGCAAATGCACGAAATAATCCGTTTCTGGATATCTATATCGCATAATGCCTGGAAACGTTGTCTACAGTTGGGATAGACTTTCAGGTATGCTGTTAAGTCATTAAGTGTGGTATATCCATCTCTGCGGACAGAGTTCTTTTCTTGGGACTTGCTGTGATAGCAGCGCTAACAGCAATTTCGACTTAGAGAACACGCCTACTGCCACCAGTGTGTGTTATGTTAAATCCACTTTCTTCAAACGTGGGATACCATAACATTCGATTCTTAATTTTGAGCTTCCCCGAAAATCATACTCATGACGAAAATTATGTTGAATGATGTTATACTAAAACTTTTCAAACCATAACACACATTTTGCTCATTCTTTTGCAGGAAACGGCATTTTTTTTGTTAAGTTTATTATACACGCTTTAACATCTACTGGGTGTTCATTTCAAAGTGTGTCATGACGTCACTGTTGTTGGGTCGCCGATTTGAAGCGAGTTTCAGCTTATATGTTAGAGAAGTTGCCTATTATTTAAGGCGTTCTTCAATCTGAACTTGAGAACGTGTACGGTATAACTTGAACGTCGTAGCAACAGATGGCGGTCTGTACGGTCTGTGTGCTACCATAACCTCTTTCGAACTGTGTTTTGCGCCGGCAAGTCGTACGCAGGGTATTTGTTATCATCGGTTGCGTACGGTAACATTCCACAACACAAATCAAATGCTCCGTGTCCATGTTGACCGTCGAAGTTAATGTCAACAAATACGTAAGTATAATCGTCTTAACCCTCTCCCCATATCCCGACAGTACGTATTTCCAAACAGTTCACATTCCTGCCACTACCGGCGTTACCGTATGTATTGATACGTACTCTTCAGAATGAACGCCGTACTTGCTAGGCAACTTTTCTGCCTCTTAGGTTATACACCTCTGCGGAAGTGTAGGAAGATTGAATTCTCTAGGCTCATCGGCTAGCCACATGATGGCATACAGCGAGCCATGACACATTTTGAACTGAACACCCAGTATAGCAATGGTGGGCATTCCTGCGGCATTGCCGCAGTGACGTCAGACCTCAGCGAAGCATCAATCGTACCCCCTACCTTCCCCTTCCCCATCCTCCACTCCATGAAAATACTGCGCGTGTACGTGGCGGATTATACTGGATTGCTGTACTTCGGAGCTTCATTAGTGATACAATGCCTTTCGCAGAATCATATGAATCGAGAGGATATCACATTTACAAGAAAGGCGGTTCTTTCATTTCTCATGTTTAGGATCAGTTACAAATATTCAGGACGCGAACTTAAATATGTACATTCTTAAAATAGATCACCTGTTATACGAATTCAAAGAATACAGATTCAGTGATTTTCAAAGGATGGAGAAAGATTTAAATATTTTTGCCACTCCTTTTCATGTTTAAATTGAAAATGTTATCCCAGAATTGCAGTTAGAGGTACTGGATTTGCAGAATGATGGCTTCTTGAAAGCAGAATGTGAAGGTCTACTGGGGGCTAAAATTTTTTAAGAGAAGTCCAGTACTACATATCCACTGCTTAGATAGTTTGCTTCAAAAATAATAAGTACCGTCATTTCCCATAACTATGGTAATGGAACACGATACAACTATTCAAATTTTGTACTCCATATAGTAGTACCTCGTTTATCTATATCCTTGCTGTACTGTAGCAGCTATCTACGAACGGTCTATGTTACTTCTACAATGATCTTTGAATGGTTGTATCGTGGACCATAGTTGTGTACCAGGACCATAGTTATGGGAAATGACGGTATGTATTCATCAACCTGCCAGTGCGAACAGCTGTTTTCTAAAATGAAATTTATAAAGTCCAGCCACAGATCCCGCTTAAGCGATGCTCATCTCCTTGCGCAACTGAAAATAGCATGCACAGATATAAATTCCAATTTCGAAGAAATTGCTTTGAAAAATGATTAATTAAATATCACGTGAATGGATTATTCTAATTACATATGGTAGGTAGGAGTGTAGTGGCGCAGCTGTCTGTAAATCCGTCACTGCACTGTAGAGTGCAACCCCTCCCACAGTATGTAGTTGCCATTTAAATCCTGTCTTGTGCGTTGCGTTCATTTTGCCCACCACTGATCTATAGTCATATCACATGTGGAAGATTTTGTTGATATTTCAGTAAGCCTTCTTTAAAATTGTTGAGCTCCTGTTTCTATTGCTGTGTGTTACAGTTGGCTTGTATTAATGTGAATGATTTTAGATTTTGATTAATATTTAAGATACTGATGACTGAAGCAGTGATGAATGATGGTATGTAAATTTCCTCTCCTCTCCTCTCCTCTCCTCTCCTCTCCTCTCCTCTCCTCTCCTCTCCTCTCCTCTCCTCTCCTCTCCTCTCCTCTCCTCTCCTCTCCTCTCCTCTCCTCTCCTCTCCTCTCCGAATAGCTTTCATATTTACAATTTAATTCATCTTCTTTTTTCATTCAACATACTCCCACTTATTTTATTTTTGCCTCCTTTGAATTTACATATATTTTAATTTTTATTAATAATTATATTTCTTTCTCAATTTTTCACTTCTCCTGGTAATCGCATGTATGTCCCGTTCTTTTCATGCTTTATCCTTCCCTCTATACAAGTTATTTGTATCCATGTTATTATCTCTTCAAATTTTCACGTCATGTTTGTAGATTTTGTTCTATTTTTTATTTGCATCACGAAGTTTTGCTACTGCCTTGTTTTCCTGCAAACATCTTTAGGGAGACGTGAAAGCCATTAAACAACTAATCATTATGGGACGGAGTCTCCATATTCATTAAAAATCGATGGCTTACATCAGAACTTGTAAAACTTTATATCCGAACTCAGTGTAGCCTCGCGGATGAGATATCAGCATAGCACAGTGATAAATAGCCAGAATCTGCAAAGCTCCGCATTGCGTACATGCCTTTCTTTTGTTAATGTGCCCCGCGTTTCGCTTCCCGTCTTGAAGTTGATCCCGCATTTCCTTGCTCCAGATTCGCTTGGACATAGCCTTCATTGATTCCTCATGGTGCGAGCTTGTTTACCAGACAGCAAAACATCCAACAGAGATGTTTACTCTCCAGTACTCTTCTCAGCAACGTCATGGTCGAAAAGTTTTTTTTTTTTTGTAATGGCACTTATATGACGCGTCATTCACCCATGCATCCCTGTCTACGAGTGACGCGCCGAACCTGTAGTTTAGGGCTGGGGACGGAGCGGTTCGGTTCGGAGCAGTTACTGTGACGTCATTACTCGGTTGAACCGAGTACAGTACAGAGTACAAATTTGTGGCGGCAGATTAAAAATTTAGATAGATTGAGTCGATTTTAGAACGTACTTTGAAAGTGAAACCAAGCGTGTTTTGAAAGCATTGTAGTAAAGCTCTTTCGCTTTGCCAATTGACGAGGAAAAAAGTGCCTCTCCTCATTGCAAAATGGCGATTGCAAATTTCATTTGCGTGATTACAACTATTTGCGGAATTATTTCGTATGAAAGGCCTATTTAACTTTCAGTGTTGTTATATATGACGGACGAAATAAAATTGATAAAATAATTTATAATACTAACAGCTAATAAATTAATATGTGAGGTAAGCGTTAAACGCTGCAGCTAAGTAAAAAAAAGAAGATAGAAAGAGACGGGCTTCATGAAGCGCTGCATAAAACACTTAAAAATAACACACAATTATTTACTATTACGGAAAGTGGATAAAACAATCAATAAAAACGTGGAATCTTAAACTGAAGAACATAATGTTTATTTATTTTATAACATTACTAGCCTTCAATATAATCATGTTCTCTTTGGTGAAGAGTTAATATTATTAATAAATTAAAGTAATTAAGTAACATAATTCGTAGAAATAAATACAAATAAAATGATGACTGATGAGGTAACACAAATCCAATAAACACAAATAGAAAAAAAATATAATGCACTTCCTTTTTTAACATATTTTAATATTAATCAAACACTCTAATATGATGATGATAATAATAATAATAATAACAATATTATTATTATTATTATCTACAGTAATAGGTATGTTCAGACTGTCAGTGTTCATTAGACCCACTTGACAGGTCATATAATAGGGGATAAGGAAATAATTTGTCCTGCAGCAGAAAATAGTTAAATACAAGAGAACCTATGTTGTTGTCTGCTAGAATTAAGTAAAACACGTGAACTCTGTTTGAACTGACCGGTAACGGCTACTGTTAACCGAGTAACTTCGGTGCTCCGCTGCCAAGCACATAAACCGATAGAACCGAGTACCTCAACAGTTCTACTCGCTCCGTCCCCAGCTCTACTTTAGTTCTTTATGTCATTCAGTGCGCCATTGTTATAATAATTTTAATTTTCAGAGTCCGGCAGAATTATCTCCCATATTAGGAACATAAATAACAAGAGCAACATAGATCCTATTCAGGATTTTGCTTTACCATCTTACAGAAGAATGTTTGCCATTTTGACAACCAAATTGTGCAATACCACACCAAACAGTATCACATCACTGTGAAGAGGTCGCTGATGCATTTCTCGAGGGTTTTCTGAGGATGTTTTCTTTGTTGACGCAGCCGGACAAATGAAAATGAACTTAGTGATTATCAGGCTTCGGCCTAGGGACACAGAGTAACCAGTATGAGGTTTAGAGTACACGGAGTATAAATGACGTCATGACCCGTGTGGGGTGACTGCAACAGCACAGGTGGGTCCGTAATGTGCATTACCGTTGTGTGTATTGCTGCTTGGCTGCGGTACGTGTAACAGGCTTCGGCGTAGGGACGCCTGATTGAAGGTTACAACTCACGTTAATACTTTAATGGTAGACATTTATTGTCTACACTAGGAATGTACTGTATATACTGCATCTGTACAGGGTGAAATATATTTTGTGCCGTACTATGACGGGCTGTTTACATGTTGAGACACGAAGTAACGGCGCGCTCCATCTCCCACTCCACTCGACCAACACAACACTATCTCCCGTGCGTTCTGAACTTCATGAGTTTCGTCCACACCTGTGGAGTAACGGTCAGCGCGTCTGGCTGCGAAACCAGGTGGCCCGGGTTCGAATCCCGGTCGGGGCAAGTTACCTGGTTGAGGTTTTTTCCGGGGTTTTCCCTCAACCTAATACAAGCAAATGCTGGGTAACTTTCGGTGCTGGACCCCGGACTCATTTCACCGGCATTATCACCTCCATATCATTCAGACGCTAAATAACCTAGATGTTGATACAGCGTCGGAAAATAACCCAATAAAATAAAAAAAAATTCATGAGTTTCTGTGCCCAGGACCGAAGCCAGGTCATTACTGAACGCAACAGCATCGCATGGAACTTTTTTTTCATTTATTATATTCCATAGATCTTACATTAGCAATGAAGCTTTAAGATGTGGAACAAGTCAAAATTTTACAAGATTAGGCCTATAATTACAATTTTTAACATTTTTTTTTTCCAATTTCAATTTTTAAAGATTTTTTGGCGAGATGAGGTGAGGCCGAGGATTCGTCAACAGATTGCCTGATATTTCCCTTATGGTTGGGGAAAACCTCGGAAAAACCCATCCAGGTAATCAGACCAAACGAGAGCGAAGTGAAGTAAGGCCGAGGACTCGCCATAGACCACCCGGCATCAGTTCCACGGCTGGGGAAAACCTCGGAAGAAACCAATCAATCACACCAAACGTGAGATCCAAACCAAGTCCGAGCGCAGCTCCGGATCAACAGGCCAGCGAGTCTGCCGACTGAGCTACATTGATGGCTCTACTAAAAATACACAGTACAAAGCCAATCAGATTATTAAATTTGCAAACCCAAATGATTATTCATTAGCTGAGCTATAAAATATAATACATGGGAAGTAAGTTAATTCAATTTAAAGGTATAAACAATTCAATCATTTGAGATAGATATGCAGAAATTGATTTCCAATATGCTCTCGCAAATATCTTGGCTGTTGAACCAGTCACGTTGCCGAAGTTTCCGAACTACCATAACTTTGTAGGGATGGAACTTGAGGTCTACGTGTAAGATTCGTCTGACACTCCGATCAGATATTCCCAATACCAGAGCATGTTTAATGGCTAAACGTCGTAGAGATGTGATAACAGCATGCCTCACTACTGCGATACTCTCGGGAGCCCGAACGTTGCGACATCTACCGAACGACTTCTGTTTGAAAGTTGAACCTTTTGTCTGACATTTCTCACCCATATCAGTAGGGTTTTCTTATCAGGAATTCTTTCGTGTCGACCTACTCTAAAATGGGTACGAAATTGCCACAGCGTTGAAATAAGTCACCATTTTTTTTAATGCTCAACAACAAAATGCACGATGTTCACCTGTCCACGCCATGATGGTAGCTGAAATGGCATGGCTTGTGCTGCTCAAATATTATATGCCACTCAAACGCAACTATCAAGAAATCTGTTTGGCGGCCAATTCAAATCGGGGAGATAATTCTGCCTGATGCTCTATATATAAACTATATTTTTTCGCTTTCGTAGCCTAGCAACAACTACAATATTTGCTGACGTGGCGTAAGTAAAAAGACGAGATATTATACAGGAAACAGATTTCGCTCAAGTAAATTCCATAGGCCTTTTACTGTTATAGATCGAAAGAGACTGTCGAGAGGAAATAATGTGTACCTTTTCCATAGTAAGAAAGTTTTGTGTTGCGTAATATGGACAGAACACAGACTAAAAGGACATAAAGGTTAGTATACAGCTGACTTCCATTCACTGCAATTCAGTTTAGTTTGTAAACATTAGAGCAGGGAATCTTTGTTTGTGATACGTATATTATTAGAAGAAATCGTATAAGAAGGTCGTGTTTTATTTGTAGGGAAGTGTTCTGACGTTCAACAATGCAACATTTAGTGAAAAACTGAGAGAAACTGGCTCAATTTTAAATAAAACATGAAGGCGCATAAATCGCGTTATAACTGAAGAAAAGCTCTATGATACAGGCTATAGGCTACTACAGTCTCCCACGAAATAGTTAAGAACGTTAGCGCAACAGGCAGTGTATTCAAGACAGCAGCTTGGAAAGTGACGAAATTATTAAAACTAAGAAAGCGGTTCCCAACCTGTGATCTTCCGCGAGTGATTTGAAAAGATTCTGTTGAACCGGAATGTGCTTTCAAACGGTGTTTAACCAGGCTTATACTGGGGCTCACGTAAGTGTAGTTACTGAAAGTCTAATTTGGCCGTCTCTTCAGTGTTGCCAACTAATACCAGATATCACCAAACAGGGTAATATCACAATGTTACGTTCTGAGATAATAATAATAATAATAATAATAATAATAATAATAATAATAACAGTATTAATAATAATAGTATTAATAATAACAATAATAATTATATGGTATTAACAATAACAATGTTTTCTTATTTATCACTCCTTATTCTCTATGTTTCGAGGTGTTTCTTAAATGGTTCAATAATTTATGAAATAGTACATTTTTCTTCTGTAATTCTCGCATATTATGTTGGTAATTAGGATTAGTGTGATCTAATATTAAAATTTATTTTATCTGACAACATGAAATTCATTGCTTTGACTAAACAATTTACGATTCACGAGACCTAACCTAAAAATGTATTTAGTTTGATCACGTGAAATGATTAGTACGAATTCCGAAATGTATACTCTGTTTAAAATACTTACAAGCACTTTCTTTCTTGGAGAAGTCTCTACCATGCTATTTCCTCTCTTGGATATTTTAATAAAAGCTAAACACGAAAGGAATTCATTAAAATGTGAAATATATTTCTGTCCATGTTTCATACCAAGTAGTTCTATAAGCTATTTCTTATTTAATTACATTTACCTGAATATAGTCAATAAATTGGTATTAAATTTAACAAAACTAACATTATTCAATTTAAATCCTGTGCAAATTCAACCTCGCAAACTTCTAGCTCAATAATTAACAATAAATCCCTATTAGAAACAACGACAACCAAATTTCTTGGCTTAAAAATCGATAATGTGTTAAATTGGAAAAATCATATTAAAGAAATTACCCCCAAACTAAATTCAGTTTGTTTTGCTATTAGATCTATGCAAAAGATAGTAAATATCAATACCTTAAAAACAATATGCTTTGCGTACTTCCACTCGGTAATGAGTTTTGGAATAATATTCTGGGGAAATTCCACAGATAGTAACAGTATATTTCTATTACAAAAAAGAGTAATTAGAATAATAGTAGGTGCCAAATCTAGGGAATCTTGTAGGACTATTTTAAAAAAACTACAAATAATGCCCATGGCTTGTCAGTATATCTTTTCATTAATAATCTTCCTCGTATGTAATCGTGAAAACTTTGTAACTAATTCAACAGTTCATAGCATAAATACACGTCAAAAAATGACTTTCATACTCCATCGGCAAGTCTATCGTGCCATCAAAAAGGGGTGCGTTATATGGCAGTAAAAATTTTTAATAGCCTCCCTATCGATATAAAAAATGAAACTCAAAACATAAGATTATTTAGGGCCAAACTAAAGAAGTACCTAATTTCTCATGCCTTCTATTCTGTAAGTGAATTCATGACATTCAATAACACTTCATGAAATTGATACTAAAACTTTGTGTTGTACTAGTAGACTATATTGTAAATCTCGTCTGTATATATATTTCATCTAGACTGTGACTATAAATTAAGACTTTATAATAGTATTAAGTTTTTTGACTTGTTCCATATTCTAGCTGTAAAGCAATGTATGAATACCATGGAATGTTAATAAATACAATACAATACAATACAATAAAATACAATACAATACAATAGAGTTGAATTGGAATCACAACGAAACAGAACTGAATTGTGTATTGATATTAATATTAATATCATTAGTACTAATTAATTATTAATTAACAAGCTTAGAAACTTGAATTTCATCAGTTTCCTTTATTGCAAACCGAAATTATTGCTGCCAACATAACAGTTAGAAAATAACTGCCAGTTGCAGTATTAATTTGTCAGTATGCCGGAAATTCAAAAACAAAGTTGGTGAAAGAAAATTCAATTTGAGAGCTAGAAAGTCACTGTAGTCCACTGGCATATGTGGAATATGTAGTAATAGGGGAAACATTGGTAGGGTTCATCCTTACGGAGTAAGTAAGCTGATCCGAACTATAATTTTATCACGTTCTCTGATTTTTATCAGCCTTCTGAAATACTTTTTATCTCAGACTTTTGAAACAGAGTTAACAGGAGTGAGTTCGCCTGAGGGAGTTCTCTTGGCTTGCAAATCTTGTGTAACTACCTGGCATTTTTCAATTCTAATCTTCAAGGTCTAACTTTAACCGTTCAGGATAAGACTGAGGCAACGATAAAGAAATTAAATTTGTGGTCTCACTGAGTTATCACTATCCCTACTTAGCAGTAAAAAATTCGATTTATTTCCCACTCTCTGTGACCTTAGCAACACACCGCATTGTTTAAGGCACAATGGGACACAAAACTTGACCGACATCAATGCTAGATTAGTAACACCTTCATACTTAGGCAGAGCTGATCATATTAGGAAGTTTAAATGTAGAAAACAAAGAACGGACGTGGCAAAATTGTCCTTTGTTAACCGCACAATAGTAGACTGGAACAGCTTACCTGCGGCAATCTTTCAGGGTGGTCCTCTCAAAATCAATAAATTTAAGGAAAGGTTGAAAAGATTAGACTGACAATGTAATTTGTAGGTAGTTGTGTCATGTAATTAATTAAGTCGTTATATGTAATTAATTAAGATGATATGGTCCACGCCTGTGGAGTAACGGTTAGCACGTCTAGCCGCGAAACCAGGTGGTTCGGGTTCGATTCCCAGTCGGGACAAGTTACCTGGTTGAGGTTTCTTCCAGGGTTTTCCCTCAACCCAATATGAGCAAATGCTGGGTAACTTACAGTGTTGGACCCCGGACTCATTTCACCGGCATTATCACCATCATCTCACTCAGACGCTAAATAACCAAAGCTGTTGATAAAGCGTCGTAAAATAACCTACTAAAATAAAAAATAAAGATGATATGTAATTAAGTTCATATGTAATTAATTAAGATATGTAATTAAGTTGATATGTAAATAAATGAAGGTGATATGTAATTAGTTAAGATGATATGTAATTAAGTTGATATGTAATTAATTAAAGTGTTATTAGTAATAGTTGGGTGAAATAATAATAATAATAATAATAATAATAATAATAATAATAATAATAATAATGGCTTTATTTAACCTGGCAGAGTTAAGGCCGTAAGGCCTTCTCTTACACTCAACCAGGATTAAAATTTGCTTACAAAGTTGAACATAAAACTGGATCGGAATTAAGTAATTACATACTGATACAATTTAGGAACATAATGAGATCAAAAGAGGTAGTTACATAAAAATTTACCTCATAAAAGAAAAATAAATATAGTGGAATACATATTAATGTTGTTAGAATCAAATACGAATCACACAAAAACAGAAGCCGATAATTCAATAAAAGAAAGTACACAGTAAAAATAAAAATAAATACATTAGTATACATATTAGTATTAGATTACAATTATTAGGATTTATGTAATTAGTTAAACCAGATTTATTTTTTATTGCTGTAATTATTGTATTATTGTAATGGTAATATTGTATATTATATACTACTGCCACCGATTGTATACCCAATTGTAGTGTTAATAAATACATACATACATGCATACACATGTTGAACTCTTGTCCGATATGTTTGGAAGTACAAAGAAGTCTTCATTGATTGTTATTAATAGTTGGGGAATATTAGTCTTTGCAAGAAAAAAAATAATAGCGTATGAAAAATATTTTCTTCGTTACAAGTCATAGGTTGCCCGTAGAAAAAGAAAAGGGTCTCTTACAATATTATTTGAATTATTTTCTGATTCGAGCTTAAAAATCGTGATTTCTATGAAGTTCCTCTTGCAATCTTGGTTACGTGCATCTCCCCTACATCCCCGTGTTTACGAATTGCAATACAACACGTCATTTACATTCACATACTTCTGTGAAAGTTCATGTGCTGCTCTGGTCTTCTTGAAAAAAAAAATAATAATAATACTTAATGTTGTGGTAGACTTGCGACTATGGTTACAATTGAGCCGGACTTCGTGAAGCAACATGAACCATCCCACTGATAACGTTATGGTAGGTCTAAAAAACTGGTTTCATTTTTCACAACAGAGACATCAAGAATACCACTGATAACCTTGTGCTACAGTATGTCTAAAAATCTGGCCTCACTTTTAAACAGCAAAAACGTGGCATAACTTAAAATAGCTCAGTGTTTATATACGGTTAGGCTTGCCAACCGTCCGAAGACAAGTTTGAATCTCGTAAGTGACAACAATAACTGTAAGCTTGCCAACCGTTCCGGACAGTCCCGATATCGACCATTGCACCCCGCGTCCCGAAATAATTTGCACATGTATCAAAATGTACCAATTTCATGGCATTTTATACATTTACAGTTGATTTTCTTCCTATCAGATTGTTGGATTTAGTCATACAGACATGCTTACGAAATGGAGAAATGTCTCTAGTACGCATGTTCAAGACAGAAATGTAATTCTCGTTGATGTGTCAACCAGTGCTGCCAATTCAGCGGTTTTCCCGCTAAATCTAGCTTTTTTGGATAACCGTCTCGTGGATAAAATAATATTATCCCGCTTAGCGGGAATACTAGAAGTTTTTAATCTTTAAATTTTCTGAAAAGAAATTCATATTAGCATTATAAACGGCTTTCAAAATTACATTTAATTCGTTCAGTGTGTGTTTTATGAAATAATGGATGTGTTAATATACTGATAATTCCATATTATATATGTTGCCGTTAAAACCCGAAATCCGTCAAAACCAGTTTCAACTAGTAAAAACTAGTCTAAGCAAATAAAGATAGTTAGAAAGTGAGTTTTCGTAAGATCTAGAATCAATGTCAGGTTAGGTTTGATTTGTGTAGGTTTTTGTTTGGTAAAAACCTAAAAAAGAACCTAAAGAAACCAAACCTAACCTGTCATTGATTCTAGATCTTACGAAAATTCGTTTTCTATCTATTTATATTTTAAAACTAGTTCTTACTAGTTGAAACTAGTTTTGTCGGATTTTGGGTTTAACGGTAACATATACAGGGTGTACCTAAATTGGTGTCAAATATTTCGAGGACGTGTTCCTAACATTTAAGCAATTAAAAAAGTTAATAAGAACATGGGTCTGAAAACCATTCGTTAGGGAGTTATTAAAGGATTTGTCCCTTCATTGACCGCTGATTGTTTGAGGTTTTTTGTTTGTTTGTATTTTGTAGAGCAAAGAAATCAGAAGGAAATTTATTCTGTGAGTGAACATAACGAAATGATTTGCATCATTTAATTGATGATGTGCTTCTGGACGTCATCCAACGAATATGTTTTAACATGATGCTGCTCCAGCTCATTTAAGTCTGATAGTTCGTAATTTTTTTAATGATCGATTTCCCCAAATATGTATTGGTCGAAGGGGATTCATTGCATGGCCTGCTCGATCGCCTGATTTGAATTCAATGGGTTTCTTCGTCGGGGACATTTAAAGTCCCTGGTTTATGCGACTTCTGTACTTAATGTTGATATTCTGAGAGCGTATCCAAATGGATTTCACGAAATACGAAACACTCCAGGAATTTTCAACAGAGTACGCCAGAGCATGTAACGCAGGTATAGGGGACACATCGAAGCAGGAGGAAGCCACTCCGAGTAATTTTTGTAACATTAAATTTTGTCTTGTAACTCTGAAATAAATTATTTTGAGACCAATGTTCATATGAACCTTTTGTAATGTTTTTGTTTTACGAATACATTCCCGAAATATTTGACACCAACTTAGATACACCCTGTATAGTGCAATAAGAATTTAAGTATGTTTGTGATAAAACTGTTCAAAATTGCTTTATGGCGCCACATTGGGAATAATAAATGTGTTCAATATTCGTTACATTGGCGAGTGGATGCTCTATCTTGACCATTATTATTATTATTATTATTATTATTATTATTATTATTATTATTATTACTACCATTATTGAATAATAAATATACATTAAAATCTAGAGATATTTGTTAGAAAATCGCGGGTTTTCGAAAGCCATCTAACGGAATTACACGATCAACAGTTGGCAACACTGGTGTCAACAGAGTGATGGATGCAATGATCATAATACACAAGTTAGGCAGGTATGATCACAGGATACTTACTGAATCATCTATCCTCTGTGTTCATCTTATGTACTTTGACTTTAGTTTGGTACCATTTCGTATTATGTCCACTTTGTTGTACTTGATGTGTCATTTATTGGTTTCAACGGAAAATGGAGGGAAAAGACAGATTTATACGACCTCTTCTACGACAGATATAGGCCCTAAATATAAACGAGGACAAACAACAACAAAGATTTGTAAAATACCACAGCCCTTCACGTGTGATAAGATCGGATAGCCCTATGGTCCACACCTGTGGAGTAACGGTTAGCACGTCTAACCGCGAAACCAGGTGGCCCGGGTTCGATTCCCGGTCGGGGCAAGTTACCTGGTAGAGGTTTTTTCAAGGGGTTTCCCTCAACCCATTATGAGTAAATGCTGGGTAACTTTCGGTGTTGTACCCCGGACTCATTTCACCGGAATTATCACCTTCATCCCATTCAGACGCTAAATAACCTACGATGTTGATAAAGCGTCGTAAAATAACCTACTAAAGTAAAAATAAAAATAAATAAAGATAGCTCTAGTGATAAATCACGTAAACGTTTCTGTGTTTTCCGAGAAGAGTGGATGCTGTTTTTAAACTTTGTTTGTGGTCATTTTGGCAATGAGGTGGTCCTGTTAAAATATACATATAGGCTACTGTTATAAGAGTAGGGTAAGGTGGTACATTTTCGATCAAAACATAAATAATGCTAATCTGACATTTTATTTCTAGGATTACACACAAATCTTTATACACAATGAAATAGTGACCTTGAACAATATTTTCACATTTTACGAAAACTTAAAATAAGCCTCGGAATGGGACTGATTCTCTGGCACAACCACAGCAAAGAATCTTAGGAAAATATTTGGGGCTGAGAGGGATGAAGTTACATACAGGAGAATGGAGAAAGTTACACAACACAGAACTGCACGCATTGTATTCTTCACCTGGTATAATTAGGAACATTAAATCTAGACGTTTGAGATGGGCAGGGCATGTAGCACGTATGGGCGAATCCAGAAATGCGTATACAGAGTATTTCCGAGGTGGTGTTACAAACTTTCAGGGATGATGGCGAAGGGCACATGTATCAATTTGAGATAAGGAACCCTGGTCCGGAAATAACCTTGCATGCTTTTAATTTCAACCAATATCTAGTTACGCCGATACGCAACAGATGTCGTCGGCAATGTTACATTCCTTGTTAAGATATGTAGAACATGAAACTAACGTGTTATAACATTTACCAAGTCTAGAAACGCGACAATATCTTAATTAAACCTAATAAAAAGTTATAACAACGTAAAATAGAAGCATGCAGCACTTACTTCGCTAAATATAAGCTCTTAGATCTTCTAAAGTTATCAGAAAACACTTTTACTTTTTCAGACACACAATCAAGAAGCTTGGCTCTTCCATCAGCTGTTCACGCTTAAGTGCTACCAACATTATAAATAGAAATATGGCAGTTTTTCTTAACTATAGTACCTATATCGAAAATGTACCACTTTACCCTACTACTGTTGAATATGTGAATTGATAGATGGAAATAATTCGTGCAATAAAACTGCCTAAGTTAGTGTCCCTAAACTCAAATTTAATGTCGCTGTCAATTTATTAATGATGTTCAGTTCATTACATTATGAAACTGTTTAATTAGTAAACATGATTACCAGCTTAAATTATACAGGGACATCATTTTATTTTTACTTCAATTTTTATTGTACCTGAGTTTTTGAATGTACTTCACTCCCACCCCTTCTACTAAGGAAGTTCCAACTCCACACAGAACCAAGACCGCAGATAGTAAAAAGTACTGAGTTACTGGGTATAGTACGTTCCAGAAATATGTTCGCGTTTTCCAGTGACGAAAGAGCTTTCAATATTGAATCATATTTTCGCACAGGTACTGTCCGTTTGCCTACGTCGCATCCCGATTTCCCCCACCTGCTTCTGCTCTCCCCTCTGTAAAAGCTGGGCTGTCTTAGCTCTTTTCTTAAAAAACATTAATTTCTCTAGGAATTGGACGTTTACGTAATATTATACAGCTGTTTAATTTAACTTAAATAAAAGGGCCTCGTTAAGTAATTAACTGTCATGTGATTTCCTCCCTTTCTACAATCCTGTGGCATAACCACTTGGACGGACAGTAGATAGCATGTCTGAGTAATTTTATATTTTCGGGTCGGGCAGAAGTGAAGATTGAATTCACAGTACGTAGAGTAGGTACAGAATTA
Organism: Periplaneta americana; assembly: GCF_040183065.1. Lineage (NCBI taxonomy): Eukaryota > Metazoa > Arthropoda > Insecta > Blattodea > Blattidae > Periplaneta > Periplaneta americana. The sequence continues at coordinate 189,034,464 of NC_091117.1, read as the reverse complement.
TTTCAACATGAGTTACTAGTACGAAGGACGAAACTGGCAATTGGAATTAGATGCAATAGTCTATAGTGCGATAATATGCACAAAAGAACTGAAGCCTGTATCGAAATGAACGGCCACCATTTTCAAAATTGTGTTTAAATATTCATATTATTATTATTTTTCAATTTAACTTCTTTCTCTATATTGTACGCTAATGTGCTGTAGACAGTATACACTGCATAATGAATACGTTCGCATGGCTAACTCAGTTCGTAAGTAAAAACACTTATTCTTAATACAGTACTGTACTTTGATTAAAGAAAAACGTAATGAAAATTATCAAACTCAAAATCGCGATATTTCCTAGTTTACGTAAATGGATGAACTACTTTTCTTCCATCCTATACCTAGTAGAGTGATTTGTGTTCTACGCCAGTATCATCGAACTCCAGTCTTGGAGGGGGGAGCAAGCGGTGTTTCCGGTTCTCTAAAGGTTAATATTAAAAATGTTAGTAAAAATAAAATGATGTCCCTGTACAATCCAAACATAAGGAATGGCTGTTGTCCTATAAAATTTTAACTGAATATCTATCCTCGTAACTTTATATTGAGATCAATTAATTTTTTTTACCAAATTTTATGATATTTCGTGGACATTATTTCTGAATAAATTGACTAGTAGTCACCTTACATGAACAGAATCTATCTAATAGGAAAAATCTCTGTACTCAGACGTGTTCAAAACCACTTTTCCTGTATTAGAGACAGTTTTTTTAGTTGGTTATTTAACGACGCTGTATCAACTACTAGATTATTTAGCATCGATGGGATTGGTGATAGCGAGATGAGACCGAGGATTCGCCATAGATTACCTGAGATTCGCCTTACGTTGGAGAAAACCCAACCAAGTTATCAGTTCAGATGGGAATCGAACCCGCACCCGAGCGCAACTCCGGGTCGACAGACAGGCACCTTAGCCGATTGATCTACGCCGGTGGCTTAAAATAGTCTACTGAACGCGTGTATTTCTGCAAGAATATCGAAATGGATATTTTGCATTACCATAATGGTTTTCCTTTTTACTTCGTATAAGGAGAAACTAGGAATAAGAGTTACCCAAGTTACAAAGTGATGTCTAAGCTATATATAATGTTTCACGAATGGCGCTAGTGTCGTGGGGCTCTTGTCGGTAGTAACGTGTTCATACTTGCTCGTGACTGCCCTGGAGATTGATGGTCCGGGCTACACCTTTCCTGTGTCCCGGTTAATTTAGACACTCACAAGGCTCTCAGTGCCGCTCTTTTCTTTTAACGGAAGCTCCTCCTTTTAAAGTAAGCGAAAAATAAGTCAGACCCTTGCGTTCAACCGTCTACCTTCCCTTGCCTAACCTGGTTGTTAAGCTCAGGGACGATAAGATGTTGGTACTGAAACAAACGGGAGAAAGGAATAGGAGGTATCAAGAAAGGAAATGATGAAGACGAGGAGGGCAGTCGGATGGAAGTTGGGTCTTTCCATGCGAAAAAGTATGTTTTTGAACCATGATGTCTCAAAACTTAAATATATTGTACACGTACATTAGTAGGTTATTTTGTATGTTCTAAATATGAATTTCACAGTCTGCTGTCCAAAAATCTGAAAGTTAGAATTTATAAAACAGTTATATTACCGGTTCTTCTGTATGGTTGTGAAACTTGGACTCTCACTCTGGGAGAGGAACATAGGTTAAGGGTGTTTGAGAATGAGGTACTTAGGAAAATATTTGGGGCTAAGCGGATGAAGTTACAGGAGAATGGAGAAAGTTACACAACGCAGAACTGCACGCATTGTATTCTTCACCTGACATAATTAGGAACATTAAATCCAGACGTTTGAGATGGGCAGGGCATGTAGCACGTATGGGCGAATCCAGAAATGCATAAAGTGTTAGCTGGGAGACCGGAGGGAAAAATACCTTTAGGGAGGCCGAGACGTAGATGGGAGGATAATATTAAAATGGATTTGAGGGAGGTGGGATATGATGATAGAGACTGGATTAATCTTGCACAGGATAGGGACCGATGGCGGGCTTATGTGAGGGCGGCAATGAACCTTCGGGTTCCTTAAAAGCCATTTGTAAGTAAGTAAGTAAGTAAATATGAATTTCAAGTAATACTATATTTATATCTTTCATAGTTTGGCAGCAATCAGAATTTAAAATATTGGTTTAACAAAGAACACGGTTTCATTCATTGAAGTTTTCTTACTATGTAAAGGAAGATGGAAAAGTCATTTCAATGCAATACAAAAAAGGAGAGCCTTGTTTATAAATGCCCTTAAAATGAAAAAAAAAAATAAATAGTTACCCAGCGTAAAATAATTAAAAAAATATAGAACACAAAATTCAATTCATTTTTACAGACGAAAAAACATGTGTTTAATTCTTTAGGGTATGTTGATTCCACTGTGAAAATTTCAGAATGCTGACTTAAATATCATGTCAGTTTTTAATAAAAATAACTCACCGGAACAAAGGAGCTCAGCAGGTAGGCTCTCCGTCGTACAGAATGTTGCGCGATCAAGGTCAGGAAGACGGACGTTTGAGTTTACTTATCGTTATGAAATCTCGCGAACGCTGCGATCGTCACACATAGCAAGCGATTTTCAACAGTCGGAACAAAAATTAATAGCTTTATTAATTTAATTATTCACAGGTTTTTCGAGATAAAGTCATAAAACTTGGGAGATGGATTAGGAATAAGATTTTTTTCAAATTCATACGAATTTCATTCGTATTAATTTGTTGCATTCGAATATAAAACTATTTCTTTTTTTTTCAATGAGGTGTTTTTATGAGCATGCTTTAATATTATTCGGATTAGTCTTTAAAATTTTAAAATATGGTTATTCAGGTTTACAATGGCGTCTGTTCAGTTGCGATGACACTTCATATAGGCTGTCTAGAATATTTTAAATGACGAATAACATGTAACAGCCACCCATTTTTCAGTCATCCGTAAGACTAAAATATTAATGATATGGCGGTCATAGTTGGCAGTTTAATTTATTTTCATAATAACATTATTACATTAAAAGCCAAATAAAAAAAATCATGACATCGCTGGCACATTCAAAAAAATTTGTATGGAATGACCCAGTGAGAAACAAGAATAGGCAAAGCAATTAAGAAAATAGGAACGAAAAGTGACAGGGAATTATAGGAAATAAAATTAGGATAAATAAATAGATTTCGGTGCCTAATGAACGGAAATAAATAATAGCCAGTTCTCTAATAATAACGCATTAAAACAGAATGTTCAATTATCTAATTCAGTCATTTCCAACTGGCCGAAATATGACGTCGGAACACGCTTCCTCTTTCGGAGAAGGTGCACGGAGAAACAGCCAAGCTCAGAGTCGTGGCAGATCGTGAGTTGTCAAAACTATTATCTCTATGGTCTGTACCAGGAATCTGTAGAGTAAATTCACGCATTTGAGGGCGGAGTCTATCTGTGCCAGAGTGTATTGCGGGCAGCATCAGCTCGAGGCCGCTAAGGAGTAAGCTGCTCGTGGTAGAAGGTAGAGTTCAGATAGAAATGATCCAATCCCTGCAAGCGATTTCTAGCTTCGTTCAACCAACACCTCCCCCCAGAGCGATCATTGGCCCTAGCCCTCCCACATACCACTTGCGTAGAGATCTTGTTTCGTCTTTCTACTCCAGCCGTGGCGAAGAAGAGTTCGTGCGCCGAGCCACTGTGTAACCTGCAACGTGCATAGCACCTATGGAGGGAAGCTGACACCCGAAGGGCAAGTGAAGTAACTGTCTGACTCAGTAACGGATTTTCATTTTTCTTACGTCCAGCATCTATATATATAATTTGAAATGGTAATGGAAATTACAGGAAAACTGCTGGACGGATTTTAATAAATGACCCCTCATTCTGAAGCTTGGAACTCAAAGTTTTTCGGAAAAATAGTAGTTTTCAGTTAAATGTCAATTTTTAAACATAATTTTCCTATTTTCCAACATCCATCTGTCGTCAGTTTTGAGAACTAGCTAATAGCATTCACGGCCGACTTGATATAACCTTCGCTTTTTTTTTGTAAAGGAGAAGCGAAACGAGGATCAAGTCTGCCGTGTTGCATTTCAGAATAAAACAAAACACATACTACAGTAAGCAATATTACACGAAGGCCATGATCTGCAAGAATGCTGACATATTTAGAGCTCAAATTAAATTGGTTATTAGAAACTTAACTTACTAAAAATAATTTACAGGTTCGAATCTGTGGTGTGTAATTTTCTTGATACAGCTGTGAATTGGATATTAAAAACTACAAAACTTGAGGTCGTTTTATGACATTATTACTATTAGAAATGAAATATTTTTGTAGTTAATGCCATGATGTGACTATTTTTCATTAATTATACATATTAATGCTATATTGATGATATGAAAATGAAAAGTTTTGGGGTTATATAAGTAGATGTAGAGAACAACTTAAATTAGATTTTGAATTCTATATTTTACTGAGTGGCGGCTATATAGTATATGTTATCGAATATTTTTATAATTATTAATCAAGCGGGGTTGGGTCTTTTTCATATATTTAATGGCGGTGTGGTGTAGATATTTATATGCGTGGTTCTCTTCAGTATTGGCTCGAGAGAGAGTATCTTTCATTGTTATGGAAGCAAATAACTTTCAGAATATCTGGTATTCTTCATTGAAAATAAATCCGAAAAATATTTATTTGAACGTCTAATGAACTTAGTTTGCAGCATTTGCTGCACAAGCCACTAGTTTAAATATAATTTTATACAGTACAAGGCTACAAACTAATGTTTCGTACGTACAAGGAAAAGAGAAATGTGCAAGAAAACATAGGCCACATTATCACAACCTGAAATTTTACTGTCTTCAGAATGTCTCTGCGACAGAGTTTCAAAATCAGGAATTATGTCATTTACTGCCAGACGTTGTTGATCACGAAGGTGTTTGTCTGTCAGTCGTGATCTACATTTGGTTTTTTACTATTTAATTATTGAAAATAATTTTTCACAAACGTAAGTTGTAGCGAACATGGCTTCAACAGAGCAAGCGAAAGAACGAAGCTTCGGATGTTTATTTTTTGACAAAGATTTGAAAAGTTCAACATCTGTCAAGTCCTTACATCACATTGTAAATCTATGAGTTCAAATTGAAGATCTAACAGCATCATTCGTACATCTGCTGAAAAAGGGTCGACGTACTGAGATAATAATAATAATAATAATAATAATAATAATAATAATAATAATAATAATAATAACAACAACAATTACCTTTCTATTTTTCATAATGTGGGTGACATGTAGTATAATGCCGTTTCATGTTATACAACCGTTTTCCTTGTACTACTTGCGAACAAATCATGCATTTAATATTCTCATCATATTGGCAGCAAAAAAAATGCGTCCTCCCATCCTACTTGAAACTTTCATTTTTGTAGATGTACAGTACATGTACTGGAGAGAGACATTGCGACGATACGCCACTCGCAGATCAGAGGCAAATACAAATGGAACGGAGTTTGACTCCAGTAAGTGAGAGGGTGGGGATTGTGGGAGGTAGAAATACACAGCTATCACTGCGAGCCACAATGTGCTCGTGAGTCGCATTTTCGCCGCGGCTGTTCTACTCTATAGATCCCTGGGTAGTTGAATGTATAGTAGTGTGTGCATTATAGAGTCACAGAATAAGTAAAAGGCATATACTATCTCTAGTGATACTGTACTTTCACAGATTCGCAGTTTACGATAATATTGAACGCTTTTCTTTTGTTCACTTGCTAAAGGCGTGTTAAGTCATAAACTTTATACTTTAACCTAGTTCAGAACTAATAGTAAAGTGATGGTCTTGGTGATAATTTGAAATAGCCCCTTCGAGAAACACGAACATTGCTAGGTAACGATAGTTTTCTACTCGCCTCTGCATCCATGTAATGGTCGCAGTATTAGAGACTCGATCGCTTTGGATTTCGTCCTTGCCATTACCCGAGATTACAAAGAGAACCAGATCGCGCGTAACCCAATATGGCCCCTTGTTATGTTCTCTTTGTGGACTCTTCTTTTGATAGCTGTAATTTCATTACTGGGAGGAGGAGCAGCGATTTTATTTGAGAACTTCTTTACCTTTAGAGCAAAAGAATTGTCATCTGAATGAATTAGCTATATTTCCTGACAAAGGAACAAGTTTTTATACTCTGCTTAGTAGCAGATTGAATGTGAATACAATTTTCTCCCATTGGTAAAAATAATCTATAGTAATCTCAGATCTCGAGTGACATTTATTAGGACTATTTCGTGAATAAAATAAAAATGTAAATAATATATCCCTAAAATTCGCCCACAAAATGTTAATAATTGTATGTTTATGAATACTTAACCTATTCAGACATTGTAAAATCGAAATAGATGAATAACAATTATTGCAATGAAGAAATTGAATGTTATTCAGTAATGGCAATTGAGAAAAGCGCTTTTCTCTTGTTATTATAAGAGAAATACGTTTTCATTATCTCCTGAAATCACAATTTAATTTAAACATTTTATAGTATAATTAGAAATAACCTGATTAATTAAATGAACAATTGTTATGAAGGAGTGTAATTTGCTTTAGATACAATGGATATGGAATTAGAAGATGAAAATGTAGAGGTGGAAGTAGGATTTCACACTTAATTTAGTACAATGGATTCATGTTCATCGATTTACCTGGAAACAGTTGGCGACACTGACTAAACAAAAGAACGACCATGCGATAAATTGAGAGTGATGAATCGAGCTGCAGAAATTATCGCGATGTATGACTGTGATTGGATGGAATTCAAAATTTCATTACACTTCATTGACCGAAAATGGAATGACGTCATATAAACGAAATAGTCTACGTAATTTAATATGTCTATTCACTTCCTCTACTTCAAAAGTTCCACCTGAATTACAATAATTATTAATTCTGATGTTTACTTCAACATTTTCTTATGCTGAGGTGTTGAATTGGAGATCGATGTGCAAAATGAGAGAAAAAAATTATGCCCGAAGCTCACAATTCAATTCATGTCATGTAATGTAGACGTAAACAGGAAATGAATATAGCCTACATTTATTATATTTATTGTATTTATTGTCTTGCATGCGATAGTGAGCGCTAGTGTACCGCGCTAAGTATCGATAGTTCAACTAGGCCTGGTCGATTACCACGCTATATTTCGATCAAAGAATACAGCTACAGCAATATTATTCTAATTATTCTCTGTTCTTTGGCTTGTTCTTCTGTGGTTACAAGGCAACCATCATCACAAAATGACAATCTATACGAATAGCTGTTAGAGGGGCGGCCAATTTTTTTCTCTATACAGAGTGTTTCATAATTCCTATTACAAACTCTAAGGGTTGTAGAGGGGACTAAGTAGATAAAGTTTTGATTAGGAACCCATGTCCGGAAATGTATCGTTTAGATGCAAATTAAGTTTGAAGATCGAATCGATTTCACATCTCCCACTTCACTAGAGACAATGAGGTCTTGCTAGTGTACACTACAAGAGTGGTTCCACGTACCCTTAACGGGTCCAAGGTACTGATAGAGTTACGACGTCGGCAAATGTGGTTCCAACATGATGGCGCATCCGCGCACTTTTCACTTACTATTCGCGAACATCTCCACCAAACATTCGGGGAAAGATGGATAGGTCGAGGTGGTCCAACTCCTTGGCCACCACGGTCGCCAGATTTAACTCCTCTCGACTTTTTCCTCTGGGGCCACATGAAGAACCTTGTTTATGAGAATCTTGTAGAGTCGGAGGAAGATCTTCATTGTCTCTAATGAAGTGGGAGATATGAAATCGATTCGATCTTCAAACTTATTTTGCATCGAAACGACACAGAAAAGTACAAAAGTATATTCTATTATCCATGTGCTAAAAAGGATAAATGTTCATCTTCCCTCTTGCTTAAAAAAGTCCCTTGTGCAGACGCTTGTATTTCCCTATTTTGACTATGCTGACATTTTACTGACTGACCTTTCCAGCGACAACAAAACGAAACTTCAACGTGCTCATAATTTGTGTGTACGTTTTGTAAGCAATGTTCGTAAATATGATCATATTATCCCATTCCTGGAAACAATAGACTAGATAAGAAAATTAATTTACATTCACTTCTCCTTCTTTTCGAAATCTTGAACTCTTCTATTCCTTCGTACCTGTCGTCTCGCTTCACTTACCTTTCTTCCCACCACAATCTGAACACACGCTCTCGCCATGAAACAATACTAACAATACCATCCCATCGCACCTCCTCATACTCATCCTCTTTCACAATAGCCCTGCCAAGACTCTGGAATTCGCTACCTGCTAGCATCAGGGACTGTCGAAATAAAATTGAATTCAAACGCAAACTTACTAGGCACTTGGTCAGTAATTGAGACTCGTTCAGCCATGGTTTCTTGTAAATAGTTTTCTTAATCTATCACAAAATATTTCAATATCCGGTAATTTCATCACTATAGAATTTGGTTTTTCTAGGTTTAATTTGTAATTCAGTAAATACAAAATTTTCTTTGTTCTTAACTTCTACGATAAAATGTCTAGCTTTTATTAATCAGGTAATCTTGTCGTACTTTAATTTCTATTGTAATTGTAATTGTAAATTTAATATTAATTGTAATTTTATTCTTCATATTATAGTTGTAATCCCCTGGTAGAGGGGCAGAGAAGGCCCGACGGCCTTATCTCTACCAGGTTAAATAAATAAATAAATAAATAAATAAATAAATAAATAAATAAATAAATAAATAAATAAATAAATAAATAAATAAATAAATAAATAAATACTATATTTCCGGACATGGGTTCCTAATCAAAACTTATCCACTTAGTCCCTCTACAACCCCAAGAAGTTTGTAATAGGTATTATGAAACATTCTGTATGTAAGAAGAGGGTTTCGTGTATATAACTACTACAAAACAATTCCCATTTTTAGTTGCAGGCTGTTTATAAATGCGTCGCTTACGCATGGTTTATTAGTAATGTTTTCTGTCACAACTTTAAGTCTCGTATAAAAACTACACACTGTTTATTAGCAAGACCGTATGTAGTGTTCATCGCATTTTTTGGAGCGAAGAATGGTAGCCGTACTTTGTAAGCTGTAGCATGCAATGAATGAGTACGATCCAGGTAGGAGAATTCAATTTTGAACGTGGTCGTTGCACATAATACGTGAAAAAGGAAAGTGATCAGTATTCGTTTGATCAGATGAAATCACTTTCAGACTTAATG